>NW_006408534.1:5787825-5798260 GCF_000296735.1 Chrysochloris asiatica | reverse complement strand
TTTTTTCCACAAGTGTTTTGAAGACCATATATATATGCTTCTCTTTCAAAGTTCAGTAAATATAACTGGATTGCCACAAAGTAAGCTATTCAAACCCACCAGCTGCTCCTTGGAAACGTTATACTGGGTTTTTCCCTATGAGTCGGAACCAACTCGATGGCACTTAACATCTATCTCTCTATCTATCTATCTATCTATCTATCTGCTATGTATATGGGTACATTGTTTGGTATGACTCTGTGGATAAGCAATGGACTGCTAACCACAAGGTCAGTGGTTTGAACCCAGCAGCTGTTCCATGAAGAAAGATGAGGCTTTATACTTCCACAAAGAATTATAGCCACAGAAACCTAATACAATGTCACTATGAGTCCATAATGACCCTGTATAGGGTTTCCAAGGAGCAGCTGTGGGTTTGAAGTGCCGATCTGGTGGCTCTCAGTTCACTGCTGATCCATAGTGTCACACATAGCAGATACTTAATAAATATTTGCTGAAAGAAGGAATGGGGTCCAGGCCTTCTGTTTCCTCATCGCACTACTTTTCTATACTGTCTGAACTCTGCATTTAGCATTTAGCACTAATTTTTTATACTGTCTGAATTCTGAATATTCCCCTTTACCATAACAAAGGAAAATGTTTTTAATAGAAACAGAAGATAGGAAAATAGATCAGTGGCTACCTGTGGTCAAGGGCAGGGATTGATTGGGAAAAGGTGTAGGGAACTTTGGCAGTAAATGAAACATTCTATATATTGATTTGTGCTGGTTGTTCAAAATTTAATGGACTGTTCGCAGTAGAATAATCACTGTTCTGCTAACTATAAGATTGGTTGTTCAAACCCACTAGTTGCTCCTTGACCCTATACAGCAGGGGTGAGGGATTTTTTGCCAATCGTGGATCATACAAAATTATCAATTTAATAACTAATCTTCTATATTTGGTCAAACATTTAATAAACTTACCCCTAATGTGATGGCTGCAGTCCTGGTGTGGCGCTGTGGGTTAATGAGCCAGACTGCAAAGCCATTTGAACTGTAAGGTCGGTGGTTCAAGCTCACCAGTCACTCCTCAGAAACCCTATACAGGGTCACTGTGGATTGGAAGCAACTTGATGGCACTTAAAAACAACAACAACAACAATGTGATGGCTGCAGTCCTGGTGTGGCACTGTGGGTTAATGAGCTGGACTGCAAGGTCAGTTTGAACCGCAAGGACACCCTACACAGGCTCACTATGGTTTGGAAAGGACCTGAAGGCACTTAACAACAACAGCAATGTGATGGTCCAAACTGTGGTTGCCTTGGCAGGGCCAGACCAAATGATTTCAAGGACCTTACATGACCCATGGGCCGGATGTTCCCCACCCCTGTTATACAGAGTTGTTGAGTAGGAATTGATTGACAGCACTTAACAAGAAGAAATACACTTAAAAACTGTGCATTTTATTACATGTGATTATACCTCAACAAAGTCAATTCAATTTTTTAAAACTGTAGAAAAACCAAGGAACCAGTCTGATTCACATCTCATCATACTAAACTTACTGTCTTAATTTAGAAAAAAATTATGTCTGCTAATCCACTGGGTCTTATTTGTGGTGCCTATGTCTTTAGCCATCTTTAAAGCAATTGAAAATATAGACTTCAATTTAAAGCTGGGAAGACTTAGACCTCAAGAGATAGTAATGAATTTCCCAGGAACCTCAATAGAATACAAAAATAAGGACTAGTTCCAGGCAGGGCTCTGTCAATGCCTATGCTGAGTTCAGTTCATTCAGATGTTTACTGAGCACTTACTACGTGCTAAATACTGTGCCCCATGCTAGACATATACAGTTGCTACATATATCTAGATCCACCTGTAAAGGTAGAATCGGGGCTCTTAGAAATAAACAAGCAGCAGTCCTTACTATGAGCCTTAGAATCCCTCCCAGGGAATGATTGAATTCCAGAGAACTCTGTTGCCTTGTCACAACCCACTTGAGTTGTCAGAGGTAAAATTGGAGTTGAAACTAGGTTCCTTAGACACTGGATCTGTCTCCATGATTAAAAGCACTGGTTTGATAAATGATCAATTCCATGCTGTTGACAGTCAGAACAAAAGAACAAGACTGATAATAGGCGCTCCTGATTTATCCTGGGCAGGCGCTGTACCTCTTCTGTGTAATACTCATGGAAAGCTGGATTTGGAATTAGCAAATCTGTAAGGCCTGATATAGCACTGTAGATTAAGCACTGGACTAGTAACTGCAAGGTGGGAAGTTCAAACCCACCAGCCACTCTCAGAAACCCTGTACTGGGTTGCTATCAGTCAGAACTGACTCAATGGCACTTAACAAGAAGAAGGAGAAGACTGGTCTGTGGCCTCCTACCTTGTGATTGTGGGCAGACCCCTTGTCCTATCTGGGCCTGCTCACTTATCTGCAAAATGACACCTACTGCCTACTCGCAGGACTCAAAAGAGATCACATTAGTTTAGGTTTTGTGGGCCAAATCAACAAAACACCAAGCCCATTGTAGTCTAATTGATTCTGACTCAGGACAACCCCATGTCAGTTTCATAGAAGCAAATCACCAAGCCATTCTTCCTTGATTATCACTGAGTGGGTTCAAATAATCAACCATTTGCAGGGACCTGAATGTTTGTGAAGGGGCCAGATCGGTCCTGACAGTGGTTTATGTAAGTAAATTTTTGATGAGACACACAAGCTTATTTGCTTACATAGCATTTATGGCTATTTCTGTTTTGCAAGGGCAGAGTTGAGCAGTTATCAAAGAAACTCTATGGCCCACAAAACCTAAAATGTTTACTTCCTGTCCTTTTACAAAGAAAATTTGCCTACCCCATTCCAAAGCACTCTTTAAACACTATGTAGGTTTTGTTGCACAGTGCTAGGCACAAGGACAAATTCCAAACAGAAAATCACAGAATAAATTGTGTTGGGTTGAATTTTTCATTAAGCTGTCAATAGAATATTAACTCTAGTTAATGGATTCATTAATTTCTTAAATATGTTTTTAAATTTCACGTTTCCAAAAACTTGAAGATGTGACATGCCATTTCTCTCTGCTAACATTCTAATTCATTATTTTAGATATGAATACCTCAGGCTCTTCTGGGCAGTCTTCAGGTGGTTTTATGGTTATGGATTACAAACAGGAAAGCCCACATCTGGATGTAGAGAGCATGACCTGCTCACAAAATGAGAACCGATTTTGCAAAATTAATGGCTCAAAAGATACTTTAAAATTGATCATTTAGTTATATGTCTGCATTTACATTTCCTTGGAAACACAAGACTGCAAGCACTTTTTTGCATTTTCCAGAGCAGATATTTGTCTTTCATAAAACAATAAAACACATAGCTGGACCATGAGCTCTTGAAGGCAGGAAAGGATTTTTTTTCTGCTCCCTTTAGCCCAGCACTGAGTTGTGAGTAAACAGATGCTTCATAAATATTTGTTCAATGACTTACTGACTGATTGACTGATGAAATAGATGAATGCTTCCTCATTTGAACAATAAAGCCTACCCTCCTTTCTTCTTCCCTTCTATTGTGAGGTTGAAATGAGATTTATGATGTGAAAACTTGTTGTGAATTAACCATTTAACTGCTGTTTTGTTGTTATCATCCAGTCAAGGAGAACTGATTGGAGGTTTGCTTTCAGCTCAGTTGTTGTTGTTGTTAAGTGCCATAGAGTTAATTCCAACACCTAGCAACCCTACATAGGGTTTCCAAGGAGCAGCTGGTGAGCCAGAATCACCGACCTTGCAGTTCAAGCCGCCTTGCAGTCTGGCACATTAATCCACAGTGCCAGCAGTTCAGCTCAGTGTTGTCCTTAATTCTTTCCCTGCTCCTGGCCATGTTCTTATCCAAGCTTGCCTGAGGAATCCTCTCCTGGGGGCTATGGCACTCAGGGCAAAGTGCCCAGAAGAATCTAAGTAAAATCATGGTCAGCCTTAAAGGAGAAACAGAGTCTCCTAAGGGAACATGCTAGAAGCTCTAGTAGCATAGTGGTTATGAATCGGGCTGCTAACCTCAAGATCAGCAGTTCAAAACTATTCTGTGGGAGAAAGATGAGGCTTTCGGCACCCATAAAGATTTACAGCCTCGGAAACCTTAAGCAGGGTCACTATGATTTGTAATCAACTTCACAGCGCACCACCACCACCACCAGGAGCATCTACCCAGCCTGCGTAGAAATAAGACCTTGACTCTGACAAATAAGTCAAATGTCAACTTTGATTCCCTACTTAGTCTTCTGTGTATTGGTGGGAACTCTGAGTAGTTCCCACATACTATGCCTGCTCAGACTGGCTGGAGTGAATCCTGGGGCCAGCTCTTCAATACATCCTTACATTCACTTTCTTAATTTGGGGTACTCCAGAATATTAAGCTCTGCAGTTAGAAATATAGGTAAAACTTAGGAAAAAGTCAGTCAGTCAAACACATTTTTTGAAAAGCTATTTGGCAGTAAATGTTAAAGCTGAACACCCTCTGACACATTTATTTCACTCCTGCATATATACCCAATCAAAATGCATATTCTCCAAAGGACATGCTCAAGGAATGCTCATAACAGAGCTATTCAAAGAAACGCCAAGCTGAAACTACCTAATTAGTTAATTAGCAGGTTAAGTATACAAAGGTACAACCACACAGTAGAATATAGAATTGAAAATGAACAAACAAAACTACACATTATAGCATGAATGACAATCAGAAAGTAATAATAATTTAAAATAAAACAAACAAAAAAAAAAACCCAGACACCAAAATTTTACAGCACTTAACAACAACAACACAGTCCACAAGGAATGCTCATAGCACAGTGGGTTATGCATTGGGCTTCGAGCCACAAAGTCAGAAGTTTGAATTTACCAGGGGGTTCAAAATCACCAGTTGCTCCTTGGAAACCCTATACAGGGTTGCTGGGTCAGAACCAACTTGACCACACTTAACAACAACAGTTGCTTTGACTGAGAAAGATAAGACTTCCTTGTTGTTAGGAGACATCAAATCGGCGCAAACTCATAGAGACCTTATGCACAGCAGAGTGAAACAATGTCCGATCCTGGACCAACGTCACTACTGTTGCCACACTTGAGTCCATCGATGCTGCCACCTGGCCAATCCTAATCCCTTAAAAATTGACAGCCTCAGAAACCCTACACAGGGTCTCTATGAGTCAGAACTGACTCCACCACCACCATCACCAACATAATTCACAAAGACCGTGGTCTACAGCCTACTTTGGTGAGCCCAATGCATAATCACTACACTACCAGGGTTCCTTTTGGTGATTAGACACTGAGATGTTAAAAGCTCATGAGTAACCATCTAAGGTACAACTATTAGTCTCTCCCTGTCTAGAGAAAAGAAGAGTAATAAACATTGAAGATGCTTAGAAACAATTAGTCCAGTGGACTAATGATCCATGTGAACATCAGTCTCCACAACCCTGAGACCAGAAGAACTAAATGGTGCCTAACTGCTCTGAAAGAGATCACATTAGAAGGTCCTGGATAGAGTGGGAGAAAATGTAGGAAAAAAATCCTCAAAATCATAAAAAAGATCAGGCTTGCTGGTCAGGTAGAGACTGGTGGAACCCCTAATACTATGGCCCTTGGTCACCCTTCAGGCCTGTAACTGAACTCACTCCTGTGGCTCAATTTTCAGCCAAGCAATAGCTTCCTATAGTGGGGACAACAACATTAGTGAAGTAAACACACCATAGAATGGTCAAACATTTGAGATCAAAAGGATAGCATTTATCCAAGGCCAACATTCAGAAATGTTCTGATAGAAGGAGGAATGGAAAAGAGAAATATAGGAGGAAGAGGGATAAGTGGTATTACATTGAGGGGAACTACAATCATTGAAATGAAATGAAGTGTATGATTTGATGAATGTAAAATGGATGATCAGATCTGTAAACCTTTATACTCTTCACAATAAGGAGAAAAAATTCTATGATTTAATTTGTAACTTTCAAAAAAAAATGGAAAAAAGCAAAATAATCTAATGTGTTTGAATTCAGTTTAGTGCTGACTACTCTTGGAGTGAAGTGATTTATCACAAGACCAATTAGATCACTAATAGATCAATTCTAGTCCTTCCTATTGATTGTTTAGATGCTCAGAAGAGAGATTTACAAGGCAGTTTGAGAAGTACTAGATACAATTCATTTAAACAAGGCTTTATTGAGTGTCTCCCTATGGGCCAGGTGCTGGGCCAGGTGGCACAGGATGAATTAGAATTAGAATCTCTGCCCCCATGGAAGTCATAGTTCAGTTGCCAGACTCACACTTTTTAAGTAGGGCCCTACTCCCTTCACTTCAGAGCTGTTCATTACGTATAATAGCCAGGACCCAACCCTCCAAGAATCCTCACTCTAGAAGTTTGAAGATACCTGAGAGGGTACCCAGACCCTGTTAAGTCTAGAAGAGCTCCAGAAGAGTAGGCTGGTTTGAAAGACCTGATTCCACTCCACTGAGCTCAGGCTGGGATGCACAGATCATGTAAACCTGGTATTTCTGGAATAAAAATCTTCACTATATATCCAGGCTATATCCTACTCAAACAGTGCCTCTTCTCTGCCTACACACGAGTGTTACAAACTGAACTGAAAGCTGATGAGCTTTCCATGGTCTTCATGAGCTTCAACTGAAGATTTCTAGCATACAGAGGCAAGCTCATTAATTGATGACCATTTCTAGATTCCTAGATGAGACTGCTCCTCAGCACCACACTGACAACTAGCTTGTGCTCACTCTCAAAGTGTGCTCACTCTCAAAGAACATGAACATCATCATTGGTTTCTTCTTCCTTGCTGATTTCACAGATGGTGTCACACCAGCCTCATTACCCATGAGTCCTTGGATATCATGACCCAACAAGTCCCCAGGTAGGACTCAGCTTCCCCCAGACCCTTTCCAAAAGGGAAAAGGCATAAAGACTTACAAGAATGACCTGTATCCTAGTAAGTGACAGTAACTACCAGCTTCAGTAACTCTACCAAATAACCATTTAGAGAAATCAGAGTTTGAGGGGACCTCAGAGATCATTACCCACAAAACCCATTTTATTTTTAATGAGGAAATCGAGGCCAAAGGGATCAAGGGTATTCTTTAAGGTCATATTGATAAGTAACAACAAAGTTGAAAACAAAATTCAAATCTCTAGACTTAAAAGGCTCTTTTCATCTACACTCTGACCTGCAAAGTTCAAACCAGGAAAAGCAACAGGTAAAGACTGCCATTCTTTGAACTTCTAGACCTAGATCTTATAGAAGCCATTAGTGGCTCTGGGTTAAACTGGAGCCACCCTTGGAGCTCCAGAAATTCACCTGTGAAGGAGCTCTTTTCTTCTTTAAGCATTTTGACAGGTTCTAATTGGGCTGCTAACCTCAGGTCAGCAGTTCTAAACTACCAGCTGTCCCAAGGGAAAAAGATGAGGCTTTCTACTCCTGTGAAGATTTACAGCCTCGGAAACCCTGTGCAGGGTTGCTATGAGTCAGAACCAACTCCACGGCACATAACAATAACAATGACAATCTGGATGTAATCAAAAGCTCTCAGCCTGAAACTCCCTGTTATATATGATCCTTTATACACAAAGATGACTGGCTGATGGTCCTTCCTCCCCAGAGCTTAACTCCTCTCCCACGTGTTTTCTTTGGAAGGGAGGGGTGCACCCACAGCTTTGCAACTGTATTGAACAAATCCAAATTTTTCTTAGAGCATCATACAAACAACTTGTTCCAGTAATGCCTTCACAAGGAGACTTAGTCATCCTCTCACTTCCAATCTTGGTTAACGTATTTGGAGTTGTGACTTAGAACACTGTTTCATTGCAAGAAAACATGAACCCATTCATCCATAGGCTGCCAAAGAGTAAAGACTGCGATTCCTAAGTATTCTCATGTTTACGCTATACATTAGCAAAAGCCAGGGAAGTCGTAGTAGGTAGAGACTCAATTGACTTAGATTCTTCAGAATTTGATGTCCTCTTCAGGGATGTTTCTCACTAAGCAGGAATTTTATAACTCCTTCGTGCTATTGAAGGAGTCCTGGTGGTATTGTAGGAAAAGCACTAGACTGCTGCCAGCAAGGTCAGCAGTTTAGACTCACTTGCCCCTCTGAGGGAGAAAGATGAGGCTTCCTGCTTCTGTAAAGATTTATAGACTTAGAAACTCTATATAGGGATGATATGAGTCAGGCTCTACTTGTTAACAGTAACTTTTGTGCTACTGAGAGCTATCTTTGTCCTTTCTTCCCTGACCTATTTTCTGAATTGCCCATTTTTTGCCAATTTGGTTTTCACGTCTTTAGGTACCCAGGACTAGAAGCTTAGACCTTTAGTGATTGCTTCTCCATGTTTTATCCTGGATTAAGTTGCTCCAAATCTGGCTATTCTTCCTTCAAAACATGCCATGGCACTCATGAGGTTACCCTTGTGTGAAGACTTTTGTGACTCTCCCAGGATCCTTTTCTGTGGCTCCCACTACCCTTTGCAGGGATTTCTAGTACAGCAGACCAGACACTTCTAGCTGACTGCCTTCACTTGTTAACCTTGCTTCCCCAGGACCTGGAACCATGCCAGTACACAATAGATGCTCAGTACATTTCAGTAAAAAGAGTATCTTACTTCTGAAATTCATCCATCTTCTCCCTCCCCACCTGCTTCTTGGCATAGCCCTTCTCCTGACTCTAATCTTTCACACCTTAAGCTTTTTTTGCAACCATTCTCTCAACCATTTTATTAGCATTGATAAAGAAAATCATATGCACCAGGATAGCTAACGCTGCTTGTGATGTGCCAGGTACTGAGCTAGGCACATTGCATGCAGTAAGTATCTCATTGAATCTTCACAACCTTGTGAGGTATTATTATTAGTATCATCCCCATTTGATACTAAGAAAGTGGAATGGGCCCAAGATAACCTAACCATAACTAGTAAAGAGCAGAACTGGGAATAAATCCTAAGTGTGTCATATTTCACTAACTTTTCAATGTTTTGGTCAACAAACTGTAATGTCTCATTGTCACTATTAAGTCAAATTCCAAGTTTTCCTCCTGAATGTAAAGCTTTTTGAATCCTTGCCACATTTCATATGCAGAATGGCCATTCCTCCTTATACCGTGTGGTTAGAAGGTGCTGTGGAACCACAGGAATAGTGGATTTGGGGCTCAGATATCCGGAGTATATTTCTTGTTGTTGCTTTTCCTAAGGTAGTCGGGCAAATGTCAGTTTTCTTTACTAAAAGTTCTGAATAATTCATCTCTGATTTGCAACTCATTAGAGGCTTCAATGAGATAATGAATATGAAAATGTTCTGTAAATAGTAAAGCTCATGGAAACCTCAAACAGAGTGTGTCAAACAGAGTACAGTTGTGGCCCATAAGATTTTCAATGGCTACATTTTTACAAGTAGATCTCCAGGCCTTTCTTCCAAGGTACCTCTGAGTGGACTCAAATTCCCCAACCTTGTTAGCAGAGTAGTACATTATAACACCCACAGACTTCATACACATATGTTGTTGTTAGGTGCCATTGTGTCAGTTCTGACTCATAATGGCCCTATGCACAACAGAAAGAAACACTACCCAGTCCTGTGCCATCCTCACAAATGTAAATATGTTTGAGCCCAGTGCTGTTGCCACTGTTTTACTCCATCTCGTTGAGGGTCTTCCTTCTTTTCTCTGACCCTCCACTTTACTGAGCGCAATGTCTTTCTCCAGGGACCGGTCCCTCCTGATAATAACTCTGAAGTATAAGAGATGAAATCTCACCATCCTGGCTTCTAACAAGCATTCTGTCTACTTTTTCCAAGACAGATTTGTTTGTTCTTCTGGCAGTCCATGGTACTTTTAATATTCTTCTCCAACACTAAACTCAAATACTATTCTTGAACTCCAAAAAATAACGTTTTCATTGTTTATCACCTCATCCTGACTGAGCACAGGTGTGGGGCTCATTCTAGGTCTGAGTTGTTTTTATTATAGTCATCACTAAAAAATAAAACAAACAAAAAATACCCCCAGTGGTCCTCTAGTCCATTCTGACATTGGGCATATCGGTAATTGTGCTAAGTATTAGCAAAGCCATCCAGATATAGTGGCCATTTCCTCTGTTCCCAACTCCTAAGAATTATTGTCCTGGGTGACAGGAAACAGATGGTCCAAGAGGCTCAATGGCCTCTCTCACCAGCCCTCTGATCTTCTGGCATTGCAGAGGTCATGTGCCCCTTCCCAGAGCTTCTGCTTCCCACCCAAACCAGATCTGTGTTCTTTAGAGGAAAGTAGCAAAGTCAAGTCCATCTTGGAATGAGTTTTTCTATCCTTGCACAGCACAGAGAGCCCTGAACCTAGGAATGGGCTATGAACCAAAAGCAGGTTAACAAGTTTAATTTATGACCAGAAATCCAT
>NW_006408534.1:5785569-5787170 GCF_000296735.1 Chrysochloris asiatica | reverse complement strand
GCTGAGGACTCTAGATTCATGGACTAAGAAGAGAAGGACTAAGAGCTGGTGGCCAGGAGCAGACTTGCAGAATGTGCCCTTTGGAGATGTAAATTATTATATATGCCTGAGTGGTTTTTTGTTGTTGTTTGTATGTTTTTTAAAAAGCTAAAGTGGATAGAGAGAAATACTGTTTACTAATGATATATGGAGGGTATTATAATCAGTGTAATGAAACAAGGTATATGATTTGTTGAATGTAAAACTAATGATATGCCCTGTAAACTTTCATTCAATCCACAATAAAAACCTTAAAAACAAAACAAAACAACAACAACAAAAAACAACAACTGAGGTTTGTATGCATGCCACTAAAAACAAAACAAAACAAAAAAACTTTCCATCTAATGAATCCCTGATTGTTAGGATTTCAAGTCATGAAATAAATGAAGGAGTTCAGTTGAGCAATAATTAAGTCCTGGTGGTACACTGTAGGATAAGCACTGGACTTCTAACCACAAGGTAGGCGATTCAATCCACTTGATTCTCCTTAGAAACCCTACCTAGGGTCGCTATGAGTTGGAACCCACTTGATGCCATTTAACAAGAGCAATATATAAAAAATAGGAAATTCTGGTGGTACTGTAAGATAAGCACTGAACTTCTAACTGCAAGGTTGGCAGTTCTAAGTCACCACCCACTCCATGGAAGAAAGATAAAGCTTTCTGCTCCTGTAAAGATTTATAGTCTCAGAAACCCCTATACATGGTTGCTATGAATCAGAATCAACTTGATGGCACTAGGATTTAGTATAGAAAATGGGGAGTTCCTGAGAGATGCTAATGACAGCTAGGCTAGTCAATCTATTTCCAAAAGATCACAGCCATAAAACCCTATGGAGCACAGTTCTATTCTGACACATATGGAATTGCCACAAGTCAGAATGGATTTCCTCCAACTAAAGGAGGAAAAGTCTAGAAAATAATAACTGCTCAAAAGTACCCACTCATGCTCACACATATGGCTTATGTTGTTTTATTAGATTCAGAAGTGGGTTGTTATGTGTCTAAAATGAATGTCAATGATAAAAGCTAGTGAAATACTTATGGGTGAATTTTAGACACTCCCCATAACAATTCCCTTTATATATATAGTAAAGCAAGGGAAATGGTGAGTGATTATTGTTCTGGCAAAATGTGCCCAGGGAGTTAAGTCCCTGGGGGTTATGGTGGATCAAAACTTCATAAAATTAATTGACAAGTCTTATCTGACATTTTCTCCCACTGGATGTTTGTTCATTGTGTTATATATTTACAAAATTAGGATCGAGCAAAGAAAAGAGAAAGGATTTTATGTGTGAGTAAAGAAAAAAGGACAAAAACAAGTTCAAAGGAATCAAAGGAAAAATTGGTAGTTCCATATATAATTTTAAGCATTAGAAATTTATCCAAAAGCCAATATAATGAAAAGAGGCTTTGTAGGCTAGTTCATAAATTAAAAGTCACCTCCAAGGTTCCAAAGTAAATTCCAGGACCTAAGTCATTAATTCCTTCACACTCAAAATATTTTCAGAATGCCATAGGAATATTTTCTTTGAGAAATTCACCACAAAGCTTGGTAAT
>NW_006408534.1:5781182-5784660 GCF_000296735.1 Chrysochloris asiatica | reverse complement strand
ATATACGATAGAATGAATGTAAAACTAATGTTCTCCCACGTAAACTATCACATAATTCACAATAAAACATTTAAAAAAGGGTGGTGCTTTTCTATATTGTTAGAACTAATTAAAATTTCAAGGACATTTATTACCTATAACCTACTCTTGACCATGCTGCTCAAGGAGGCAGGGTAAGCAATAGGGCATGATCCAAGCACCAGGCAATGGTGGGAAGGACTTGTGGCTGGTGAAATTGGGAAGATACAGAAATGACCTGGCCAAAGATTTCTAGAAAGATGGCAGATGTAAGGCCAACTGCAGTCTCATAGAAAAGGGAAGTCTAGAAAGGGAACCATTGATGGTAATAAGGTGCAAAGCAATTGCTTGATCATAGAAAATCAAACAAGAAAAGCACAAAGTTATTGAAACAAAGTTTCAAGATCAGTAAAGAGCCCACAAAATGTCTCAGTTGAGTCCTAGTTATTTCCCTAGTGTTGGGTTAGAACTGATCATGAAGTCTTGGGTAAGAGGAGGTTCAAGGGAAGAAGAAGCAGGGAACACACCAGGCACAGTTTATTTCAGACTGACACACACCGCTCTCCTTCCATCATCTCCAGTTTTGTTACTGCCTCCTCCACTGTACTTTCTCTGATCTAATATTGGTCCAGGGGATCAGGTTTGTATAACACTTAGAGTCGTGCTGGGGCAATACCTGGGGCACACGTTGTATATGAGAGGAGCTTGCAATTTCCTTTACAAGGGTAGCGCATTTAGGCGCTTCTTTAGCAAGCTGCTAAGAAGTCCATTTATCCAGCAGTCTGGCCTGTTCTTTATTTCTACAATAATCATTGAAAAAAATCTGATAATCTAATTCATTAAAAGATATTCATAGATTGATAAGAGTTTACTTGTCAAGTGCCAATGATTCAATGTGTTTATCATGACAAACTATGGATAACATTCTGAAAAAACATCTATTCCAGACACTTAATTGTGTTCATGAGGAACCTATACTTAGATCAAGAGGCAGTCATTTGAACAAAACAAGGAGATACTGAATGTTTTAAAATTACAAAAGGTGTGTTTTAGAATTGCCTTCTTTCACCATACTTATTCAATCCATATGTTGTTGTTGTTGTTTTTAAATGCTGTAGTGTCAGTTCTAACTCATAGTGACCCAGTATAGGGTTTCCAAGAAGCAACTGGTGAATTTGAACCACCAACCCTGTGGTACAAACCGATCCTTCAGTCCCATGCTTATCCTACAGCAATCTTTATGCTGAGTACATAATATGAGAAGCTGGGTTATATGAAGATGAACATGGCATTAGGATTGGAGGAAGAGGCTAACAATCTGCATATACAGATGATATAGCATTGCTGGTTGGAAGCAAAGAGGATCTAAAATACTTACTGATAAAGATCAAATACTATAGTCTTTAGTATAAATTGTACCTCAATATAAAGAAAACAAAAATAAAAATTAAAAAATTTATAAAAACCAACAACAAAAGAAAACAAAAATCCTTACAACTGGACCTATAAATAAAATCATGATAAATGGAGAAAAGATTAAAGTTGTCAAAGATTTCATTTTGCATGGATCCACAATCAACATTCATGAAGGCAGCAGTCAAAAAATCAAACGATGCATTGCATTTGGCAAATCTGCTGTAAAAGACCTCTTTTGATTGGTAAAAGCAGAGAAATCAGTTTTAGGACTAAGGCCATGGTATTTTCTCATATGCATGTGAACATTGGACAATGAATAAAAAAGACCATAAAAGAATCAATACATTTATGTATGGTATTGGAGAAGAATATTGAAAGTACTGTGGACTGCCAGAAGAAGAAACAGATCTGTCTTAGAAGAAATACAGCCAGAATGCTCCTTGGAAGCTAGGAGATGGGATCAGGAAGGACCAGTCCCTGGAGAAGGACATCATGCATGGTAAATGGAGGGTCGGTGAAAAAAGGAAGAGCCCCAACAAGATAGGTTGTCACAGTGGCAGCAGCAAAGAGCTCAAATGTAAAAACAATTGTGAGGATGGCACAGGATCTAAAAGCTCTGGTAGCATAGTGGTAACGACTTGGGCTGCTACTCTCAAAGTTAGCAGTTCAAAACTACCAGCTGTTCCATAGGAGAAAGATGAGGCTTTCTGCTCTTGTAAAGATTTATAGCCTTGGAAACCCTATGCATGGTCACTATGAGTCAAAACAGACTCCACAGCAGCCCACCACCACCACCATTATGCATATGGTCCCTATGAGTGGGAACTGACTCATAGGCAACTAACAACTACAATGATTCAATGCAAAAATATAGACCTTGGAATGTAGACTTTCATCCATTAATAAGATGCTATGGGAGGAGATCCTTTTGGCATAATGAGTGTTCCTGGTTCACCCAGAAATCACACAACTGTGAGATGATGGACCATTCCTTCAAAGACTCTCCTAACTGAGGAAACTACAACACTTCTACAAGAAAAAGACAAATAACCCAATTTAAAACTGGGCACAGGACATAAACAGACATTTCACCAAGAAGGAGATCCAGGCAGCCAACAAACATATGAAGAAATGTTCATAATCACTACCCATTAGAGAGATGCAAATCAAAACAACAATGAGATATCATCTCACACCAGCAATAACAGCAAAGATAAAAAAAAGTAGAGGACAATAAACGCTGGCAGGGATGTGGAAAGACTGGGACACTCCTGCATTGCTGGTAGGACTGCAAAATGGTCCAACCTTTCTTGAAAGCAATATGGTGCTTCCTCAGAAGGTTGGAAGTAGAAATACCTTATGATCCAGCAATTCCTCCTCTAGTTGGTATTTACCCACAAGAAATACAAGCCATAACACGAGTAGATATATGCACACCAATGTTCATAATAGCACTATTTATAATAGCAAAAAGATGGAGACAGCCAAAGTGCCCATCAACTGAAGAATGGATAAACAAATTGTGGTTTATACACAAAATGGAATATTATGCTAACTTGAAGAATAACAAGGAAGGTGCAAGCCACTGCATAACATGGATGAACTTTGAGGACATTATGGTGAGTGAAATTAGTCAGTCACAAAAGGAGAAATACTGCATAGGACCACTACTGTAAAATACTAAGAAAAAGAACCCATATTAAAAGGGGGGGGCGGGAATTCTTTGCTGGTTGCTGGGATGTGGGGTGTAGGGGGAGGGGAAGGAGGGGAAGGTGGAGCACAGGGCATGGAAGGGACACAGGATAGTTTGGGTGCTAGGGAGGGGGGCGATATTCAAAAAGGGGGAGGGGAATGGAAGAACACAGTGGATGGGAGAACAATTAGGCAGCTTTGCATGGGCTAAGTGGGACAGAGGTAAAGAATAATGTATGCACAACCTTGGAACAACAGGACTCTGGGATACAGGGATTGAGACATGGCTGGAACGGGCAAAAGGAAGAAAATCATGTTAAGATGCTTGGCTGTCTTTTGAATCTTGGTTTCC
>NW_006408534.1:5777405-5779791 GCF_000296735.1 Chrysochloris asiatica | reverse complement strand
ATAACCATGGCAATGAAACGATATACAATAGGATGAATGTAAAACTAATGTTCTCCCATGTAAACTATCACATAATTCACAATAAAACATTTAAAAAAAACAAAAACAAAGACTATCTAAACTAAAAACACAAAAAAGGCTCTATACTGTGACTTGCTTTTTCATTTCTCTTTTAGCTTCTAGTCTGGCTCTTTGACTTTCTTCTTTCAAAATTTCATAAGGTGTATTTCTCGTGTTCAGCCTCTATTCTTAATTGTGTTCTTGGCATTCTTAAATTTGCCCAAATCAATACACTGCTGAGAACATATTTCTAGCTATTCTTCTTCCTGACACGTGCTTTATTCCTGGTATATATATTTTTTTTCTCTAAGTGTTTTCCGGTTTACCTCAGCTAACCTGTCTTTTTTTGTTAGTTTGTTTATTTTCTTTTCAACTTTTGGTCTAACATGTCTTTCTTAGCAGAAAGTTTGCTTGTCGTTATGGTGCTGATGACAGGGAGGATTAATTGCCAGAAAAAGCAGTGTAATTTCTTTATTCCTTCCCAGAGATGGTGGGAGGATTTCGGGTTCATGTTGGAGGTAGAGTTAGAAAAGATGCCCTGGGTAAAAAATGCATGACTAAACCCAAGGGTATAAGATGAGTAAGACATGGTGTCTAACACCCAGATGATCTAAAACGAAAAGTTTAAGGTGCTTTCAAATCAGCAGCTTTGCAATTGGAGTGATGACTCCAGGGAAGTTATCAGTAGCCCCAATCCCTATCTTATGGTGCCCAATTATCTAAAGTGATGAGTTCTACAATAGAGATATCAGGGTTTGCCAATCAAAGGAGTTCCTCACCTTAAAAATTATGTCAACTAGCTATTTTAAAGCTTACATGATCTTACAGAGGGGTTTCTCTATATCCAAAAAATAACAAGCATTTTGTTTAATTATACAACGCTTTCAAGAAAATCAAGGCAGGTGGTTCATGCTGAACGATTTTCCTCTTACAGTTCTTTGGGAGGACTCTGTGTTTTTCAAACATAAAAGACCAAACATTCCTTTAATTGAAAAGCATAATCTCTAAAAACATGATTCACCAGGATGGCCTTCATATTGGGTCTCACCAACGTATGATGAAATCTATCTTAATCTCCTCTCCCTGGAATCACAGAGCTTGTGTTCCAGAAAGAGCTCAGATTTTAAACTACATAGGCCTAGATTTTAGTTAACTTTACCATCCTACAGGGTTGAAAAGAGTCAGAATTAACTCAGCAGCACATTAACAACAACAATAACAACAACCACTTACTTACTAGTTGGCTAGCTTCAAGACACTAACTTAACTCTAATTGTCTCCGTTTTGTTATCTACAAATGGGGAATGACATATACATTGTGAGAATAGGGAAATTTTCAACTCTTTATTTTGTATTGAGCACAAAACATTTAGTTCAGTGGTTGGTAACATAATAAATTCAAATTAAAATTTTATTCAAAATAATAATAATGTTAATTTAAGCTATTTCTTAATGGTTGGACTTGGTACTTACTGGGAAGTTTTGGAAAACCTCTGAGCTAAGTATGAGCTTCCCACCAAACATTCGAGTGAAGGTCTTGAGCTCAGGCAGGAAGGCCTGGGATGGAGAAAAGATTGCTTAAATTATCAGCATGGATGTATTAATTAGAATCTTGTTAAGTGGGTAGTATCAAAATAATACATTGTTTCTGCATAGGTGGGAGGGTGTGGAGGTTGTGGTGGTTCCGTGGCTGTTGTGTAAGAGGCCAGGGTTCAATTACTATCCAATATAGCTCATGCACAGCCACCATTAGTTTGTCATTGAAGGCTGGCATGATGCTATAATTCTGAAGAGATTTCATTGAAGTTTCCAGATTAAAATAAAATTGGAAGAAAGACCTGGTGATCTATTCCAAACTAAGCTAATAAAACATGAAGGGGGAAGGCAATATACAAGGAGAGGGAGGGTAGCAGAAGAGTAATGAAGGTACAAGGAGGTATGCATGGGCTAAAGGGGATACAGGTAAATAGTGATATGTATGCAAGCTTGGAACAGTGTCAGATACATAGATTGAGACACAGGATGACTGCTGTGGAGTCGGTTCTGACTCATAGTGACCCTGCAGATTTCTGAGGCTGTAAATCTTTAGAGGAGCAGAAAGCCTCATCTTTCTCCTATGGAATTGCTGGTAGTTTCAAACTGCTGACTTTGAGGTTCGCTGCCCAACTTATAACCGCTATTGCTACCAGAACTCCATAATATATATTGGGATGTTAATGCACTGTGCTACAAAGTAATTTGGAACTACAAGGTCAGTGATTCAAGCTCAAAAGCCACTCCTCAGAAGCCATATACAGGGTCGCTGTGGGTCAGAACAAACTTGATG
>NW_006408534.1:5760084-5777300 GCF_000296735.1 Chrysochloris asiatica | reverse complement strand
CAAACACAACTATGAATGTGGTAGAACACACAGCAGGCAAATGATGAAAACTTCCTAGACATTATCAAACATCTTAAAGCATAACATAGTTCATACAGACAATGTTCTACATCTTGATTGGGTGAGTAGCTTCTAGGATCTTGAAAGCTTATGAGCAGCCCTCAAAGGTGCACTTACTGATCTTTCCATGAGTGGAAGAAAGAGTTGTCTCAAGTGAGGGCAAGAAATAGAGACACAAAGAAAGCCAAAAGCAATTTGTGCTTCTTGTTGTTAGCTGTTGTTCAGTTGGTCTCCAACTTATGAGATCCCATGTACAATGGAATGAAATGTTGCCCAGTCCTGTGCAGAGCCATGGCTGATTTGCAAATGATTTGCCATATAACCACTGTCTCTCATTATTTGACAGAGTCATTTCATGTGCATGTTCAATATTGTCAGCAGTCACAGATGTGGATGTGTACAGATGTTTTCATATAACCAGAGTGTGGATAATTTTTGACTCACCCTCGAACTATTCAAATGTGTGCGCCAATCACAGTGGCCAAAGATTAAGAAATTGAAGATTTTAACCAACTTCTTCAGTCTGAAATTGATCAAACATGCTTCACGATACATTGATAACTACTGGTGATTGGACTGCGAGAGTTGGAAACAAAGAAGGATCAGTAGTTGGAAAATATAGCATTGATGACAGAAACAATTCTAGAAATCCCATGACAGAATTTTACAAGACCAACAACTTATTCGTTACAAATACTTTCAACAAAATAAATGACAACCATAAACATGGACTTCACCAGATGAAATAAGAGGAATCAAACTGATTACATCTGTGAAAAAGACAAAGGAGAAGATTAATATTATCAGTGAGAACAAGGCCAGATTGTGAATGTGGTACAGGCCATCAATTGCTCATATACAAACTCAAGTTAAAGTTGAAGATAATTAAAGCAAGCCCATGAGAGTCCAAATATGACCTTGAGTATGTCTCATCTGAATTTAGAAACCATCTTATGATTAGATTTGATACACTGAACACTAAAGCCCAAAGACCAGAAAAGTTGTGGGATGATATCAAGAACCATAATACAGAAAGCAAACAAACTGTCAGTGAAAAGGCAGGAAAAAAGAAAACACCAAAATGATGTCAGAAAAGACTCTGAAACTTGTTCTTGAACATACAGAAACTAAAACAAAAGGCAGAAATGATAAAGTAAAACAGCTGAACAAAAGATTTCAAAGAGCAGCGCAAGAAAGCAAAGCAAATAACTATAATGAAATGCACAAAGACATGGCGTTAGAAAACCAAAAGGGAAGCATATGTTGGGAATTTCTTAATCTGAAAGGACTGAAGAAAAAAATCCAAGCTTCATTGACTTGTGATGTTGAAGGATTCTATGGACAAAATACTGAGCAATGAAGGAAGCATCAAAAGTAGATGGAAGGAATACACAGAGTCACTGTACCAAAAAAAATTGGTCAATGTTCAACCATTTCAGGAGGTAGCATATGACCAAGAACCTGTGGCAGTGAAGGAAGAAGTCTAAACTGCACTGAAGGCATTGCTGAACAAGGCTTCATGAACCAAAGAGCTACCAATTGAACTCTTTCATCAAAGAATGCAATATTGGAAACACTCATTCACGTATACATCGGCCAAGAGGCAGTTGTTTAGATAAAACAAAGATATACTGTATAGTTTAAAATCAGAAAAGGTGTATGTCAGGCTTGTATACTTTCACTATAATTTTCTATCTGTTTGCTGAACAAATTATCTGAGAAAACGGACTATGTGAAGAATGTGATATCATTGGAGGAAGACTCATTAATAACCTCTGATACCCAGATGACACAACCTTATTTGCTGAAGTCATAGAGAACTTGAAGCACTTGTTGATGAAGAACAAAGACTATAGCCTTCACCCCAGATAACATTTCAACATTAAGAGAACTCAAATCCTCACAACTGGACCAATAAGCAATACATGATAAATGGAGAACAGTTTGAGGTTGTCAAGGATTTTACTTTACTTGGATTCAAAATCAGGGCCCATGGAAACAAGGTGTTAATTAAAAATGGGCAGAGGACAGTTCACCAAATAAGACATTTAGAAGGCCAACAAACACATGAAGAAATGCTTGTAATCATTAAATATTGTTGTTGTTGGGTGACTATCAAGTCGGTTTCTGACTTGAAGAGACCCTATGTACAGCAGAATGAAATACTGCCCAGTCCTGAGATATCCTCACAATTGTTTCTAAGCTTGAGCCCATTACTGCTGCCATGTTGCCAATCCATCTCATTGGAGATCTTCAGTTTTTGTTTTGTTTTTTGCTGACCCTACACTTTTTCAAAGGAGCTCTAGTAGCGTAGTGGTTACGAATAGGGCTGCGAACCTTAAGGTCAGCAGTTCGGAACTACCAGTTGTTCCGCGGGAGAAAGATGAGGCTTTCTGCTCCTGTAAAGATTGACAGCCTCAGAAACCCTGTGCAGGGTCACTATGAGTCGGAACCGACTCCACGGCACATAACAACAACAACAACACACTTTATCAAAGGAGCTCTGGCAACATAATGGTTACAAGTTGGGCTGCTAACCTCATGGTCAGCAGTTTGAAACATTCAATGGTTCTGTGGAAGAAAGATGAGGCTTTCTACTCCAGTAAAGATTTACAGCCTAGGAAACCCTATACTGGGTAGCTATGAATCAGAACCGACTCCACAGCACAAAACCATTAGCCACTGCCACACTTTATTAAGCATGATATCCTTTTCAAGGGGCTGGTCCCTTCTGATAACATGTCCAAAGTATGATAGTTGGCCCATAGTGATCCTGTATATGGTTTCCAAAAAGAAGCTGGTGGGTTTGAACTACCAACCTTGCGATTCAAACTGACTTTGTGATCCAGTGCATTTTCTTGCAGTGCCATGCTATCAAGTCAGTTCCAAATCATAGCAACCCTGCATAAGGATTCCTAGGGGAGGCTGGTGGGTTTTAATCACTGATCTTGGGGTTAGCAGTCGAGTGTTTATCTTACAGCACCACAGCAGTACCAGGGAAGGCAATATAATACAAAGGGAAGGTCAGCAAAAAAAAACGATCAAGGCAAAGAAGACATTGGGAGGAGAATCAGAGTTAAAAGCAACAGTGGTAAATACTATTGCATACACAATTCTGAAATAATAGCTCTGGTAGCGTAGTGGTTACGAATCGGGCTGCAAACCTTAAGGTCAGCGGTTCGAAAATACCAGTCGCTCCGCGGGAGAAAGATGAGGCTTTCTACTCCCGTCAGGATTTACACCCTCGGAAACCCTGTACAGGGTCACTATGGGTTGGAACTGACTCAAAGGCACTTAACAACAACAACATGAGTAGACCTATAGCTAGACACACAACTGAACCAGCATGGGAAGGAGAACAACACAAATTTATACAGATTTAGCAGAAGAGACTTCTACATTTATATTTCCCTGTGCTGCAAATGCATCCATGAATATAGTAGAGCAGACAGGCGGTAACATTATGACAATTTCTTCATTATAACCAAACACCTTGAGGGAATGAATCACTGGACCTGGAAGCTCAGGACCATAGTCTCCAGGGAAGTCAAGGTCAATTGGTGAAACACAATTCACAAAGAAAATGTTCTGCATCCTACTTTGGTGAGTAGCCACTGGAATCTTAAAGTTCATACAACTATTAGTATCTCACTCTTCACAAAGAAGAAGGAAAACAATCAAAGACTCATGGAGACAGTCCAAACAAAATGTGTACGGACTGTTGAATGGAAAACTGATTTGTAACTACTTTACTCTGTAAACTTTCAGCCAATTTACAATAAAAAGTTAAAACTTTTTTTAAAAAGAGGAAGAAATCAATCAGATGCATTATACTGATAAATCTGCTGCAAAAGACCTCTATAAACTGTTAAAGACCAAAGATAACACTTTAAGGACTAAGGTGCAGATGACCCAAGCCTCTGATGCATGTGAAAGCTGGTCAATGAAGAAGGAAGACAGAGGAAGAATTGATACCTGTGAATTATGACCTTGGCAATGAATACCATGGATTGCCAGAAGAATGAACACATCTGAGTTGGAAGAAGTACAGCCAGAATAGAAGCAAGGATGGCAAGACTTCATTTCCCATACTTTGGACATGTAATTAGGAGGGATGAGTCCCTTGAGGAGGACATCATGCCTGGTAAAGTATAGGCTCAGCCAAAAAGAGGAAGATGATCAACAAGATGGATTGACACAGAGGCTGCAACAATAGGCTCACACCTAACAATGACTTTGAGGATGGTGCAGAGCTGGACTGTGTTTCATTCTGTTGTATAAGCATCTGTATGAGTTGAAACCAATTTGATGGAACCCAACAGTAACAGCAACAGCAATGTGTGAGAACACTTATAATAATGGCAAACATACAATAGACTCTTGGTGTATGTTTTTTGTCTTTATTCACTATGCTTGTATGAATAAAACTAGAACCTTATAACCTTTCTTGGCAACTATAATTCAGTGTTGAGTTATATTGAGTTTACTGTCCATTAAAATCTTCATTTTTTGAGAACAAACAAGATGGTGGATTGGGTGGGAGTGCACTGAGTGGTTCCGTCAGCAACAACACAGAATACTGGACCAAGCAGGCTCAGGGGATAGTGCCAGAACTCTGAAACACATATAAAGGAATATTAAGAAGGTTGGGAGACTTACAGAAAGAGGAATTTGTAGCAGAAGCAAGAAATCCATTTTCTAATTCAAGATGCTCAGCTGTTCCTGGAGCCACATTCTTGGGTGAGGCCAAGCAGGGGAAAGATCAGAGCAGCCACAGACACCTAACAGAACCGAGGAGATAAAGGTGTGGACACTCTTTTTATTTTTTTGTATATGTTCATTGGTCTCTTTCTGGCTGCACAACTCCATTCAGGTGACTAGAGGGGATGCCTGAGCAAGCGGACACCCCACCCCCACCCCGTAGGTTTCTACTACACAAACGCACAGAGCTCCTCAAAATTTAAAGTGACAGTTTCCACTTAAACCCAAATGGCAATGCAAAGTGACCAAAGCCGGCCCTGAACTGTTTATCACTAGAAAAAAGGGCTAAACGGGAACTGTGGAGCAGGACAGGCAAACTAAAATGGAAATAGCCTGAAAATTAAATCCTGAGTTACATCACAACAACCAACAATGGCATCTTGAAATTTCTCAGAAAGAAGAGTGAAAAGGGAAGCCAATCTCCTGATCACATCTACCTTCAGGCAATCAGAAAGCATAAAAAGTACCAAAAAACACACTCATCTAAGTATTAAAGCCACAGATAACCCCTGAATATGCCCCAAAAACAGAAACAGATGACCATATCAGCACATGTCCAGAAATGAGATAAAGTGACTGAGGCAAATGGGTTGGAAGTAGACCTACACTCCATACTGGAAGATGGGCAGGTTTTGTAAATGCCTATGAAGGAATTCAGAAAAATGATCATAAAATGTATCAAAACTCTATAAAATGGAGTTGAGAAAAATAAGGAATAAATCCGGAAAGTGCTACAGGAATAAATCAAATAAAATAGATACAGCATTGGAAACAATTCGAAACGTACAGAAAGAGGTCCAAACAATTTATAATAGAATATCAGAAAGGGACAATACACTGAAAGGGCAAAGGAGTAGAATTGAAGAACTAGAAATAGTGAGCTAGAAGATAAATCTCTCAACACTACTAAGATAGAAGAGCAAACACAAAAATGAATTTTAAAAATCTGAAGAAGGCCTAAGATTGGACAACATGAAGAGGAATAACTTAAGAATTATCAGCATGCCAGAACAGGAAGAATCACACAAGTCCAGAGAGGAGATAGTTGAAAACCTTCTGGAAGAAAATTTTCCTAACATCCTGAAAAGCAAAAATGTAAGCATTCAGAAAATTCAGCAAACCCCAGCAAGGATAGACCCTAAAAGACAATCACCAAAACACATAATAATCAAGCTCTCCAAAATCAAAGATAAGGACAGAATCCTGAAAGCAGCTAGGAAAATGACAAGTGTAACAAACAAAGGCAAGCAAATCAGATTAAGTTCGAATCTCTCAAAAGAAACCATGCAGGCAAGAATGTAATGGGGAGATATATATAAAACCCTGAAAGAAAAAACTTGCCACCCAAGAATCCTCTACCCAGCAAAGTTGTCAATCAAATATGATGGTGTAATCAAAGCATTCCAGGATAAACAGAAGCTAAGGATTTTGCCAAAGCCAACCCTGCTATGAAAAACATCCTAAAGGAAGTTCTGTGGACTGAGAACCAACAAGAACAGACAAAAACTAGAGAATGATGTGTGGCAACATCACCCTGAACTCAATCAACAAATGGAAGAATCAAGAACAGAATAAGATTAGAAGAACAGAGGATCTGGGATGTCAGTCTATGATCAAAACAATTACAATGTGAAAGAAGGTAAACACAGAGGAATAGAGATCCTGGTGGTGAGAAGGTCAGGTAGATTACAGGATAAAATAGACTGTCTTAAATGGAGGGAAGAGTTAATGGAATATAAGGTAAACACAACAGTGGAGTTGGGATGGGGGGTTTAGTTCAAGTGTTGGGGAGGGCAATACAAGAAGGGGGAGGAGGCAGAAGAACAAGATACATAGGGGAACACTGAGACAGGTTTACATGTCCTAAGTGGGACAGAGGTAAACAGTGATGCATGCTCAACCTCAGAACATAAGGACTCCGTGACACACAGGGATCTAGGCATAGTTTGAAGAGGGGAAATAATACTAAAATACTTGACTGTCTTATGAATATTGGTTTCCCTTGCCTACTTGTGTAAAATAGACACTTGAGTGGGATAGAAAGGAATGTTGGTAAACATGATTAGAGAAAACTTGTAAGCCCGTCTTCAGCCTATAACTGATTGGAATATTTAAAAGGGGTTCTAGAACTTGCCCAGTGAAATAGGACCTTTGCAGAGTATAGGACCTTAGGTGGAATCCTTGTGAGGTGGGACATTCCCACTAGCAAGGACAAGCAGATGAGCCTGGAATAGATAGAGTGACAGAGATACATCTTCAAAGAAAGATAATCAGGAAAAAGCCCAAACAAAAATGTCAGCATGACTGGCTACTACAAGAATAAGCAAGCTGCTTGCCAGAAAGCCATCAAGGCAAGCAATCAAGTTCCTTCAGAACAAACTCCCCTCTAAGACTGAAATTCAAAGGGAACACACAAGCAGGCATGTAAGCTTGCTGGCCACCACACTGGTCTACTGGTGAGTGGAAGAGGCAGAAAGGCAGCAATGAAGAAGTAGGCTGAGTTCAACCACAGTCCATTGACTCCTGTTGACCTGGAGATGAGAGAGAGAAGGGGAAGGGCTTGTTGGTCCAAAGTATGGTGAGACCTGAGGACACTTGAGCCCATGGACAAGGACATAGTCACAGAGGACTAGAGCTGAGAGTGAAGCATCCAGCTGATATGAAGTGAGGGGAGATGCACAAGAACATCCAAAGTTGCAGACAATACCCATTTGACTTAGTCTTGATGGCTTGATAATTAGAACTCGACTAGTGGAACATTACCCAAAAATTTTTTTGTTTCAAAGAAAGGAAACAAGGGTAAATTGCTACAATTTGATGAACCTGACCTATACTCATGGAGGTAGTAACCCTAAATACCAACAGAAAGGGAAGGAGTCTTCACATCAAGTATCAGGGCTATCCCCTCTGTACACAGGGTAGATAGGGATGGGCAACTTAGACATTGGCTACCTAAAATGAGGGGGCAATAAAGGCACGGAGTGACTGGTATACATAGTTTCAAGAGGGAGTTTAGTTTAAGAGTATGGGGGGAAAGAAAGAGTCTCCACTGAACGGATTTCATCTTGTCTAGATGGGTCTGGTAAAAAGAGATGGAGGATAAGATTCGTATGATTCAATAGTGAATAATTGTTATCATGACTAATTGCGACTGTCACAAGTGTAAAGGTAGAAGTTTTGTAACAAAAACAGGGGAGTGGTTTATCTTACAGTCCAGAAACAGAGGATCCTAGGATTATCAACGGAAAAGAGCACAAGCAGAATGCGGGACCTTATCCAGAGAAGCAGTGACACCAGAGACAGAGACAGAGATGGGGTCATGGAAAGGGGAAGCGTCTGAGGACACTAGATTCATGGGAAGAGAGGGACTAAGAGCTAGTGGCCAGGAGGCAGACTTGCAGCATGTGCCCTTTGGAGATGTAAATTATTATATGTGCCTGAGTGTTTATTTGTTTTAAAACACTAAAGTGGATAGAGAGAAATACTGTTAACTGATGGTACATGGAGGGGATTATAATCATTGTAATGAAACAAGGTGTATGATTTGTTTAATGTACAACTGATGATCTGTCTTGTAAACTTTCACTCAGTTCACAATGAAAATCTTTAAAAAAAGAAAATCTTCATTTTTGTTAGCATTCCCTATAAAAAAAAATCTTTACAAAGATGCTAGAACAGTGCCTCGGTATTCTTGTGGCTATTTGTGTATAACTCCCCAAACCTATCGACATTCCTGTGGTCTCCATTTCTATCATTGGCATGATCTAAATTTCTAAGAAGTATATTCAGAGTCTTCCTTGAATTCTTCCCCTTCTTAGTGATATATGTTATGGACACATGTATTCAGACACATTCATATATAACATATATGTATTAATGCATGTGCAACTAGATGCATGCACAAATATATGACTGCTAATTTCAGAGAATGCTATTTATCAGATTCTTTATTTTGGTAGAGTATATTTTTTAATTGGCCAAAATGTAAACACATAACTTTTAAAGAGACTGGAACTCCCAAGCCAAGAAAACAAAAGGAGAAAGAATTCAGATAGGAATTGAAGTATCACAGAAATCAGGACTCAAACAAAAATGCTCATTACTTTCTTAATTTTAACATTGGTCTAAAAATTCTGATAGAATTATCACATATAAACAAAAATATTAACAAACAGTGAAAAAATGATTTGGTGATTCCTTTATACCTAGAAAACCTAAGAAAACACTAAAAATCAGTAAATTAGTAACTGTCACGGGACTAACAAGCTAAATGTTTTCACAATTAATGGCATTTCTATATACCACTTTCTCCTGTGCAGCAGCTGGTGGACTTTAACTGCAGACTTTGTAGTTAGCAGCCCAACTCCTTACCCATAATGCCCATGGGTTTACTTTTTGATTTTCTATTTAGCAACAGAAAGGAGCTCTGGTAGGGTTGTGGTTACGAATCGGGCTGCGAACCGCCAAGGTCATCAGTTCCAAACTACCAGCTGTTCCGCGGGAGAAAGACGAGGCTTTCTGCTCCTGTAAAGATTTACAGCCTGGGAAACCCTGTACAGGGTCGCTATGGGTCGGAACCGACTCGACAGCATACAACAACAACATATATCACAGAAAGCAGTTAGAAGTTGTTACCATAATAAAAAAATTTTCGTGCTAGCAGTTAAAAATATTAAATCACAGGTAATCTTAAAGAAAATGTTTTTCACCTATTTGAGGAAAAAAGAAAGTTTTTAGAGATGTAAAATATATTTGAACAAATGGATTGTTCTTGAGCTTGAACCACCGACCTTGTGGTTCAACGACTTTGCTGTCCAGCACATTAGCGCTAAACCAGGAACAAATGTATAGTAACATCATATTCCTGGGTGGAAAGATTAAATATTAGAAAGCTGTCAAACAAAATGGCTGAGTAGTCAGCTCGATACTCCTGTATACTCACACACACAAGCAAATGGAAAACCAAGCAGAAATTCTAAGAACCAATTTTGTTAAGAATCTGAACAAGGTCAAAGGTTTACATTAACAAGTAAGTGCTGAATCAAGAAAAAAGTAACTTAGAAACAGTGGGACAGGTTGCGAAGTTTTTACTTGCTCTGGTCACACACTCTCCCCAGCTAGACAGTGGTCTTGATGTCAGCAGCCTACATTCCCAGTGTGGAATGAGCACTATGGTTCCAGAGAGAGGAAACGATGGTATATTTTTCTGTTCTAGGGACCACCTGAAGGACTACTGCTAGGTACTCATCTCTGTTTCGCCTCAGAGCTCACTCAGGGCAAGAAAGCAGCAGGCATTGTTTGAAAACATTGTAGGATGAAAGAAAGATGGCCGCCACCTGGGCGGTGGGGGTGGGCAGTTTATGATCCAACAAACTTCCTAAAACCTTGGAGGAAATGGTGGGAAGAGAGTTTCTTTGGGGAAAATTTGGTATACAAAAACACCTATGTTTACCAGGGAATATAGAAAGCCATGTGCATTCCAGGGCTGGATGTAAGCTTAAGAGATCTGAAAGAACCCTAAACTTTCAACTCTGGCTGCTCTAAAGGCTCAGTACAAGTAACCAGTGGAGGCTAAGGCAGAATAGTAAATGGCCTGACTAATGGTTTAAAAAGTGGATACATTATCAAAGAATGTAGAGTTTAAGTCAAAAAACATTAGAAGAGACAAAGAACATTCCATATTGATAAAATGTTGAATCCATCAAGAATAGGTAACAATTATAAGCATATATACACCTAACAAGAGAACCCCAAAGCATATGAAACAAAAATTTACAGAATTGAACAGAAAAAACAACATTCCTATAGGGTTTTCAAGGAGCAGCTGGTGAGCTTGAACCACCAATCTTGCAGTTCAAACCAACTTTGCAGTCCAGCGCATTAACCCACAGCACCACACCAGGACTCCATAGGTCAATAAATTGGATAGCCTAGATTAAATGGAAAAATTCCTACAAGCATGCAAATACTTAACCTAATTCAAGAAGAAAGAGAAAATCTGAATACGTTTATCATAAGTAAAGAGATTAAATCAGTAGTCAAAAGTTTTCCAAGAACAGATAGCTTTATTGGTGAATTCTACCAAGCACTTGAAGAATTAATACAAATTCCATTAAAATCCTGAAAGGGGGTGGGTAACAATTTTTAACTCATTCCGTTAGGTCAATATTCCCCTGATATTGAAGCCAAAGGCATAATCAGAAAAGGAAACAACAGATCAATTACTCTTACAAAAATAGTCGCAAAAATACTCAACAGAATAATATCAAACAGAATTCAACTCCATGTTAAAAGGATTAAATGGAACAACATGATCAAGTTGTATCAGAAAAGCATCATATTAATAAAATAAAGGGAAAAAAACAACTTGATCATCTCAAATAATGCAGTTAAAGAGTTCGACAAAGTTCAACATTCTTTCATGATAGAAACACTCTATAAACTAGGAATAGAAGGAAACTTCCTCAACTTAATAAAGGCCATATGTAATTAACCCAACAGCTAAAATCATATTTGGAGTCCTGGTGTAGCACTATAGGATAAGCCCTGGACCACAAGGTGTGTTTGAATCTCAAGGTCGGTGGTTCAAACTCACCATCTCCTTCTCAGAAATCCTATACAGGGTCATTATGAGTTGGAACTGACTGAATGGCACATAATAGCAACAATATCATCTTCAAAGGTGAAAGAGTGAAAACTTTTCCTCTAACATAAAGAAAAAGACAAGAATAACTGATTTTACGACTGTATTCAACATAGTACTACATGTCCTAGCCAGAGAAACTAGGCAAAAAAAGGAAATAAAAGATATCAAAATTGGAGAGGAAGAACTATCCCTAATTACAGAAAACCAAAAAGAATCCACACACACACATTAGAGCTGATTTAAATCATCATCAGGATACACAAGAAATGCACCCAGAAAAAAGCTAGTTCTATATCTATACACTAATAATATTGAACAATTTGAAAATGAAATTAAGAAAACAATTCCATGTCAACAGGATCAAAAAGAGTAAAATAATTTGGAATTAATTGAACACTGAAAACAGTGTTTTTTTTTAGAACAAAGAATTCTAAAAAAAAAAAAGAACACCCATGAAAATAGAAAGACATCCTATGATTACAAATTAGAAGACAACATTTTTAGATGATAATACTACTCAAAGTAATATATAGATTTAATGGAATCATTATTAAAACTATAATTGCATTGGGGGGCAGAAATGGAAAAACCTATCATAAAATATATTAGAAATTTTAACCAAACAAAACCAAATACACTGCCATGAAATTGATTCTAATTCATAGATGAGACCTTATATAGGCTTTCTGAGACTGTAAATCTTTACAGCAATTTCTAGGGAGCAGAAAACCTTATTTTTCTCCCTAGAAATTATTGTTGTTAGGTGCCATTGAGTCAGTACTAACTCATAGAGACCTTATGTACAATGGAATGAAACACTGCCTGATCCTGGGTCAACCTCACAATTGTTGCCACGTTTGAGCCCACTGATGCTGCCACTTTGCCAATCTCGCTGGAGGTCTTCCTCTTTTTCTCTGACCCTCTACCTTACCAAACATGATATCCTTCTCCAGTGACTGGTCCCTCCTGACAATATGTCTGAAGTATGAGAGACAAAGTTTGGTCATCCTGGCCTCCAAGGAGCACTCTGGCTGCAAACTGCAGACCTTTATGCTGACATTTCAGTGCTTTTCCTACAATGTCACCAAGGCTCCTTATGGAATTTTAAGGGACCTATAATAATAAAAACATATTTACAAAAGAAGAATAAAATTGGAGGTTTAATTCATGGCAGAGCTACAAAAGCCAAACCATGTGGTACTGACAGAAAGGACAAATGGAATAGAATGGAGAGCCCAGAAATAAACTTAGAGTCAGTTGATATTTTACAAGGGGAAGTTCCTTCCATGCAAAAGAAAAAGTCTCTTCAGCATATGCTGTTTGTTGTTGTTAAGTGCCATAGACTCAGTTACGACTCATAGCAACCTTGTATAGGGTTTCCAAGAAGCAGTTGGTGGGTTTGAACCACTGATCTTGATGTTAGTAGTCCAGTGATTATCCTAGAGCAACACATGAGTATAATGCTGAGAAAACTGAATATGTATATACAAAAGAATGAAGTTGGACCCTTACCTTGCACCATATACAAAAGTTAATTCAAAATAGGTCATATATGTAAATTTCATTGCTAAAACCATAAACCTTTTAGAAGAAAACATTAGGACAAATCTTCATGATCTTAGACTTGACAATGGTTTCTTAAATGTGGCAGTAAAAGCACAAGCAACAAAAGAAAAAATAAGTAATTGTACTTCATTAACAATAGAATAATTACATATTAAAGGATACTACTAAAAGAGTGTAAAGAATGGGAGAAAATATTTTCAAATTATATAGCTGGTTAGTTTGAAACTACCAGCTGTTCCGTACAGAGTCCTGGTGTTGCGCTGTGGGCTAATGTGTCAGACTGCAAAGTCATTTGAACTTCAAGGTCGGTGGTTCAAGCTTACCAACTGCTCCTTGGAAACCCTATACAGGGTCACTACGGATCAGAATCGACTCAATGGCACTTAACAACAACAACAAAGATTTACAGCCTTGGAAACCCTGTACATGGTCACTATGAGTGGGAACTGACTCCATGGCACATAACCACCACCACCAAATATATACAGAATTCCTACAATGCAATAACAAAAGGACAACCAATTTTTTTTTTTAATGGGTAAAGGGCACGAGTAGACATTTTTCCAAAATAAGATCTACAAATGATCAATGAGCACATGAAAAGATGATCAATATCTTAGTCATTGGGTAAATGCAAATGAAAGCTACAATAAGAGATCAACACATTCCTGCTAGGATGATTAGAATTTTCTTTAAAGCAGGAGGGTGTGCTGGGATAACAATCCAAGAAAAAGTGGAAGTCTCTTGCAGTGCTGATAGGCATGTAAAATGGTGGCAGCTGCTGTGGAAAACAGTCAATTCTGCAAAAAAAAATAAACTTAGGATCACCGTATGACCCAGCATTTCCATTTCTACATATATATATCTAAGAGAATTGAAATCAGGTTCTAGCAAGGGACTGTTCATAGCAGAATTACTCAAAATAGCCTCAAGGTGGATATAAATCAAGAGTTCATCAACAGACACATGGTTTTTTAAAAAAGTGTTATATGGAAGGATACATCAAAATGTTTATTATACCAGTTTACTATGGTGGGAATGACAAACTGAAGAAGAAATATCGTCACATTTTTCATCAAAAATAACGTCCCCAGATCTATTGTGAAGTACAATGCTGTCTGTGATAGGATAATATCCATATGCCTAAAAGGAAGACCAGTTAATACAACTATCACTCAATTTTATGCACCAACCACTAAAGCCAGTGATGATGAAATTGAAGAATTCAATCAACTTCTTCAATCTAAAATTGATCAAACATGCAATCAAGATGTATTGATAATTACTGGTGATTGAAATGCAAAGGTTGGAAACAGAAAGGAAGGATTAATAGTTGGGAAATATGGCCTTGGTGTAGAAATGATGCTGGAGATTACATGATAGAATTTTGCAAGACCAATGACTTCTTCATTGCAAGTACCTTTTTTTAAACAACATAAAAGACGACTATATACGTGGTCCTCACCAAATGGAATACACAAAAATCAAATTGATTGTATCGGTGGAAAGACATGGTGGAAAAGCTTCATATCATCAGTCAAAACAAGACCAGGGGCAGACTGTGGAACAAACCACCAATTGCTCATATGCAAGTTCAGGCTGAAGTTGAAGAAAATTAACCAAGACCACAGAGCCATTATATGACCTTGAACATATCCAACCTGTATTTAGAGATCATCTCAAGAATAGATTTGATGCATTAGACCCTAATGACCAAAGACAAGAAGAGTTGTGGAATAACATCAACAGGAAGAAAGCAAAAGGCCATTAAGAAAGCAAGAAAGAAGAAAATGACCAAATGGATGGTAGAAGAGACTCTGAAACTTGTTCTCCAGTGTAGACATATTAACACAAATAAATGAGGAGGTAAAAGAGCTGAACAGGAAATTTCAAAGGGCAGCTTGAGAAGACAAAATCAAATGTTATAATGAAATGTGCAAAGACATGGAGTTAGAAAACCAAAAGGGAAGAACACGCTCAGCATTTCTCAAGCTGAGAGAACTGATGAAAAACTTCAAGCCTGAACTTGAAATATTGAAGGATTCTATGATTCGATGGCACTTAACAACAACAACAATGGGCAAAATATTGAATGATGCAGAAAGCATAAAAAGAAGCTAGAAGGAATACACAGAGCCACTGTACCAAAAAGAAATGGTCAATGTTCAACCATTCCACGAGGTAGTATATGATAAAGAGCCAGTGACACTAAAGGAAGAAGTCCAAGGTGAACTGAAGGCATTGGCAAAGAATAAGTCTATGGGAATTGGTGGAACACAAACAAATCTTTCAACAAACTTAGGCAGTACTGGAGGCACTCATTTATCTATGCAAAGAAATTTGGAAGACAACTACCTAGCCAACTGATTGGAAGAGATCCATATTTGTACCCTTTCCAAAGAAAGGTGACCCAATGGAATACGGAAATCATCAAACAATATCATTAATATCCCATGCAATTAAATGTTTGTAAGATAATTAAAAAATAATTGCAACAGTACATTTAGAGGGAACGGCCAGAGGTTTAGGTAGGGTTGAGATGTGGACTTGGAATGAAGGATATTATTGCTGATATCAAAAGAATCTTGGCTAAAAGCTGAGAATACCAAAAAGATGTTTACCTGTGCTTTGTTGACTACGTAAAGACTTTCAGTTGTGTGGATCATGATGATTTATGGACAACATTGCAGAGAATGAGTATTCTGGAATATTTAATTGAGTGAACAGCCAAGAGGCAGCTGTTTGAACAGAACAAGGGACACCAAATGATTGAAAAGCAGGAAAGGTGTGTGCCTGGACTGTATTCTTTCACCATACTTGTTCAATCTTTATGCTGAGCAAATAAACTGAGAAGTTGGATTATGTGCAGCTACACTTAGCATCAGAGTCCTGGTGTGGCACTGTGGGTTAAACAATGTCAAACTACAAAGTTGTTTAAACTGCAAGGTTGGTGGTTCAAGCTCACCAGCTGCTCCTTGGAAACTCTATACAGGGTCACTACGGATTGGAATCCACTTGACAGCACTTAACAACAACAATACTTAGCATCAGGAGTGGAGGAAGACTCATTAACAGCCTGTAATATGCAGATGATACAACCTTGCTTGATGAAAGCAAAGAGGACTTAAAATACTTATTAAATGAAGATCAAAGACCACAGCCTTCATTATGGTTTTCACCTCAATGTAAAGAAAATAAAATTCCTCATAACTGGACCAAGAAATAACATCAAGATAAATGGAGAAGGAGACCTCCAGTTTGGGCGGTAGTAGAGAAAACCAGGTAGGGAAGTCTCCGTGGTGGAGGGCCTGGGAACTCACTGAGGAAGTGCTCACAGAACAACTCCAGAGCTCTGGATCTATCATAAGGTCCAGGACATCAATTTCCCACACTTGCAAGTGAAAAAATAACAATATCAAGGAAAATACTGCGAGTTAGGAATCTGGAGACAGTACTCCCTCTGCAGACACCCCGCCCTGGCAAAGTTTAAAGGGTAGGGCTACAGCCAGACTGGCTCAGAAAACCGGCTGTGAAAGTGGTACAGAGACATTTGCAAAAAAAAAAAAAAAAGAGGCACAGGAGACTGTACACATTTCTCCCTCCTTTTCCCTGTCACCCCTTCTTTGCTTACCCGGGATGCCATCAGGCTGGACAATTTTCCCATGGTACAGAGAGAAGGAGCTTGGCGGCTATTTATGACGTCAGCCACAGAGACACAGCCCAAAAATGGACTCACACGGGACCCTTGGTGGCTGTGCACCGTGGAGTAGGTTCCAACTCCAGGTGACCCTGTGTGGGGTTTCCAAGGCTGTGGGTTTTTGTGGGAGCGGAGTGCCTCGCCTTTCTCCTGCAGTGTGGCTGGTGGTTTTGAGCTGCTGATCTTGTGATTCGTGCTCCCATTCGTGGCCGCTGTGTTCCCTGAACTCCCTGTGCAGGACCCTTATAAAACAACCTGTAAAAACCCCAACAAAAAAGGATGTAACCATCTCGAGAATTGTGCTATGCACACGCAGATACCTAACTGACCTTCAGAGACAAAAACAGTGGGTAATCTTTCTCCCATTCATTTCTCAATATCTACCTGTGCTCCTCTACTGTAGTGACTAGAGGAGGGGCCTGAGTAAGCAGACATCCTCACTCACTGCTGGAGGCTTCTACCTCACACACACACTACCCATGTAGC
>NW_006408534.1:5750166-5754960 GCF_000296735.1 Chrysochloris asiatica | reverse complement strand
GGAGGGAACAGTCGCTGGAGAAGGATGTCATGAGAGGGTCAGAGAAAAAGAGGAAGACCCCCAACGAGATGGATTGGCCAGGTTGCATCACTGATGGACTCAAGTGTGGCAGCGGTAGTGACGTTGGCCCAGGATCGGACATTGTTTCGTTCTGCTGTGCATGGGGTCTCTATGAGTCAGTTCCAACTTGATGGCACCTGACAACAACAACAAAGCATTACATGCAAAAAGGGAAGCCTATTTCCTGATCATATTCACCAGGAGACATAAAGTAAACTTAATAAACAACAACAATCATCGACTTAAGCATTAAAGAAAGTCACATAACTATTGGAAATGATTAACAGAAAACAATAAGTTATATCAAAACATGTCCAAAAACAGAAGAGAGTAGCTAAGACAAATAAGCTGGAGACAGACAAAGGCTTTCTAGAAGAGAAAGAGCAGGTTTTGGATATGCCTGAGAAAGAATTCAGAAGAATGATATGGAAACAAATTCAAATGCTCTGAAAAGGGGTGGAGGAAAAGAAGGAAGAACTCAGGAAAGTACTACAAGAACAATCAAATAAGATTGATACAGCATTGGAAACCATTCAAAATCTGCAAAAAGAGGTCGGAGATGATTAATAATAAGATATCAGAAATGGACAATACACTGAAAGGGGAAAGGAACAGAATAGAAGAGATGGAAGCCAGAACTAGCAAGCTGGAAAACAAATCTCTCAATACTGCTAAAATAGAAGAGCAAGCGGAAAAAAGAATAAAAGAATCTGAAGAGAGTCTAAGATTCATACTGGATAACATGAAAAGGAACAATTTAAGAATTGTTGGCATACCAGAACAGGAAGAATCAAAGAAGTTCATAGAGGAGATAGTTGAAGAACTTCTGGAAGAAAATTTCCCTAACATCTTGAAAGATGAGAAGATAAACATTCAAGAAGCTGAACGTACTCCAGCAAACAAAGACCCCAAAAGAAAGTCACCAAGACATATAATAATCAAGCTCTCCAAAACCAAGGACAAGGAGAAAATACTAAAAGCAGCCAGGGAGAAGAAAAATGTCACTGTAAAGGCAAGCAAATCACATTAAGCTCTGACTATTCAGAACAAACCCTGCAGGCAAGAAGGCAATGGGGAGACATATACAAAACCGTACAAGAAAAAAATTGCCAACCAAGAATCATCTGTCTGGCAAAACTATCAATCAAATACAGTGGTGTGATCAAGACATTCCACAACAAACAGAATCTGAGAGATTTTATCAAAATCAACCCAGCACTTCAAAACATCTTAAAGGGAGTTCTGTGGACTGAAAACCAACAAGAACAGACAACAACCAGAGATTGACAGGTGTGGCAACACCATCTGGAACTCAGCCAACAGATAGCAGAGTTCAGAACAGAACAAGACGACAACAACAAACTCAAAGGAGCTGGGAGGTCAACCGAAGATCAAAATTATATCATTGTCAAAGAAGGGACAAACGTAGCAACAGAGATCCAGGTGGTGAAGATGTCAGGTAAATTACAGGATACAATGGATTCTCTTAAATGGAGAGAAAAGGTAGTAGACTATAAGGTAACCCCAAAGAAAGTTCATACTTCACAACTTACTGTGAAAATGAACTTCCAAACAGAACAAGCAAACATGAATACTAAGAAGAAACTGACAAGAAATAGCACAAAAAACACAAACCCAACACAAGAAGGCATGCAGAACAAAAGAACAAACAGCACTACCAAAAAAGTAACATAATGGCAGCAATTAATTCATACTCATCGATAATTACATTGAATGTCAATGGATTGAATGTACCAGTAAAGAGACAGAGAGTGGCAGAAGGATAAGAAAACAAGACCCTTCAATATGCTGTCTGCAAGAGACACACCTTATACACAAAGACAAAAACAGACTAATAGTTAAAGGATGGTAAAAAAAAATTCACCAAGCTAACTGCAACAATAAACAGCAGGAGTGTCAATACTAATCTCTGACAAAGTAAACTTTAAGATAAAAACCAGCATAAGAAACAAAGAAGGACACTATCTCATGATCAAAGGGTCAATTGAGCAAGCAGACATAACCATAATATATATCTATGCTCCCAATGAAAGAGCACCAAAATACATGAAGAAAATCTTACTAGAATTGAAGAAAGAAATCAATAAATCTACAATTATAATGGGAGATTTTAACACGCCACTTTCTAAAAGGGACAGAACAACCAGAAAGAAACTTGACAAAGTTACAGAGGAACTAAACAACACAATCAACAACGTGACCTCATAGATGTATACAGAGCATTCAATTCACTAACAGCACTATACACATTCTTCTCCAGCAAGCATGGAATATTTTCCAGAATTGACCATGTGTTAGGTCACAAAGCAAGCCTCCATAAATTTACAAACATCAAAATTCTACAGAGCATCTTCTCAGATCACAATGCTATACAACTAGAAATCAACAATAAAAAGACCAAGGCAATAAAGTCGAATACATGGAAACTGAACAACACCCTGCTGAAAATGACTGGGTTAAAGAAGAAATTAAACATGAATTCACAAATTTCCTAGAAACAAACAAGAATGAAAACACAACATACCAAAATCTTTAGGACATGGCGAAAGTAGTGCTGAGAGGACAGTTTATTGCGATAAATGTGTACATCCAAAATGAGGAAAGAACCAAAATTAACATGTTAACACAGCATCTCTGATAATTAGAAGCAGACCAGCAGAGGGAACTTACAGTCACCAAAAAAAAGGAAATCATGAAGATAAGAGCAGAAATTACCGAGATGAAAAACCGAAAAACTATAGAAAGGATCAACAGGAGAAGAAGCTGGTTCTTTGAAAGGATTAATAAAATTGACAAACCAATGACAAAACTAACAAAAGAAAAGAGGGAGAGAACACAAATAACTCTCATTAGAAACCACATGGGTGATGTCACAATGGAACCAAACAAAATCAAAAGGATAATAACAGAACACTATGAAGAGTTGTACTCCAACAAATCCAAAACCTTAGAAGAGATGGATATATTTCTAGAAAAACATGACCTATACCTAAACTTACTCAGAACGAAGTAGAAAGCTTGAACAAACCCATAACAAAGAAGAAATTGATCAGGTCATCAAAACACTCCCAACCAAAAGAAGTCCAGGCCCAGATGGCTTCATGGGTAAGTTCTACCAAGCATTCAGGGAAGAACTGTCACCAATTCTACTCATATTCTTCCAGAATATAGAATATTCCATAATAAAGAATGGAAAACTCCCTAATACTTCTTATGAAGCAAGAATAACCCTCATACCAAAACCAGGAAAGGACATCACTAAAAAAGAAAACTATAGACCAAAATCCCTTATGAACACAGACACAAAAATTCTCATCAAAATCCTAGCCAACAGAAACCAACGGTACATCAAAAAAATAATACATCATGACCAAGTGGGTTTCATTAAAGGGATGCAAGGATGGCTCAGCATTAGAAAAACAATCAACGTTATCTAGCATATAAATAAGAAAAAGGAAAAGAACCACATGATCATATTGATTGATGCAGAAAAGGCATTTGACAAAATCCAACATCCATTCCTGATGAAAACACTAAACAAAATATGAATTAAAGGGAAATTCCTCAACATAATTAAGAGCATATATACAAAACCACAGCCTACATCAGTCTCAATGGAGAGAAATTGAAAGCCTTCCCTCTGTGAACAAGAACCAGAAAAGGATGCCCTTTGTCACCACTCCTATTCAATATTGTGCTGGAAGTTTTAGCCAGAGCCATACGGCATGATAGAGAAATTAAATGCATCCAAATTGGCAAAGAGGAAGTAAAACTCTCTTTATTTGCAGACAAGTTGATCCTATACATAGAAAATCCCAAAGACTCAGTAAAAAAACCTACTAGACCTCATTGGAAGATTCAGCAAAGTGGCAGGGTATGAGATCAACATACAAAAATCAGTTGGATTTCTCTTTAGCAACAACAATAGCTCTGAAAAGGACATTAGGCAAGCAATACCATTTACAATAGCTGCCCAAAGGATGAAATATTTAGAAATAAACATAACCAGAGAAACAAAGGACTTATACAAAGAAAATTACAAAACACTACTACAAGAAACCAAAGAGACCTACAGAAGTGGAAGAACATACCATGTTCCTGGATAGGAAGACTCAACATTGTGAAAATGTCAGTACTGCCCAAAGTAATTTATACATATAATGCACTCCCAATCCAGATCCCAACAGCATTCTTTAAAGAGATGGAAAAGATAATTACTGACTTTCTATGGAAAGGAAAGAGACCCAGGATACACAAAGCACTGCTTAAGAAGAAGAACAAGTTTGGAGGTCTCTCAGTCCTCGATTTCAAAATTTACTACATGGCTACAGTGGTCAAAACAGCCTGGTACTTGTACAATGAATGATACATTGATCAATGGTACAGAATCAAGAACCCAGAAGTTAACCCATCCACATAGAGCCAAATGATTTTCAACAAAAGGCCTAGGCATATTGCATGGGGAGAAGATAGTCTCTTTAACAAATGGTGTTGGCAGAACTGGAAAGCGATATGTAAAAGAATGGAAGAACACCTTTACCTCATACCCTATACAAAAATGAACACAGCATGGATTAAAGGTCTAAATGTGAATCCCAAAATTACAAAGGTCATCAATGAAAAAATAGGGACAAATGTGAGGCTGCTAATTCAGGGCATATACAGACTACCAAACATTCTGAAAAGTACACAAACAAAAGTAGACAAAATAGA
>NW_006408534.1:5748625-5749149 GCF_000296735.1 Chrysochloris asiatica | reverse complement strand
GACAGGAGAATGGTTGGGCAGGTTCACATGGGCTAGGTGGGACAGAGGTAAATGATGATGTATGCACAACCTTGGAATAACAGGGCTTCAGGATACAGAGATTGAGGCATAGCTTGAAAGGAGAAAAGGGAAATAATGTTAGGATGCTTGGCTGTCTTTTGAATCTTGGTTTTCCTTGCCTACCATTGTGAAATAGACACTTGAGGTGGGTGGGGAGTGGAATAACCAGAAACATCACAAGAGAAAACATGCAAACCTGTCTTCAACTTATAACTGACTGGAATATCTTGAGGGGGGCTGGAAACTACACCCATACTTGCAGATAATACCCACTTGACCTGGCTTCAAAGGCTGGATGATCAGAGCTCAAACAGAAGAAGAAAGAAGAAGGAGAAAAGAATAATCTGACACAATTTGATGAACTTGACACACACTATGGAAACAATAGCTCAAAAGAGGGAACAAATCTTCACAACGAGAATCATTTCCACCTCCTCCACACACAGAGAGGACAGGAATGGGCA
>NW_006408534.1:5735381-5747645 GCF_000296735.1 Chrysochloris asiatica | reverse complement strand
CGCGGAGCCGCTGGTAGTTTCGAACTGTTGGCCTTAAGGTTCGCAGCCCGATTCGTAACCACTACGCTACCAGAGCTCCTTTACACTATAGAATGGCTAAAATTGAAACCTGACAACCATAGATGTAATGTGGAGTTACAGGAACGCTCATTCATTGATCATGGTAATCCAAAGAATGCAGTTACTTTGGAAGATAGGCTGGCAGTTTCTTATAAAGCTAAACATTGTCTTACCATGTTGTTGTTATTGTTAAGTGCCGTAAAGTCAGGTCTGACCCAAGGTGACCCTTACAGGGTTTCCAAGGAGTGACTGGTAAGCTTGAACCACTGACCTTGCAGGTCTAACTGACTTTGTAGTCCAGTGCATTAACCCACAGCGCCACACCAGGACTCCAATAATTATGCTTCTTTGATACGTACTCAAATGAGTTGAAAACATGCCCAGACAAAAACCCACACATGAATGTTTATAGCAGCTTTATTCATAATTGCTGAAACTTGGAAGCAATCAATATGTCCTTCTATAGTGAATGCATAAATAAAATGCGGTACATGCATACAAAGAAATATTATTCAGTAGTAAAAAGAAATGAGCTATCAGACCTGAGATAACATGGAGGAATTTGGAGTCCTGGTGTGGCGCTCTAGGATAAGCACTGGACCACAAATTTGGCTGTTCAAATTTATTAGCTGCTTCTCGGAAATCCTGTACAGGGTCACTATAGGTCTGAACTTATTTGACAGCAGTTAACATCAACATTGCTAAGGAAAGAAACGAGCCTGAAAAGATTTCATACTGTATGATTCCAACTATATGACCTCCTTAAAAGGGCAAATAAGACAGTAAAAAGATCAGTGGCTGTGGTGAAAGGATGAACAGGTAGACCACAGGGCATCTTTAGGGCAGTGAAACTATTCTGCATGATACCTCAATGGTGGACACATGACCTTACACATTGAGTTGACTCTGACCCACAGCGACCCTGTATAGGGTTTCCAAGGAGCAGCTGGTGAGCTTGAACCACAAAACTTGCAGTTCAAACAACTTTGCAATATGATGCATTAGGCCACAGCACCACACCAGGACTCCAATGTAAACTGTGGACTTTAGTTAGTAATAATAATATACTGATATTGGCTCAATGATTGTGCTAAGGATCCCTGGTGGTGCAGTAATTAGGCACTTGGCAGTGATTTGAACCCACCAGCCCCTCCTTGGGAGAAAGTTATGGAAGTCTGTTTCCATAGAGATGTATAGCCTTGAAGACTATGGGAAGCTCCTTCTTTTAGGATCGCTATAAGTAGAAATCAACTCCATGACTATGGGAAATTATAGTAAATGAACCACAATACTACAAGAAGGCAGGAAATTATATGTGTGTTTGTGTGTGTAGGAGGTATATGGAACCTCTTATTTTCTGCCCAATTTTTTTCATAAGCTTAAAAAGTGTTCTGAAAAATATAGGGTAATAATTTAAAATAAAGGTCACATATACAAAATTTAAACTACAGAAAAATTAGGAAAAAAAATAGAAGGAACTAAACTCTCAAATGTCTGGGCAGGGGAATCTTTTTCTAAGTTTCTAAAGAATAAAATCAATACCTTTTGCTACAAAATAATCTTAAAACTTAGTAAGGAAACAAATAAATCTCATAATCAAGTTTAAAAACAAAACAACATCTTTAAAAGTAGAGGAAAAAGTAAGGCACGACCACAAAGTCAACAGACTTTCAAGAGACATGGGTCTGTGGAAAAAGGTTGCAGTTTCTATAGCTGTCTCCTTTTGGGATTTTAAATAGCCCTAATCCAACAACTCATCAGGAGGGATCAGTCTCTGGAGAAGGGTATCATGTTTGGTAAGAAGGAGGGTCAGAGAAAAAGAGGAAGACCCCCAGCGAGATGGATTGGCCAAGTGGCAGCATCAATGGACTCAAGCATGGCAACAATTGTGAGGTTGGCCCAGGTCTGGTCAGTGTTTTGTTCTGTTGTGCATAAGGTCGCTATGAGTCAGTACCAACTCGATGGCACCTAACAACAACAACAACTCCAACAACTCAAATCTTCTGCCTTGGTCAGATTCTCTCTGCTCATGGATATTTGTGTAATGGTCATAGTATTGTTACATTTTAAATTAATAACCAACTGCAAAGAATTTACATTTCCATTATCTCTGTTGTGTTTATCAAGAGCATCATCAACAACAGATTTCCTTGCCTGCCCTCGCCTTGTGTTAGGTGTTCAAAAGTGACACAAATAGCTCAGTCTTCCTCCTCAAGGAGTTTCCTTTAGCTCCCCTTGTTGTTGTTGTTGTTGTCAAGTGCCATCAAGCTGTTTCTGACTCATAGCAACCCTACATAGGGTTTCCGAGGAGTAGCTGGTGGATTTGAAGCTCCAACTTTGCAGTTAGTGGTCCAGGGCTTATTCTGCAGAACCACACCAGGATTCCTTTCTTCCCTAGTGGGAACATAGACATGTAACAACGTTTAAAACCCCAGAGGATGTTCAGAACTGGAGCTGATGGAAGGGTCCCTCAGCCCTTGTTTCCTGTGCTTTTAGCCAATTCACTGCTTTCTTAGTTCTCTTACCCAAGAAAGACCATTCAGGAACATGGCCTAATTAAAACTCCAGGTGTAGGGACAGATTGGTTTATCTGGGTTCAGAATCAATGACTTGTTTCTGTCTTTGCTTTTATCAGGAGGTAGTTCAGAACATGACAATCAGTCTCCCTGACCCTGAGACCAGAAGAACTAGATGGTGCCCTGCTAGCACTACCAACTGCTTTAAAAGGGACCACATTAGAAGGTCCTAGGTAGAGTGGGAGAAAATGAGGAAACAAATTCAAAATTATTTAAAAAAAAAAAAAAAGACATGGTTTGCTGGTCAGAAAGAGACTGGAGGAATATGATACTATGGTCCTTGGTAACATTTCAGATCTGGAACTGAGCTCATCCTCATGGCTCAATTTTGGGGCAAGCAGTATATAGGTTTATGGGGGTTAGGGCAACACTAGTGTGGTATGAACATCATGGAATAGTCAATCATTCAAGATCAAAAGGCAGCATTTACCTAATGATAAAATTCAGGAGGGTTGGAAAAGAATATGGGATGGAAATCTGAATCACAGGGAGGAAGTGGGATGACTAATACTACAGGAGGCGTTTGCAATCACAAAGATGCAAAGAAGTGTACAATTTGTTGTATGTAGGACTGAGGATCTGCTCTGTAAATACTGATTCAATTCACAATAATTTTTTAAAAAATTAAATAAAAAAGAGGTATTTCAGAGCCAAACATGATTGGACTGAGAACCCAGTGTGTTCATCTCTCTTGATATTACTGTGAACCCACCTCACTATACCCTTCATATCTGCTGCTTCAAGGGTAATTTATTTTGGAGGACTTTAGGGAGTTTTGTAAGCTGCCTCACCTCCTTTCTGAATTGAGAAAAACAGTGAATATAAGTAGCTCCATAGCTGATACCTACGTGGATTAAGCTTTCAGCTTCTCCGTGCCTCTATTTTCTTCTCTGAGAAACATGTAATCTTTCCCTTCAGGATTACTGTGAGGATCAGATGGTACTCTATCAATATTCACCCTCTAGAAACACTAATGCATGCTACAAAAACCGAGGCTGAAGATGAAGGTGATCGTGGAAATGGTTTCAATTTATAGATCATATCCTGTAAGTTTTTATAAATGTCTTGCCTTTAGGAGATGGGGTTCTCAGAGAGAAAACTGAGTAATGGAGGTTTACTAAGTAGGCATTTTAGTAAAACTAGACATACAATTCTGCCTCTCATGGCAGAAGTTCTCCTAATAATGTTGGACTTTTGGGGTTAACCTAGTGATGAAACTATCTACCCACTAGAGCTGCTATATATGAAAAAGCCATGTCCCAGAAATTAAGTAGATGTGGCAATAATAATGTGAAGGGAGAAAGTTACCCTTGGAACTGGCCTCCAGCTGACCTTGATTATTCATCTCCTTTTTGTTTATTTACTATCTGAGCCCACAGTTTCTCAATCTACTTATTTTCAGGCAGACTTTTCTGTTCTTGTGTGCATTCAGTATGCATTTATCCAAGAGTAATGTGAACTATTAAACATGCAGAAAATCACTTTAGGCTCTTGACTATATTGTTTCATTTTATGCCCACAAAAATGCTGTGAAGTGCCATTCTTAGGTCTGGTTCAGTGATGAGGATGTTGTCATAAAAAGAGGATAAAATAACTTAGTCTAATTCTCAATAGGGAGCACGGTGTCTATGCACAATAAGCATTGGACTGTGAACCACAAGGTCTACATGGGATAAAGATGAGGATTTCTCCTTCTACAAAGATGTACAGCCTCAGAAACTCTATACAAGGTGGCTATGAGTCAGAACCAACTTGACAGTACCGATCAACAACAATTCTCAATAGTAGGAATTGGCTGAGCTGATTCACTTTACCCCTCAACTGAGGTGAACAAAATGAGTAAAATAGATGCGAGACTGGAGAAGTTGCTCTCTAGTTGGGAGTTGAATAATTTAAACACATGATTATAGTACACAGTATGTGTATGGATGATACTTGCATATGATAAATGGAGAGAAAGGACCAGCCAACTCTTAAGGGCACATTACTAACTCTTAACTGCTCATGGTAGAGATTTCTGAAGTAAGCCTTACAGGATGAACTGGTACCCACCAGGCAGAAAGGGTTGGGAACCCGAAGATTGAGGTGCTGCAAAAGTGTGTGCAAAGGAGCCCTGCTTGGTCTGGAAACATGACCCTCCTTCAGATGCATTGTGTGCATGTCAAGATGTAAGTTGGAGTCAGACTGAAGTGGGCCTCGGATTCTGAGGACGGTGAACACTTCACCCTCATTTGAACTATCCTTTCTGATTCTCTATTTCCTCGAGCCAGAGTTTAACCTTTTATTTTAGATTGTCACTGTGGTTTCCATCTTCTTTCTCTACTTCTGTTCAATCTTGGGGGTTTTGTTCAGAAAGAGATGATAGAAAGGAAGAAAACCTCCCTATTTTGCAATGCTATCTCCAAGTTTCTGTAGGGGATGCCATAAATTCATTACTGGCAATTGTATTCCATTGAGTTAGTGAGTAGTCCTCAACAGTCCACAAAGATAATGTCCTACATGCTACTTTATTAAGCTGTTGTTGTTGTTACATGCCATAGAGTTAGTTCTTACTCATAGCGACCCTGTATAAGGTTTCCAAGGAGCATCTGGTGGGTTTGAACTGCAGGCCTTGTAGTTTGCAGTCCAGTGCTGATCCTATAGCACCATACCAGGAGTCCTTATTGAATAGTTGTTATTAAGTGCTGTCGAGTTAGTTTCAACCCATAGCAAGCCTGTATAGGGCTTTCGATGAACAGCCGGTCAGTTTAAACTGCCAACCTTATAGTTCAAACTGACCTTCCAGTCCAGCTTATTATCCCACAGTGCCACACTAGGACTTTTAAAACCCCAGTGACTACTTAATACTTATTGAGGTCTTAAAAGTGTCTGTGTGGTTATCTCAGGGGCAACTATTGGTCTCTCTCCATTTGGAGCAAAAAAAGAATGAAGACAATCAAGGACACATGGAAACAAATAGTTCAAATGACTAATAGACCATGTGACTCCCAGTCTCCACTAGCCTTAGGGATAACCATAGGAGATCCTATATAGAGTGAGAGAAAAATGTGGAACAAAAACTCAAAAAAAAAAAAAAAAAGACCAGGTTTACTGGTCTGATTAGGAGTTTGGGTGTGGCACTGTGGGACAAAGCACTGGACTGGTGGCACCTGAGAGCCTATCACCTTAATCAACTTTAATAATGACAACAATTGTGTGACTGAAAGTTGAGCCACAGGAGGGACTTAAAGGGTTAAAAGGTGATTAAAGGTGATAGCCTCTTAGGTTCTAGCCATCTCTGTCAGACCAGTGTTGTTGTTGTTGTTAAGTGTCATTGTGTTAGTTCCAACTCACAGAGACCCTGTGTAGTAGGGTTTTCAAGGAGCAAACGGTGAGTTTGAACTGCCAACCTTGTGGTTCAAACTGACTGTGAGGTGCAGCACTTATCCTACAGTGCTACACCAGCCAAACAATAACCATCCCTAAAAGATGAACACACAATAACACTCCCTTGGACAACCAACCATATGAGATTAAAAACTAGCATTTGTGCAGGGAAAAAGTTCAGAAAGCAGGATGGATGGAAAGAGTACACACAGGGGAGAAGTGGGGATTGCAATGGATATCATGAACCAAAATGTGTATGAATTATTGAATGGAAAACCAATTTTTTCTGTAAAGTTTTGTCCAAATTACAATAAAATGTTATTTTAAAAAAACCAAAAAACAAAGAAAGAAAGAAAAGCACAATCCTTGGTTAAGATGCAAAGGAACTGAAAAGCGTTCCTCACTCAGTTATTATGGGTTCGCTTAGGAAAGATCCAGAACATAGGGCAGCACCCATATTGTGTAGATTTAGAGAATCAAAATAATCGTGATTCTAAAGCTGTTGTTGTTTTTAGGTGCCTCAGAGTTGGTTCCAACTCACAGCACCCCTAGGCACAACAGAACAAAACACTGCCCAGTCCTGCGCCAACTTCACAATTATTATGTTTGAGCCCATTTCTGCTGCCAATGTGTCAATCCATCTTGTTGGGAGTCTTCTTTTTCACTGACCTTCCATTGTACCAAACCCAATGTCCTTCTACAGGGAATGGTCCCTCCTGACAGCATCTATTGAGCACTCCAATGCACCAAGCACTGCTAAGCACTCTGCTTATGGATTGAACTGTGTCTCCCCCACCCCCCAAGAGTTATAGTAAAGCCTTAACACCTGCACAAACAGTATAGGAGACAAAGAATACTGAGAAATGCTTGGGGCTACCAGAAGATGAAAGACACAAGGAAGATCCTCTGCTAGCATGGATAAAGGGAGAGAATGGTCCTGTGAACACCCTGAATTGGGACTTCTAGCCTCCAGACCTAAATTTCTCTCATCTCCAAAGGAAAAAAACCCTGTCTTTAAATCCACCCATGATGTGATATTTTGTTATGACAGTCCTTGCATTGTTTCCTTTAATCTTCAAAAAATACTTTTTACTACCTGCATTTCACCATCTGCATAGGGTAGCTATGAGTTGGAGTCCAGACCTGGCACTGTAAGATAAGTACTGGACTGCTCATTCAAATCCACCAGCTGCTTCTCAGAAACCCTATACAGGGTTGCCGCTAAGAGTTGCAATCAACTCCACAACACTTAACAATAAGATGAGTCGGAACCCACTGGACTCCTCTTTACAACAACATCTTCCTTTCAGAAACCAGGAAGCTCATTTCAGAGAGTGAGGTTATAGAACAAGGATGTGTGATTACAGGGAATCAGTACTCTAACTACTGCAGGCTGTCTGTCTGAGGGCCTTTATGAATAGTCAAGGTGACAAAACAAAGGAGACACATGCTGAATTTGGGAAAGGCCACTGGCAGAAGAGAAGCACTGAGGTCCAATTCCAAAGAGACTAGATGAAGCAGGATGTACTTTTTATCACATCCAAAAAAAATAAACCTAAACAACATGTTAGTAAGCCTTACATATATACACTAATTTAAAAGCAAGGATATAATGTTGTTGTTAAGTGTCATGAAGTCAGTTCTGACTTATAGATTCCCTACACGGAGTTTCTGAAGCTGAAAATCTTTGCAGCAGCAGAAACATCTTATCTTTCTCATTCAGAGAGGCTGGTGGGCTTGAATTGCCAACCTTGTGGTTCACATTCCAGTACTTATCTTATAGAACCACCGTTCTTCCTAGGACATAATTTGTGGTTGTTGTTAAGTGCCGCCGAGTTGGTTCTAACTCATAGTGACCCTTTCTAGAGTTTCTGAGGAGCGGCTAGTGGATTTGAACCACCGAATTTGCAGTTCAGATGGATCTTGTGGTCCACTGCTTATCCTACAGTGCCACCCCAGGGCTCACCACTAATTCCAGGATAGTGGTTCCCTCTGGTGGTAGGTAGGATGCATGTGGTAGTCTAGGGGAGGAGCACGTAGGTGAGTACACATTATTATTTATTTTTCTAGTCCTTTGGCTGAGTGATGGATTTGCCAGGGGTCCCATCTCTTACTGTTTAAAAATGAGTAGAATAAAAAGAAAAAAAGAATACAATGAAAGAGTCACTTATAAAGTTTATCTTAAGGTTGTTACATGCTGTCTAGTCAGTTCCAACTCATAGCAACCCTATACGCAACGGAATGAAACACTGCCTGGTTCTGTACCATCCTCATAAAGTTTGTTACATTGGAGTCCATTGCTGGTGCTACTGTGTCAATCATTCTCTTTGGGGATCTTCCTCTTTTTTGCTGACCCTTTGATTTTGAGCATGCAAGAGTCAAAAAATTTTAAAGGATATGGCGGTAGTGGTGTGCTGTGGAGTTGGCGGGAATAATAAGTGAACACCATAATACCCAACATGGAATTTAAGAAATGAAACATTGCAAATAGAGCTGATGCTATCTGTGTACCTATCCCCAACCCCTGTACCTTCTCAGTTCCCAGAGGACACCATGTACTGATTGGTGCTATATATTTCATTGCTTCTCTGTTTAAATGCTTGTATACTTACATGTATACATGAAAACAGTTAGTGGCTTGTGCATGATTTAAAAAAAAAAAAAAGGAATTGTACTATACATGATAGCCTACCTCTGGCTTTATTCACCTAGCACTATGTTTTGGCATCAGCAGTTTTGGTTCCCACATTGTCTCATATATTTTATTATATTCACATGGTGCAATTTATCCATTTTCTTAGTGAAGGACATCTGTTGTTGTTGTTGTTGTTAAGTGCCATTGAGTCAATTCTGACCCATAGCGACCCTGTATAGGGTTTCTAAGGAGCAGCTGGTGAGCTTGAACCACCGACCTTGCAGTTCAAACAATTTTGCAGTCTGACACATTAGCTCATAGTGCCCCACCAGGATTTGAAGGACATTTAGTTGTTTATAATTTTTGTTACTACAAAATATGCTGCTATCAACATTCCTATACTTATATACAAGAGTTTTTCTAGATAATGCCTAAGAATGGAATTGCCACATCTTCAGCTTCACTTATTGTTAGGTGTTATTATGAGTTGGCTCCATCTCATATTGAACCCATGTACAATGGAATGCAACACTGTCCAATCCTGAGCTAATCTTACAGTTGTTGCTATGTTTGAACCCATTGTTGCAGCCACTGTGTCAATCCATCTAGTTAAGTGACTTACTCTTTTTTGTTGACCATCTACTTTACCAAGCATGATGTCCTTCTCCAGGGCTTGGTGATATATGAACTCTTATTATCCTTACTTCTAAACAGCTTTCTGGCTTTACTCCTTCCAAGACAGATTGGTTTGTTCTGGAAGTTCATGGTATATGTATATCCAATCTTCTTTGCCAATACCATATTTTAAAGTCATCAATTCTTCTTAGGACTTCCTTAGTTATGGTCCAACTTTCATATACATATGGGGTGATTAAAGATGTTACGTCTTGGCTCAGATGCACCTTAGTCCTCAAAGTGACATTATCAATTTTTAATACTTTAAAGAGACCTTTTGCAGCAGATTTTCCCAAAGCAATATGCCATTTGATTTCTTGACTGCTGCTTTGGATCTAAGTAAAATGAAATCTTTGACAACTTTAATATTCTCAATTTATCATGATATTGTTTATTGATCCAGTTGTGAGGATTTTTATTTTTCTTATATTAAGGTATAGTCCATACTGCAGACTATAATATTCTATCTTCATCAATAAGTGTTTCAAGTCCTCTTCACTTTCAGCAAGCAAGGTTGTATCATTTGTATATCACAGGTTGTTAATGAGTCTTCCTCTAAACCTGAACTCTAAACTACTTCTTCATGTAGTCAAGCTTCCTGGATTATTTGCTCAGCATACAGATTAAATAAGTATGCTGAAAAGATACAACCTTTTATAAACCACATAGTTGCCCATTGTTCTTTTTTAACAGCTGCCTGTTGGTCTATGTACAGGTCTATATGAATACATTCAGTGTTCTAGGATTTCCATTCTTCATAATGCTAATCTATTATTTGTTATGATCCACATAGCCAAATGTCTTTGCATAGTCAATAAAACACAGGTAAACATCTTTCTACTATTCTCTGCTATCAACCAAGATCCATCTGACATCAGCAACAATAGTCCTCATTCCATGACCTCTTCTGAATCCAATGACTTCTGCATACCATTAGGTCACCTCTCTTTGGAATGGGAAAAAATATTGATCTCTTCCAGTCAGTTGGCCAAGTAGTTGTCTTCCAACTTCCTTGGCATAGATGAGTGAGTGCCTCCTGTGCTGCATCAGTTTGTTGAAAGGTTTCAATCTGTATTCTGTCAAATCCCAGAGCCTTGTTCTTTGCCAATTCCTTTAATGCATCCTGGACTTCTTCCTTCAGTATCATGGGTTCTTTATCATATGCTATCTCTTCAAATGGTGGGACATTGTCCATCTCTATGTGGTACAGTGATTCTGTGGATTTCTTCCATCTTCTTTTGATGTTTTCTTCATCATTCAAAATTTTGCACATAGAATCCTTTACTATTTCAAGTTGAGGCTTGAATTTTCTCTTTAGTTCCCTCAGCTTGAGAAATACTAAGTGTTTTCTTCCTTTTTGGTTTTTAAACTCCAGGTTTTTGCACATTTCATTATAAGTTTTGACTTTGTCTTCTTGAACTGTTTTTTTAAATTTTCTATTCAGCTCTTTTACCTCCTCATTTCTTCAATTTTCATTAGCATCTTTACACTAGAGAGCAAGTTTCAGAGTCTCTTCTGACATCCATTTTGATCTTTTCCTTCTTTCTTGTCTTCTTAATGACCTTTTTGCTTTCTTCCCACAGCAATTCTGGTCTTTGGTCCTTAATGTCTAATGCATCAAACCTGTTCTTCAGATGACCTCTAAATTCAGGAGGGATATGTTTAAGATCATATTTTGGGTCTTATGAACTTGTTTTAATTTTCTTCAGCTTCAGCCCGAACTTGCATATGAGCAATTGATGGCCTGTTTCACAATCTGCTTCTGGCCTTACTTTAGCTGATAATATGGAGCTTTTCCACAGTCTCTTTCTAGAGATGTAGTCAATTTGATTGCTGTGTATTACATCTGTTGAGGTCCATTTGTATAATCATCTTTTATGTTGTTTAAAAAAGGTATTTGCAATGAGTAAGTAAGTCATTGGTGTTGCTCTATTATGCAATCTCCACCAACGTTTCTGTCTCTGAGACCATATTTTCCAACAAGTGATCCTTCCTCTTTGTTTCCAACCTTTGCATTCCAGTTGCCATAATTATCAGTATGTCTTGATTGCATATTTGATTAATTTCAGACTGAAGAAGTTGGTAGATTTCTTCAATGTCATCATCACTAGTTTTAAGGGTTGTAAATTTGAATAATATTGGTATTAACTGGTCTTCCTTTTAGGTTTACGGATATTATCCTATCACAGACAGCATTGTACTTCAAGGCAGATCTTGAAATGTTCTTTTTGATGACAAATGCTATGCCATTTCTCTTCAATTTGTCATTCCCAGCATAGAATTCATGTGATTGTCACATTCAAAATGGCAATACCAGTCCATTTCAGCTCACTAATGCCTAGGATATTGATGTTTATGCACTCCATTTCATTTTTGACAATTTTCAATTTTCTTAGATTCATCTTACATTCCATGTTTTGATTATGAATGAATGTCTGCAGCTGTTTCTCTTTATTTTGAGTTGTGCCCTATCATCAAATGTAGGTCCCGAAGGCTTTATTCCATTCGCATTATGACGGTCAACTCTACTTTGAGGAGGCAACTCTTCCCCTGTACTATTTTGAATGTCTTCCAACCTTAGAGACTCATTTTCTGGCACTATATCTGACAATATTCTGGCACTCTTCATCATGTTTCAATATTCCTTATTTGGGTTCTTTTTATAGTGTTCCACCGCTAGTCATAAAGTTTTCAGTGACTGAATATTTGGAAATAGTCTGTCTCTTTCTTCTTTAGTCTGGAAGCTTATCTGAAACCTGCCCATCATGGGTGATCCTGCTGGTATTTAAAATGTTGGTGGCATAGCTCCCAGAATCACAGCAACGTGAAATCCACCACAGAATGTCAAACTGACAGATGAGTTAGTGGTAGCAGGTCCCTCTTTCTCTGTTCACTTCCATTTACTTCAGCTACTGTATGTTCAAGTGCTGAAGTGGCGCTATGGCTTAATGC
>NW_006408534.1:5723584-5734561 GCF_000296735.1 Chrysochloris asiatica | reverse complement strand
GTACGAACTCGATGGCACTTAACAACAACAACAATGAGTTTCAACATCTTTTTTTGTGTGTGCTTATAGGATATTTATGTAGCCTTTTTTGTAAAAGGAATATTTGCATCTTTTGCCATTTTTTTAATATTGGAATTTTTTGTTTTTGTTGTTTCTATTGATATAGCAGCATTACATAGAATTTTTTGTTATTGTTGTTAAGTGCCGTCAAGTCTGTTCTGACTCATAGCAACCAGGTATAGGATTTCTGAGGAGAAGCTTTGGGTTTGAACCTGCAACCTTATGGATGGCATTCCAGTACTTATCCTACAGCACCACACCAGGACTCCAAATATAATTTATATGTTTGTATTATTTTGCAATTGTTGTTATTTTATGCACTACAATGCATTAAATACATTTCACTCTCTTTGTATCTTTAGTTGAACAAATATTCTTAATTTTCCTTTTTAAAAGGTTTTAAATTATTTGAGCCTTTTTATTTGTGCTTTTCAGTTTTAGTATTTTGTTTAAGGAATTTTTCCTGACCTTGTGGTATTTCACACACATACACAGTCTTCTAAAAGTTTCAAGGTTTTTCTTTTTTCACATTTATTCTTTAATTCTTCTTACGCTGTTTTTGTTTATAGCATAAAGTAGGAGTTGATTATTTTTGCGTTTTCTTCTTAAGCCTAACCAATTGTCCTAGCACTATTTATCAAAGAGTCCCTTCTTTCACCAGCTTTTTTTATTACAACTTCTATGGTATGTGAGGAGTCCTGGTGTGGCGCTGTGGATAAAGCACTGGACCACAAGACTCGTTTGAACCACAAGTTCAGTGATTCAAACTCACCAGTCACACCTTGGAAACTCTATACAGAGTCTCTATGAGTCGGAAACGACTCAGCAGCACTTAACAACAACAACAATGATACGTGAGGCTTCTATTTTTGCTGGCTCTGTTAGTGTCTCATTGTTGCCAAAATTACAAGATGTTAACCACTACAATTTATAACAACATCCACTAGTTCCCTTGTGGAGACCTGGTGTGGTGCTGTGGGCTAATTTGTCAGATTGCAAAGGCCTTTGAACTGCAAGGTCGGTGGTTCAAGTTCACCAGCTGTTCCTTGGAAACCGTATACAGGGTTGCTGTGGGTCAGAATCGACTCAAGGACACTTAACAACAACACACTAGTTCCTTTCACTTAGTTACTATAGCTATTGCCTTTGTTATTGTTGATTATTGTCTTCTTTTTCCCTCCTTACCCACCTTTTCCTCTTTCCTCTCCTCCTTTTCTTCCTCCTTCTCTTCCTTCATTTTCTTCTGGAATATTTTAGCTATTTTGAACTTTAATTTTTCTATATACATTCCAGCATCACCTTGTTAGTTTGACAGAAAAACCTGGTGATCAACCTGGAATGGCTAGAAGAACAGAAGATACTTCTTAAAAGAAAGACCTACAGGAAAAATATAAAACAACATAGGCAGACCGACTGTTACTACAGAAACAAGCAACATGCTTTCCCAGGAAACATCAAGGCAAGTGGTCGGGTCCCCTCATTGCAAACCCCCTTCAAAGACTAAGACTCAATGGGAATACACGCTGTGATTGGTGACCACACTCGACACGGATAAGGGGAAGTGAGGGAAAAACAGCAATGAAGCGGTAAGCTAAGCCCTACAATGTTCAATAGACTTCTGTGAACCCGGGTGAAGACCTGGTTGGCCAGCAGTGTGGCAAGACCTGGGGACTCTTGGGCCCAAAGTCGTGACATAGCCACAGAGGACTAGAGTGGAGAGTGAAGCGTCCAGCTGATAAGAAGAGAGGGCATATGCATAAGAACACCCACACTTGCAGATAATACCCACTTGTCCTGGCTTCAATGACTAGATGATCAGAGCTCAACCAGAAGTATAAAGAAGAGGAAAAAAAAAAATATTCTCATACAATTTGATGAACTTCACCTACACCTATGGAAGCAGTAGCTCAAAAGAAGGAACAAGTCCTAACAGCAAGAATCAGTCCCACACCCTCCACACACAGAGTAGACAGGGATGGGCAACTTGGACATTGGCTACCCAAAATGGGGGGTGGGGGGCTACAAAGGCAAGAAGTGACTGGCTTACAAGCTTTCAAGAGGGAACCTAGATCCAGAGGGCATGGAGGAAGGTAGAATCTCAAGTGAGTAGTATTCAATCTGACTAGGCGGGGCTGATGCAACAAAATGCAGATGGGTCTCTTGTGATACAATAGTGAATAATTGTTATCAGGACTGATTATGAGGGTTGGAAATGTAAAGGTAGGCGTTTTATAGCAAGGAGGGGAGTGATTAACTTTTCAGTCTAGGAGCGGAGGTCCCTAGGACCATCAAGGGAGAAGAGCAGAGAGTGGGACCCTACCCAGAGAAGCAGTGATGCCTGAAATGGAGCCAGAGATGATGACGTGGAGCAATGGAGCAGCTGGAGACTTTAGATCCAGAGAGGGAGAGCGACTGTGTGCTGAAGACCTGGGGGGTATGGGGGAAGGATTGCATGGAGGGGATTGTAACCATGGCAATGAGATGATATAGGATAGAATGAATGTAAAACCAATGTTCTCCCATGTAAACTATCACATAATTCACAATAAAACATTAAAAAAAAAACACCTGGTCATATTTTGATTAAAATTGTATCTATTAATGATTGGCGCTATCAATCATACTGGATAGAATTGACATCTTTATGACATCAAATCTTTCTATACTTGAACATGGCATGGCATTTATTTATTTATAACTTCTTTAATGTCTGTCTATATATTTTTTAATCATTTTCTATATTGTTTTTATCTCCTAAACCTTGCAGGTTAATGTGCTGGACTGCAAGGTCAGTTTGAACCACAAAGTCGGCAATTGAAGCTCACCAGCTGCTCCTTGGGGACACAGGGTTGTTGTGAGTAGGAACTGACTCAATGGCACCTAACAACAAACATCAAACCTGCTCCTTGCCTAACTTCACTACTTGGTGGAAGAGCATCTCCAACTGTCTTGTCCTTTACAGTAGAAAATTCAGAATCACCCCAGACTCCAATTGACCCTCATTTCCTCTCTTTTATTGCTTACCAAGATTTATTAATTCTATGCCTTAAAAAAGAAACTCTTTTTATGGGTATGGAAAATAGGGCAATGAATGTTGGTGATGGTTGCACACATGATTGATGTGATTGGCTTCATTGTATTGTACTAGTGAGGAACATTAAATTGGCAAATATTGTGCTTTCTGTATTTTACAACAATTAAAAAATAAATAAATTTTTAAAAATTATATCTTGACTCCAACCTCTTTTCCATCTCCATTGACACAGTTTCCTAAATGTTTGAATAGTCTTCTAACTGATGTTTTGCACGCCTGGTCCCTCCTCTATGCTAATTCTATTGCTATCATTCTAAAATACAAAGGCACTTTTAATAATCCCTCCTGGTTCATTAGTCTGTCTCAGTTTCCTCATCTGTGGAAGAGAGTATAGTAGAAGCCATCTGCCTTAGCAGGGAGGAGTATTTTATCACTGACTCTCCTTGGAACAATGTTAATGGAAACCAGATTGGCTTTTAGTTGGTTTTATTATCGCTTTTAAATTCTCTACAGGAAATTTAGTGCCTTTTTTGTTTTTTGTTTGCCTACAACAGGGCCATTTATTCCACCTCCCACCCTCCTTGGGTACAACACTGGAGATCATTATTTCATTTTCCTCATAGCGATGCTGTGCAAGTTAAATGCAACAATACTTGGTGAGGACTTAGTCAAGGTCCCTGCATATAGTGATCATTTAGCTAATGTTAATGATTATTAGTAATAAAATCTTTATTAGCTCTTCATTCCCTGTAAGTTTCCTATCTTTCACACCTGGCCTCAGTTAGTCACTACCACTCCCGTGAGACCTACACTCCAGTTATGTTTACTTTACTTTGAACCCAAGGAGTCTTTCATGTTTGCAGCGCCTTTTTAAATGGCTGCTATCTCTGGTAGCGTAGCGGTTACGAATCGGGCAGCAAACCTTAAGGTCAGCAGTTCGAAACTACCAGCCGCTCCACGGGAGAAAAGTGAGGGTTTCTGCTCCCGTAAAGATTTACAGTCTCGGAAATCCTGTACAGGGTCGCTAAGGGTCGGAACCGACTAGACGGCACTTACAACACCAATTCTTGTAGGTTTATAATTAAGATCCACTTCACAGTCATGTTTCTGTGACGTTTTCCTCAAATTACTCAGAAAACAGGTCCCATGACCTCTGCACATATCTCCCCATAAAAGCCTGCCATGCCTGAAGTTCAACCAAGGGAGGGGTTGTATAGTTGTATAGTGTTCATCTGTCTATAATCAATTTTGTATCCACAATGACCAAAACGGCGTCTGCCACATAATATTGGATCACTTGGGGGTGGGGGTGGGGCAGTGCTTGTTTGTTAGTTCTATTTTACTTTATGGAATGAATGAATGGGAACAGTTTTGACTCCACACTAGATACAGCAAGAAGGATCCTTTGTGACTGTTTGGGTTATTTAATATCACTTGTTATCACTGCCATGCCATAAAAAACAAACAAATATTAACGTGCCTGTTTCTCTAAGGAATTCAACTCTGTAACAAAAGGAAAGTCCACTTAAAATCAGGAATAATTATAAGTAGGTTAATCTATCTTCACCACTCTCTCTAAGAGGGCGCTGTTTCCAAATCAAACCTCCAGAGATCTGGAATGAATTACCAGAGTTTTCCCACTGGACTGCATCCCTTCCCATGCAGCTGCCGCGGTCCTGAGCTGAGCGCCTGCCCACAAACATGGCGACGCCCTGACCAGCGTCGCCCGACAGATTTCGTTGCGCCGGCCCGAACTTGCCAATACTCGGGTACTTCCTCTGCGAGCCGGCTTCCTGCAAGGCAGGGCATTTAAACCCGCGCCTCTGGCTGCGGGATGTTGCTGCGGATGCTGAGCTGTTCGCTTGCAACACTGTGCCGCCTTCTCGGCCCTGAAGGAGCAGCGCTGCTTTAGCATCCCTGAATTGCATCGCAGGCAAAGCAGGGGAGGGCGAGAGGAAAAGTCGGAGACCCTGTCATCTGGCAGTTTAATTGCAGGTTTGACTTTAATTTCTAAGGTTGCAACCTGTCCCTGCCCAGATTATTTTTCCTCCCTCGGGTTTTGGGAACTGGAAGAAGGGCTTCGTCTCAGCAGCAGAGGGAGAGAGACCTCCGGGTCCCGCTCTGTCGCCCTAGGGACCTAGAGCTGCGCGCCTGGGCCATGGTGCGGCTGAGTCCCGCACTCCGGTGAGGCGGTGGTGCGGCTCCCAGCCCAGCAGGCCGGCTCTGCGGGTACCTTCCCTCGAGGAGGAGAGGGACGCCGGGAGCCCGCGCTTTCCTGCTGGGGCTGCGCAAGGAGATTAGCGGCGGCCGAGATGTTCAGCTGGCTCGGAACCGACGACCGCCGGAGGAAGGACCCCGAGGTCTTCCAGACTGTGAGCGAGGGGCTTAAGAAACTGTATAAGAGCAAACTGCTACCCCTGGAAGAGCATTACCGCTTCCATGAGTTTCACTCTCCAGCCCTGGAGGATGCTGATTTCGACAACAAGCCCATGGTCCTGCTGGTGGGCCAGTACTCCACCGGGAAGACCACTTTCATAAGGTGAGTGGGCCCAGGGAACTGGCAGGCTCACCCACCCCCAATCCCCACTTAGTTCGCTCCGGTGTCCCACTCCTTTGGGGGACACACAGAAGGGCTTCAGTTAAGGGTTCTGAAGAAATCCTTCTGCCTATGTGAAAACATAACCCACAATTTAATTGCTGGCCCCCCTCTTCATGTTATATACCCCGTACCACCCCACTGTACTCATGCTTGGCTCAAGTGGTCAATGTGGTTAATTTGAAATGTTAACGTTGGGAGCCATCCCTAGTCTCCCCATTTTATGGACGTACATGTAGAGGCACTCCTTGGTCTTTGGGAGTGTTTATGCTAATGATGGCTTTTCATCCTCACTTTTTTGTAGAGCCACCCTTCCAGGCCAGGGACATGCTCTTCACATCTTACAGCATCAACCCTGACTTTCATAGAGCTCAGCCACTCACGCAAATGGAGACTCTTAGATACAGCTGAGGAGATCGGCAATGGGTGTGGACTGGGAACCCTGCCTGATGGTGCCACTTGTCCTGCTTTCATTGTTTTCCCTTCCCTAAGGCAGAGTTCCTATTTGTGTTTCTTGGATACGGACAGAAATGGAATACTTTTTTATTTTCCCTTGTTTGATCTTAATAGCTCAATAATAATATTAAAGACTTCTAAGGCAGAGGGCTATTGGCAATTGTATCTTCCAGCTCCTTGCCTCTGCAAATGAGATAACTGAAGTGTAGGTTAACTACGTAGGAAGCAGAGCTGGCATGCAGGTCCTAGACGCTTGTGAGGAGATAGTTGGCTAAATGCCTGTAACTTTGAGAATGAGTCATCCATTTCTTTGAATTACAGAATCTTTGGGCTAGAGGGCTCCATAAGACCTGAATTTGTCCACTTGCGTTTAGAGAGGTCCATATATTGTCTTCCAGAATGATCAGAATCCTTTCTGCGTTAGGCAGTGCCTTCTCTTCAGCCTTTAATTCTGGCAATTTTCAAGAATAGGACATTTTTTCTTGTCTTCATTTATAGCCATTGTTAAGCTATTGAATGCTTGTGACCCACTATGCAGAGACAGGGTTCATTGGCCTTCCTTCTGAGGTACTTTTCTCGTGCAGAAGGTTTCAAAGCAGGGGTTCTCCTCTTTCCATTCAGTTAATATTTGAGCTCCTACAACACTGTGCTTTGGTGAGGTGAGCAGAAAAGTTAAAGGTGTGGCCAGGTACTAATTTTCTCTAAAGCTAAACTCATAACACTAGCCTTTTGGCAGAAACACATACACCAGCTATCATGTCATGTCTAAACAGAACACTGATGGTTCTTGTGTTCACAGCTTTGAACTCATTCAACCTTTGAAAGTTTGTGTCCAAACAAGCTTGACAGCCTGAGGGGTAATTGAACTATTGGCTTTTGGACATTTTGGATTGCTAGAACTGCACAGACCTTTAGAGGTTAATCTAATCCATTGACTCTTAACTTTTTGCTTAGGAACTCCTTTGAAAATCTGATGAAAGTTCTCTTTAGAAAAATATGTATCCAAATTCGGGAGTTCAAGGACTACCTTGGATTTTAGGTGAGAACTAGTCCATTATTAAATATCCATTTCTGCTACAGGCAACTCAGAGCCACCTAAATTCTGTACCAGGTTTCCTTTGTAATCTCTGCCTTCTACCTGGCCTGGGTTATGCCCCAGGTTGCTTTGTGCTTGCATAGCCTTCCCTGGCTCTCTGGACATGCTCTCATTATAACTACGAGCACTTTTTTTGGGGTGCTTTTCCTTCCTGGAACCTGAGCACATTTGAGTACAAGACAACAGTCTTGTTTAGTATCTTCATGGCGTAATCCGGAGTCTCACCTACAGGAGGTTCCCAGTAGACATTTGCAGCATGCAAGGGAAAATTCAGAAAGGAGTGTGAGCCCCCAAGCCAGGGTTAAGTGCTTTTTTTGTCTGAGATAGCCTCTCCTAGCATGGCCTGAGTCATTTCTGACAGTTAACTGTGTCTAGGAAAGCGGCAGACTCAAGTTACCACTGATTACTTGTTATCTGAGGGAGACAGAAAGGCCAGGGGAGGCAGATCCCGCTTCTTTCTGACAAGATTACTCCCTCCCCACTCATGTCAGTAACTGAATTAAGTGTGTCTATCAAAAGCTGCCTTCCCTTGAGAGAGAACAACCCAGCAGAGAAGGAGATGAAACACTCCAAAAACAAATGACTTTGTTTCTTCCTTCTAATTAAGTCTTAAAAATCCCACTTTTTTTGTATGTGGTTTTTTTTTTTTTTTTAAATTGGAAAATACAGAAAGAATAATTCAAACAAGGAAAAAATCAATCATAATTCTATGACTTGGGGAAACCGATATATACAGATATATTTCCCATCATCCAATGGTTAAGCTCTGGACTGCTAACCCAAAGGTTAGTAGTTCAGACTCACCCAGAGGCTCCTTGGAAGACAGTGCTTCAGAACCCTGAAATCCTATAGAACTGCTCTCCTCGGCATACTTGGGATCATCCTGAGTTGGAATTCACTGAACCGCAGCTAACAATAGCATATGTCTCCCCAGCACTTTTGGTGATTTTATAGCACAGTTGAAAACATGCCATATATATAATTTTGTATGGTGATTTTGTTTTTTTTTTTTTTTTGTTCTAATTATATTGTTGTTAAGTGCCGTGAACTGCTGATTTTACCGTTAGCAGTCCTGTGCAGCTTGTGCATTTCTCATGGAATTAGAATACTTTTGTAAGCATTATTTTTGACAGCTGCATAATATTTCACTGTGTGTACATTCAATTATTCATTGAATTAATCTGCTTCTTCTGAATGTGTTAGGTTGTTTCTAATTTTTGGCGATTGTAGGATCACTCTGAACATCTTCATCATGTATCATGGTTTCCTCACTTACTGGGCTATTCTCTTAGAGATTCCCAGAAGTGGAATTACTAATGCAAAGGTCATACAGAGTGTTTTTGTATTAAGAGTCAGATGTCCCAATTGCTTTCCAAAAGGGTAATTTGGGACACCCCCCCCCCTTTCCTATGGCTTCACTGGGGCAGTTCAGTGCACCTAGCTGAGATCTTAGAGGGTCTTTGCCTCGTCCTCATCTGCTTCTGCCTGGCCTAAAACTGTGAGGGGCTTTTCATCAGAAACTAAGCCTTGCCTATTCTCTGCCCTGAGTATCCAGCTACCTTCTGTTATATGCGCTTGTCCCAGGGTCTATTTCATCTCAGGAAAGGACATTCTCCTAATAACTAATTAATGTGCTGTGATCTCTGACTGAAATAACTTCCCTGGCCTTGGGCCCAGCAACCCAGAATAATAAAATAAACAATAAATTGGCCTGGCGACTGCTCTTTCCAACACAGGCTGCCTCTTTGGAGTACAGTAGCTCTGTGTCCCTCTGGCCCTGGCAGCCTTTCCCCCTGCCTCTGCTGGTTTTTTCCCTTCAGTGTTTCTCTCTGGCATCCAGCCCTGAGTCTCTCCTTGCTTGGACCTTTGGCCCCTGGTCATTCCTTTTTGCTGCTCACTTTCTGTGACTCCTCTATTCAGGGGGTAGCAGAACTGAGCAGCTGACCGCCCCAAAGGTTAAGGAAGGCATGCATATTCTCATGCCATAGATGGTAGATCACAGCATCCTTGAGGACATATTATTATTCCCATGCCTACTGCAGCAGAGCTGAGGTGGAGCTCAGGGTGCAGGATGGGAGGCCTGCAGGGGGCACCTATGGCGGCCAGAGTTTAGCTGCCTGTGTATCCACAGTTAGGTCTGAGCTGATCTGCAGGTTTACAGTGTGATTGGCTCTGAAGCACATGGTGGCACTGCTAGGTGGGGTGAGGGAATGTTCTACCCATCAGGGCTATTCAGCTGGCACCTTTCAGTGGTTCCCACTTCCTCAGGGAGCTTTGCATTCTCCTCCAGTGGTGACTCAGCATCTGACTGTGGTTGCACTGTCCCTCCTCACCATCCTAACTTCCTACTCCCCAGCCCTCAGGCGTTGCAGCCTGCTACTCTGGAAAAGATGGTTCTCTGGAAAGTCTAGGAACTAGGGGGAAGGGACACAGATGGTAGAGCCTCTGCAGTTTGCACTGCCAACCACAATCCCTGCAATGCTTTGGTTCTTGTCCACCTCTAAGGTCAGCAACCAAAAAAAAAAAAAAACAAGCCAACTGTTGTCAAGTCAAATCCAACTCACAGCAACCCAGTAGGACAGAGGAGAATTGCTCCCTGGGTTTTCTATATGGAAGCAGACTGCCTCATCTTTCTCCCGTGGAATGGTTGATGGGTTTCTACCACCAATCTTCCAATTAGTGGCCAAATGCTGAACCCGCTGTATCACCATGGCTCCTCTAATGTCCTTGAGTGTCCCTTTATTGTCAAAAGTCCATGGAAGTGCTGCTAGAACAGAAATATCACCAGTGGAGGGCTTTAACAAGCAGAAATTCCTTTTCTCACAGTTTAGGAGGCTGAAGTCTGAATTCAGGACACCAGCTCTTAGAGGAAGGCTTTCTTTCTCAACCTGCTTTTGAGAAAGTTCCTTGTCTCCTTTCAGCATCTGTGGTCCTAGCATCCCTTGGAGAACTCCATGTGTCTTGACATCAATCTTCCCCAGGGCCATCCAATGGGTACACTCTGTGCTTCTATATTGTTGGTACTGAGGGCTTTCCTTCTTGGCTTGCTTCTCTGTTTCTCTTGTAAGATGAAAGGTAATGCAGACTACATCCAGGGAAATCCCTTTTACATTGGATTAGGGCTGTGATCTGAGTAAGGGTGTTGCATCCTACCCTGATCCTCTTATCAGATCACAACATGGGTTGATTGCATCATTACACAACTGCCAAATTACATCATTACATAAGGGCCCAATCACTGACAATCATGGCAGAGCCAAGTGGACACATAATTTGGGGGAACATATTCAATCTGTGACACCAACCAAGATACTTTATTAGTGACATCTAAGTAAAGTTGGATCATCTCACTTTAAGTGGTCACACCTCTAAATTTTCTGAACGGCACTTTGCTTATTTATAATGTGTGAATAGTAATAACTACCTGACAGGATTCCTATCAGGATGAGGAGCAGAAGAGAACTAACGGCTAGCATTGATGGTGCTCCAGGTACTTAGCTTTATCATTCCCTGTTTTCTTTCTATCTTGATTCTATAATATGACCCTCAAGAGGGGGTGAGGAAGTCATTCTTCAGGACACATAGAATAAAGGACCAAAGGAGATAGTATAAGGAAGGGGGTTCGTACCCCTTTATAACTCTAAACCAAACTAAATCCAATGCTATTGATTTGATTCCAAGTCATAGCAATCCTATAAGACAAAATAGAACTGATCCATAGGGATATATATACAT
>NW_006408534.1:5716764-5723364 GCF_000296735.1 Chrysochloris asiatica | reverse complement strand
AGCGTAGTGGTTACGAATCGGGCTGCGAACCGCAAGGTCGGCAGTTCAAAACTACCAGCTGTTCTGCGGGAGAAAGATGAGGCTTTCTGCTCCCATAAAAATTTACAGCCTTGGAAACCCTGTACAGGGTCGCTATGCATTGGAACCGACTCCACAGCGCTTAACAAAAACATATATATGTGTGTGTGTGTGTGTGTGTGTGTGTATGTAGGCTATAAATCTTTATGGAAGCAGTCTGTCATGCCTTTTTCCCATGAAGCAACTGAGGGGTTAGAACCACTAACCTATTGACATTTATTGACATCTATTGGCAACCACTGTGCCACCAGGGCTCCTGTTGTATGCCTCAGAAGTCTGGAAAAGGAGCATGAACTGAGCTCCAGCCGAGGACAGCACTGAGGAGTGGACTGAACAGTCTGTGCTTATCACAGGGGTCAGGCAAGGGGAGGCTATGGAAGGCTTGAAAGTCTCATTACTAGATTCTCCTTTGTGCCAGAATCACTGATTCCCGGAGTTCCCTAAACTATGGCTGAGGCTACGGTGTGCCAGGGATCATGGTAGCTGCTCTCAGAACACAGAAATGACTCATACCTCAACTTGGCCGATGGAAGGCTGCCATCTAAGACCTCACTTTGTGATGTGTGACTATGAGATATATTATGGTATCTCTAATGCCCTATGAGGCCAGCAGGTGAAGTATTATTATTAGTATTATTATCTTGATTCAGTTTTAAAACTGAAGTATCTAAGACTTAGCAAGATGGACTTACTCAATTATATAGAGCTGTGGCACTGTGGACTAATGCGTCAGACTGCAAAGTCGTTTGAACTGCAAGGTCGGTGGTTCAAGCTCACCATCTGCTCCTTGGAAACCCTATACAGCGTCGCTATGGGTTGGACTTGACTTGATGGCACTTTACAACAACAACATGAAAATCGACGGTTCAAACTCACCATTCGCTCTTTGGAAACCCTATGCAGGGTTGCTATGAGTCGGAACCGACTCAAAAGCACTTAACAATTTAACAGCAACATAAATTGCTATACAAGGCAGAAAGTAATCTGTGCATTTAAAGTGTACTAGAAGATATTCAAATGAAGAGTTCTGGAGTTTTTAGGGAAGCGTGTGAGTCCAATTGGTTTGGGGGTGAGGTGAGGATGGATCAGGCAAGTGAGCTGGATTTTGGAAACTAGAAACACATATGCGGAGTACTTACAGGTGTTCATTTTCTCTAATTATTGTCAATATGGGCGAGTGTCTGGTGTATTCCTTGCTTTTCTGAAATTCTTGTAAATGTTCTCAAAAACATCATGTCATCCCTTGGAGCAGGAGCTCTGGTGGCACAGTGGTTAAGTATTCCATTGCTAACTGAAAGTTTGGCAGTTCAAACCCACCAGTCACTCTGTGGTAGAAAGATGTGGCAGCCTGCTTTGGTAAAGATGTACAACCTCGGAAACCCTATGGATCTGTTCTGCTCTGCCCTGGAAGGTCAGAGTTGACTTGGTGGCAATAGCTTATCCCATTGAAGTTGTTTGCAACAAAGTATTATCTCGATTTTAATAAACTAGAGAGACAAAGGCAATGGGTGTTGGATGACTTTTTCAAGGTTGTATCTGCTATTGAACAACCACATCTGAAGGCATATTCCCTGACTGAGTCTAGGCACCTAGCCCAGCCCAAAGTTTTGGGCAACTCTGTGTAGACCTCAGCCCTTTCACTCCCCTCTCTTGCCCCAGACAGCCTGAGGCCAGAACTCCACTGTTGGCTAGGTGGGTGGGGGCAGTTTGAGGCAGATTGTGTTAGGATTCCTAGCTCCATGCCTTATACTGGGTGCATAGCTTATTAGCTAAGAATGCATAGAAAAGTGAGGGAAATGTTATGAAATCATTTGCATAAGGAAATTATGAAGAAATGTAATTCTCATGGGAAAATTCCAAATTATGTTGGACTTCCGTATACCTAGTTTATGCTTTAGTGTGCATTTCTTTTACATTGTTCAACAAAGGAGATTTCGCTCCTAAAGACCTCAACAGCTTTTAATTTGATCCTGAAATTAGGCATCTTATATCTTGGTTTACTCAAAAGCAAAACTGAAATAGCTGCCATCTCTTAGAGCTTGTAAGCTTGATTCCATATAAGTAAACATCTCAGAACCTGCCATGTGGCACTGTGGGTTAGTGCAATGGACTGCAAAGTTGGTTTGAGCAGCAAGGCCGGCGGTTCAAACTCACCAGCCTCTCCTTAGAAAGCTTCTATAGCGTCGCCATGGGTCGGAACTGACTCAACGGCACTCAGCAAGAACAAGAACCCCAGCATGAGTACTCACACCATCCTGACCCTCTTTATTCTCCTGCTACCCCATCTCGCTGCCCCATCCAGGCTCAGATTAACGTATCATTTTTCATGCTACTGTGGGAATGGTTTTGCCTGGCAACAGAGGCGATCTTTATCACGTCCCATAAAGAAGCAGTGCACACCATTCCTCAATAGGTTTTCCTTTCTGGATACAGTGGTGGCTTTGTTATTGGGGCACCCAGTGCTGCAAGCCCTGGCCAAATGTTCCTGAGAATTTACCCAGCCCAGAATTCTCTGCTGGCCCAACTGTGCACAGTAGTGACCTCCATTAGACTCTGTTTCTTCAGATCCATGTTTGTCAGCAAGTTTGGGGGTCATGTGGATTTGGCCAAGAGGGCAGAACAGCAGGCCCAGCCCCAAGCCCTTGTTCCTGCCTCCTGCTAAGGCTCTGTAACTCCCCTGTTAATTCAGGAAGAGTCAGTCTTTGTGCATTTGTAGAGTACACCATGTCTCTCTCTGTGTGTGATGGAATTTGAGAAGCCAGTGTGAGGAGGGCACTTCATCATTGCCGTCTGACCCTGTTTCAGCTGCACATTCTCTGGGCGGCCTCAGAGTTGCTTCTTTCTACCCTCTATTTCAGCAGTCCCTGGAGCCTTGGGGTCCCCCTCTGACTCAGATTCCACACTTCTGCATACTCTGCAGGACCCTGCTTAGGGCTTCACATCCAACTTCTTAATGGTGAGGCACTCCTGGTGCCAAGGCAAAATGCATGGGGTCTCCTGGTGTGATGTTGCAGGATAAGCGCTGGACTGCTAACCACAAGGCTGGTCATTCAAACCCAACATCCACTCCTCAGAAACCCTATATAAGGGATTGTTAGTTATGTGTTGGAACCAACTCGACAGCACTTAATAACTAAAATTTTCAGTAAAACTTGCCTCTGCAGGAGATCTGGATGTACTGTTTTTAAGTCTTCAGATGTCCTTTTAGAGTTAGCAGGTCTGAGCTTGCTCTGTTCACCTGATAGCAATGGCCTTTGCTTGGAGCAGCCCACTCAGTAAGGCTGATCTGTGAACCCCACAGCTGATGTTTATGGAAATGAGTACACTCCTGGGTTTGTGAGCCCCAATGCCTAACCTCTTTCTCAAAGGCCGCCTCCTGGCCAGTCTCCTGCCAAGCCATATTTTTTGTGGTCTTCCTGTCCTGCTCCTTGTTCTTGTCCCAGGTGGGGCTCATTCTTTCTGGCCTGCCCCTAGCAGTGGTTGCATCTTCTGTCCAAGGGGAGACCCAAGGCAGCGAAGAAGACAGTGAATGTGGCTGTCAAAAGCATGGATTCTCAAATGCAAGTGCTGGGCTCAGAATTTAGCTCTGCTGCTTACTGATTGCATAACTTGGGTTGTTTAGCCTTAGTTTCCTTCTCTTTAAAATGGGTGGACCATCAAGATGCCGGGTTCTGTCTTAAATGTTTGATGTCCATGACTAATTTAGTCCTCAGAACACCCTGTGAGGTAGGTTTTCTTATGGTGTCTGTTTTATGATTAGTACAATAGTACTCACATTGGAGTCACTGTGAAGATGACATGAGGTTTAGGACAGTCCTGACACATCACAGGTGCTCAGTAAATCTGAACTACGACTATCTCCTGGAATCCTGGTATGGCACTGTGGGTCAATGTGCTGGACGGCAAAGTTGGTTTGAACTGCAAGGTCGGCAGTTCAAGTTTACCAGCTGCTCCTCAGAAACCCTATACAGGGTTGCTATGGGTCAGAACTGACTTGATGGCACTAACAACAACTGCTACTGTCTCCAGGTTATTGAGGAAGGTACTGAAGTTGACAGAAGTTAACTATCTTAGGTCATATCCTCCATAGTTGGAGAAGGCAGTGAGGTGCTTAAAGAAAACAGGAAGTGACTACCAAGTGTGCATCTGTTGTGATTTCTATTCATCCCTACCCCAGGACCAGATTGTAAAATGGTCCTCTGAACAGAGGAAATCTTGCCTTTACAGCTGATTGGTGGGCTGGGATCCTAGAGGGAGAGGAGGGACTCCCCATGGTAACCATGTGTGCGTGTCCAGTGTGGTCTCCTGGACGGTAGTGCTCCCTGCTTTGAGCAGGTCACCCTGTCTGCTCCAGAACAGTACTGCATGGTGTGGCCACTTCCTCCCTCTGAGGCAGCAGACAGCAGGCAGCAACAGCTCCTCTGTGGACTCCTGAGGGAGGGAGACCTTAGCAACCCAATTTAAACTGATGCTGCAGAGGTAAATTAACAGCTCTGCTAGCTTCCCAAAGGCACAGTGGGATGAGGATGAGATAGAGGAAGTTCCAGAGAGTCTCCCCAACCACCACTCCCATTAGATAGCTAGGACTGCTGTTCCAGTACCCCCCAGGGGAAGGCAGAGGATGGGCAGAGAGCTCCGATGCAGGCCCAGGGCACCTGACTGCGGGTCCCACCTCTACTCTGATGGTCTGTGGGGCCTCTCTCAGTGGTGACTTCCTCAGATGACAGTTTAAGAGGGTAAGGGTAGGATTCTACATTAGATATGGGTTTAAGTTTTGGTTATACTACTAGCTGTTTATTCTTGAGAGAGTCATTTAACTTTTCTAAGCATCCTTTTCCTTAATAGCTACCCATTGGCTGCTGTGAGGGAAATAACATTGTTAAAGTGTTTCTAAAACACCTGGCATGTAGAAATGCTATCAGTTGTGATCAGTGATTATTATCTGTAAAACAAAAAGGCTTATTTAAGAGCAGTGGTTTCAAACCCTGGCTTCACTTGAGAATCAACTGGGAGCTTCTAGAAAACTACCAGTTGCCAGGGCCCTCTCTCAGACCAAAGAACATCTGAGTAGGGCTCATGTGTCATTAGCCAAAGCTCTGCAGGTGGCTCATCGATACAGCCAGGACTGAGGACTGTTTGGACAGTCCTGCTGTTTGGAATCAAAGCTGTTCTAAGATCCTAAATGTTTCAGTTGTCCTTAAAAGATGGTCTCTTCATTCCCTGCCTTACCACATGCCTTCACTCCATGCTTCTAAAGGAAACAGAGTTCATACTGCTAAAGGAGCTGGTACCCTCCTTGGGGCTTTCACTGCCTAGGTCTGGAGAAGAACAAAGACAGGCACCTGTCACCTCAGGTCAGGAGATGGAAGCAGGTGAGCATTCAGTTCATGATTCTTTCTGCCCTGGCTGGGGTGGCAGGAGATGGGGGCAGGAGTGTGAGAGTATGAGTGTTTGCAGACAGGGCACTATCCAGAAATGGATGCCTTTTGCAGTGGGTGAGGGAACGTAGACTTCTGCTATAGAAGGCACCCTAGAGATTTTGTCATCTCCTAACTGAACAGAAAATGAAGCCACAGAAAGGAGGGGCTTCCCTGAAGTCACATTGGTGAGTGACAAGTTTGGGAGAAGTTCTTGGATCTCCCATTACTCCTGGCTGTGACATTAAGGGTTGGGATGAGGGCATGTTAAAATTCACCCCATGCTTTCAACTCAAGTCCAAAAAAATAAGTTAAACATCTTCCCTCTTCTTAACCTTTCTAGTTGAGAGAATATATAAAATTCCCTACGACCAGTTTTTTCTTTCTAGGTGATGGATATTGTTAAAAGTTACTAATAAAATTTTTACTAAAAATGATTTATAATAGTCCATTACATAGTCATGAAAAGGAATGAAAGATATGTACTAGTATTTTCAAATATGCTAAGTGTAAATGGAAAGGTGTTCAATTTGCTTCTATGTTTGAAAAATAAGATTGCATGTATGTGGGCAATCCCTGGCTTATGAATGAGTTCCATTATTTTTTAAGTTTTTAAGTCAAATTTGTACTTAAGTCAAAATAGTTAGGTATGGTTCATGCCTGATGTTAGTCAAATATTTGTCATAGTACATCATAGTTAGTGTACCTTTTATGCATAAAAATATTAGAGAAACATATCCAGAGATATTAAAAAGGTCTTTAATATAATAATGTTGTTAAGTGCTGTTGACTCGGTTCCAGCCCATAGCAGCCCTGTATAGGGTTTCTGAGGAGCAACTGTGGGTTTGAACCACTGACCTTGTGATTCGCACTGATGTTGCGGTCCAGCGCATTATCCTGCAGTGCCACACCAGGAGTCCTAACATAATTGTTGTTGTCAGGTGCCATCGAGTTGGAACCGACTCATAGCGACCCCATGCACAGCAGAACAAAACAATGTCCGATCCTGGGCCAGCCTCACTACCGCTGCCACACTTGACGCCATCAGTGATGCCACCTGGCTGATCCATCTCGTTGGGGGTCTTCCTCTTTTTCTCTGACCCTC
>NW_006408534.1:5688221-5715614 GCF_000296735.1 Chrysochloris asiatica | reverse complement strand
CCATGGCTTGGGTCAGGCGCACCTTAGTCCTCAAGCTGACATCTTTGCTCTTCAACACTTTAAAAAGGTCTTGTGCAGCAGATTTGCCTAATTCATTGTTTGATTTCCTGACTGCTGTTTCCATGAGTGTTGATAGTTGATCCAAGAATTATGAAGTCCTTAACAACTTCAATCTTTTCTCCGTTGAAAAGAATGATACATACCTCAAAATTTTAATATAATAGGCTTTATAGGTGTTGGGTCATAACTGCAGGTTGTATATATATGTTAAGCCCAGGAACCATCTGTGTGTATATGTTGTTGTTGTTACGTGCCGTCGAGTTGGTTCCTCATCGAGCTGAGGAGCAACTGGTGGGCTTGAACCACTGACCTTATGATTTGAACTGACGTTGCGGTCCAGCATCAACATTGCCATTCCAACGTGTTTGCAGTCTGGCTCATTAACCCATATCGCCACACCAGGACTGTATATAAGTATATATATATATATACATACTTGTATACATATGAAGGGGCTTCCAAAATTCATGGGAAAATTCCATTATTCTTCAATTCCATTTTCCCTTAACGTTTTGAAGCCTATTCACATATATACACACATAGGAATCCTGGTGTGGTGCTGTAGGATAAGCACTGAACTGCTAACTACAAATCAATGGTTCAAACCAACCACTCCTCAGAAACCCTATACAGAATTCCTATGTTGTTGTTAAGTGCCATTGAATTGGTTCAACTCATAGCGACCCTCTATAGGGTTTCTGAGGACTTCTGGTGTGTTGAGTCGGTTCCAACCCATAGCGACCCTGTATAGAGTTTCAAGGAGCAGCTGGTGAGCTTGAACTGCTGACCTTTCTGTTCAAACTGACCTTGCAGTCCAGTGTATTAACCCATAGCACACGCACATGCACCCACGTATATATATACCCATATGTGTATGTGTGTGTATGGAGCTTTGGTAGCATAGTCATGAGTGGGGCTACAAACCTCAACAGTTCAATACTACCAACTGTACTGTATGGCTTTCTGCTCCCATAAGGATTTAAAGCCTCAGAAACCCTATGCAGGGTTGCTATGAGTTGGAATCAACTCCACGGCACATAACCAACTACCACCATATATTTGTGTGTGTGTATATATACATTCACACACACATATATATGTATACACACACACATAAGTGCTTCAGAAAGTTCATGGAAAAATGAAATGAAAAGACAGTAGAATTCATCCATGAATGTTTCGATGTTCCTGTATGTGTGTGTGTTGTTAGTTGCTGTTGAGTTGATCTGACCCACGGTAACCTCATGTGTGCACAATATAACTGCTCCATAGGTAAACCTTTTGAAAGCAGATCACCAGACCTTTCAGGGAACCTCTGGGTGGGTTTGAACTGCCAACTTTTCATCTAGTGGCTGAGCAGCTAACCATTTGCACCACCCAAGGACTATGTGAATATGTGATTGTTGTATTTGTTAAGTGCCATTGAGTCAGTTCCAACTCATAGTGACTGTGCACAACAAAACAAAACACTGGTTCCTTGCCATCCTCACAGTTGTTGTTATGTTTGAACCCATTGTTGTTGCCACCGTGTTCCAACATGGGGGGCTCAACTTCTGTCGCTATACCAGATAATATTTTTCTGCTGTTCATAATGGTTTTCGTGGCTAACCATTCAGAAATGGGCCACCTCTTCTTCTTTCTAGTCTGTCTTTCTTCTCCGCTGAAACCTGGCCACCGTGGGTGACCCTGCTGGTATTTAAAATACCAGTGGTATAGCTTCCAGCATCACAGCAACATGCAAGCCACCACAGTATGACAAACTGACAGATGTGTGGCGGAATATATGGTTGTTGTTATTGTTAGGTGCTGTCGATTCAGTTTCAACCCATAGCAACCCTATGCACAACAGAACCAAACACTGCCCAGTTCAGTTCCAGTCTCACAATCATTGTTATACTTGAGCCCATTGCTGTTGCCACAGTGCCAACCTACCTCTTCCTTGCTGAACCTCCCTCTTTCTTGGGTCTCCAAGAAGAAAGAGGGTCTCCCTCTTTCTTGCTGAACCTCCGCTTTACCAAGCATGATGTCCTTCTCCAGGTACTGGTACCTCCTGATAATATGAACAAAGTATGAGAGACAAAGTCTGGCCATCTTGGTTTCTACCTATTATGTATTTATAATACTTAATAGATAATATGTATGGATGATTTCCAGAAGGATACAGGGTACAGAATACAGATACTGGAGAAGAGACAAGAACTCTAGGATGGAATGGAGATCCAGTTTTCATAGCATACTCTTTTACACTGTTTGTATTTTGTATTATGCACAAGTTATTTTTATACCATGTAACTAATCAGGTAAAGAATGACCTATGAAAACCCAGCAGAGTCTATGATACACCTAACAATGCCTTTGTGCAGGGACTTAGAAGCTGCCTTCAGTTAGGAAGTATGCAAACTCCACATAGGAAATACTGCCAACCCATGCTTTGCTTTTGAGCCCAACAAAACAGGTTTAATATTTTAAGTTCAGCTAAAGGTCTGCCACCTCTACAAGGTTCTTCAGATTCCTTGTCTGGCAATCATCTCTCCTTGTGAAATCTCATCATTCTTGCTCCTGCCCCTCCTGATTCACATCACTGCCTGCCTTAGAGTGCTGCTCTTAGAGCAGAAACCTGCCTTATGACTGTGCTCCTCTCTGCTAGGTACCTGCTGGAACAGGATTTCCCCGGCATGAGAATTGGGCCCGAGCCGACCACAGACTCCTTCATTGCAGTGATGCAGGGCGAGGTGGAGGGAATCATCCCCGGGAACGCTCTCGTGGTAGATCCTAAGAAACCCTTCAGGAAACTCAATGCCTTTGGCAATGCCTTCTTGAACAGGTGAGTGCAAGAGAAACAAAGACTTAGAGGTGTTCTCTTTTACTGTGGGAAGTGAAAGTGTAATTTAACAGAGGAGGGTCTGGGAAACTTGATAAACTTTCCATACCAAGTGTCTCTTTTGATTGTGCCTTACTGGAAACTTAACTGTGTCCATCATAGTTGACTAGGGACTTGGGAGCTACAAATGCTGGGCTAAATTCCTCTGATCAAGGAGCCAGGAAGAGTGCAATTCTGAGTTAGATTATGTTCCTGGATCTCCCTTCTCCTCTACATAATTTCCAGCATTTGCCCATGTTTTAGTTGAGATTTGCATCCAAATGGAAGGAAATGGCACAGTGGGTTAAGCCCTGGCATGTTAACCACAAATGGATGGTTCAAACCAACAGCCATTCTGTGGGAGAAAGTGGAGGCAGTCTGCTCCCTTAAAGATGTATGTCCTCAGACATCCTGGGAAGTGCTTCTCCTCTAGCCTATGGGGTCACTCTGAGTCAGAATCAACTTGATGGCAGTGGATTGGATGTGGGTTTGGAAAGAAGTGGAACAAGATGTTTTTTACCTGAATATTGTTTACTTGATAGGAAGAACTCTGGACTTCAGACAGAAGCCCTAGGTTTGAACATTGCCTTTCCTGCTTAACTCACTGTGTCCCTTCCCTTGGGACACATTCAGGTCAGCAGACACAGGCTCATGATGAAGATTTGAGTGGAGAAAGCTCCAGAGAATCATTGGCCTTCACATTATTATTCTGCATAATTCAGACTGATCCCCTGATTGTAGTTATTGTACTTATGGATTCACAATTTACATGTTCATTGCATCTAATGATTTAAAAAATGTTATTCTTTATTGGGAAGTATTTAGATTCAAAGTAAAGCATATGGGCTTTGGTTTCAGAGAGATAGATAACTTGTCCAAGATCTTCCAGCACTGTGGATCTTGGACAAGTTACCTAACATCTCTGTAACTCACTTTTCTCATCTGTAAAATATAATAATAATAATATTTTCCTTCAAGGAGTTGAAGGAGAAATAAGTGAGAAAATGGGCAGAAAACTGTGTGGCTTATAGAACCCAAACAGCAAATGTTTGATAGTGATATTACTATCTTGTTTCATTTGCGTTCTGTCTTGAATGATGGTGGTGGTTGTGTACCTGTACCGTGGAGTGTTTTTTGACTCTTAATGACCTTCTGTGGGGTTTCCAAGGCTGTAAACCTTTACAGGAGCAGAAAAGGAGCTCTGGTAGTGTAGTGGTTACGAATTGTGCTTTGAACCGCAAGGTCAGCAGTTTGAAACTACCAGCTGTTCCACGGGAGAAAGATGAGACTTTCTGCTCCTGTAAAGATTTACAGTCTCGGAAACTCTGTACAGGGTTACTATGAGTTGGAACTGACTCCATGGCACATAACAACAAGAATTGCCACATTTCAGATGTAAAAGTTGAGGCTCATTGTCCAAGTGATTCTCTACATCTTGCATCCTGAGCAATTGAAACACCAAACAAACTATGAGCTTGTCCCTGCCCTTTCTTGTGGTGGCTTGAATCAATAATTGGCCAAGGCTGCAGTTTGAATAAAGTGTGGAACTATGAGTGGCCAGGGTGTGCTCCCAAAACATTGATAAGACCAGGTTGAGAAACTTTGGGAAACTGTCCTGACAGGGAGGTCATCAAGAGTTTACTTGGACTCTGCAGGGAACAGCTGTGAATGTGGATAAGAAGATGAAGGTGATGGTGGTCTTAAGGTACATTGAGACAGATGTTTCTGGACTCCAGAGTGTCTCTAATGCCTGGAGCTGAGTGAGAGGGTTCTGGATCAGAGTGAAGGGGAAGGCATGGACCCAAGATGCTGAAATGCAGAAACAGGTGGGGGCAGAGAAGAGCATAATGGAGAAGAATTAGTTAGCAGGGCTGACCAGAGGCAGAGGTTTCAGCAGGGAGGATCTGGAAGCTGGGGTGATGAATTTTATTTTTGGTGCTGTGAGTTTGAAGTGACTGTGAGTCAGCCAAGGAGCATTATCCTGTCTGAAGGCAGAAGGGACAAGAGCCTGAAGGATAAAGGAGGTAACTGGGATCATTGCAGGTGGAGCGGTTAACCCCATTTTGGAATAATAGTGCCCTAATGACAATAATCGTATATTGTGTAGTATATGTAATGGCATATAGTCACTGATGATAACAGAATTTATGTAATTACCATGCTCTGCCCGGTCCATTCCTGAGAGCTCAGAGCTCTTCTGTCGTTAATCAAATGCAGCAAGCCTTGCTAACTCCATTTTTAAATGTGTTAAAACCAGGAGAAATGTATGTGGTGGCAGGGGGCCTGGCGGTTCACTCTGGGTAAAGACACTTAACCTCTTTGAATCTTAATTAATCTAGAAAACAAGAAAACACAAATTGCAAATTCTCTGTGCCTTAATTTCTTCCTGAAAATGTGTAAAGAGAGTCTGAAAGAGTGGGAAACATAGGGTGGTTACTTGTAATTGTTTACAGTAGTTACATTTAGGGCTTGGAATTGAGATGGAAGGCAGATAGATGGGTCAAAGGGAAACTTATAATTCATTATTTGCCTTGTCAAACTTTTTCTTTCTTTTAAAACTTACTATGCATGTACATTTCTTTTACAAAAATACTTTAAAATAGAATATTTATGAAGCAAATAGCATATCCATTTAAAGTGATACACTTAGGTTGCTGTTGTTAGGTGCCAGCAGTTCAGTTCCAATTCATAGTGACCCTGTGTACCACAGAACAAAACACTGCCCAGTTTGATGCCTTCCTTACCACTGTTACGCTTGGGCCCATTGTTGTACTAGTGTCTTCCTCTTGGGGGGGGGGGGTCTTCCTCTTTTTTGCTGACCCTCCAGTTTAGCAGGTGTGATGTCCTTCTGGTGTGGGCTTGACTCTGTGGGGAAATATAAAGTTGAATCCAGTTGTGGACACAGGTATGAAGAGAGCCAGTGAGAGCATAGTGCAAGAGGAATAATGGTACAGGCCACCCGCTGATGGGACCTTTGTGCCCAGGCTGACAACTGACGGGTGCTAAATGATGAGTGAAATTACAGTGAAGGGGTTAAAAAGAACATTCCAGGAGGATACAAGACAAATGATATGCAGGGAGGATTGAAAGGATGTGGCTTAGTGCAGCAACCATAGGATTGCAATGTAGATGGCCTTAGGAGTTACTCCAGGATCACTCAACACTGGGATGGTGACATTTAGGTGAACTGCTGACCCTCTTCCACATGCTCCCAGCTCCCTGCAGCCTCTCAGAGAGTGCTGTGCCACAGACTTCCAGTTTCCCAGCTCAGGACTGCTAAGCTGTCCTGTTATGGCCCTCATCAGATCCCCCCTCCTCGGTTTCCTTCTTTTTTAGCAGATGACCTTGCTTCCCATTCTAGAGAACATGGAGGCCATCAACTTTTTTTTAAAAACTGTTTTATTGTGAATTATGTGATAGTTTACATGGGAGAACTTTAGTTTTACATTCATCCTATCGTGTATTGTTTCACTGCCATGGTTACAATCCCCTCCATGCATCAACACCCAACCAAAAGGTATACCCTGCAAGCCTGCAACCCCGATCGTCAGCACACAGCCCCTCTCCCTCTCTGGGTCTAAAGTCCCCAGCCACTCCATCGCACCATGTCATCGTTTCTGCCTCCATCTCAGGCATCACTGCTTCTCTGGGTAGGGTCCCACTCTCCACTCTCCTCACTTGATGGTCCCATGGACCTCCACTCCTAGACTGCAAAGTTAATCACTCCCCTCCTTGCTACAAAATGTCTATCTTTACATTTCCAACCCTCACAAGCTGTCCTGATAACAATTATTCACTATTGTATCACAAGAGACCTATCAGCATTTCCTTTAATCAGCCCTGCCTAGACAGATTGGATACTACTCAGTGGAGAGTCTACCTTCCTCCATGCCCTCTGGATCTAGGCTCCCTCTTGAAAGCTTGTAAGCCAGTCACTCTTGCCTTTGTAGACCCCCATTTTGGGTAGCCAATGTCCAAGTTGCCCATCCCTGTCCTCTCCATGTGTGGAGGGGGTGGGAATGATCCTTGCTGTAAAGATTTGTTTGGAGGCCATCAACTTTTTAAAAAAAAATCTAGACTTAAACTTAATTCCTTTACATCTGCCCTCACTCCCTTCCCACCCATCTCAGAGGGAAGCAGTAGTCATTCTCCACCCCACCCCCACCCTCAAGGTAAAACTCTTTCATTACTGTACTGGGCTAGTTGCAGTTGCATCTCCTCAGAAGCCTGCTCCATCAATGAACTCCTCTCCACAGGCAACTTCAGCCTTCCTTGACTCCTCCTTTCCATATGCAAGTGTGTCTTCTCTTGCAGGCCCACTGCAGGACCTTCTGACTGTTGTGCTTCCCTCTTTTCCTTTCTTGGCCAAGAACCTTGACCTCCCCCAGCGTGTGGCAACATAGCTTTTACCCATCACAGCTGCCCTTGTCAAGGCTATTTGTGGCCTCCCAGTTATCAAAGCAGTGGGCATTTTCCATTCTTAATTACCCAAGCTCTCTGTGGCATTTGTCACTGTCAGTGCCATCTCCTCTCCTCTCATCTCCTTGGCTGTCTTACTGCCTCTCTTTCAGGTCCCCCTTTTGATCTCCTTTCCCTCTGGCTCCACCATCAAGCTCATTCTCTGTCCTTTTCCTGCCTCACTCCATAGCTCCAAACACCAGCCACATGCATGTGACCACCTGAGGTACCAAGTGACAGAAACCCAGCTCAAACTAAAATATGGAATTATTGGTAAAATGTGAGTACTAAGATATGGTTGCACCTCAGAAATAACTAAAATCATGTACTTCAATAAGACAAATTGTGTATTTTTCTGTCTGTGTCATCTAGCACAGTGTCAGACACATAGCAGGCACAACACAAATATCTACTGACCCGAAGTGGACACACTGCTACCCGGATGATTTCTCTGATAGTCATATCTGATGGCGTCATTCTCTTTCTTTGAATTTCTAATGCCCTTGGGACAAAATCCAGGCTTCTTAATGTGACTGTCAAGGCCATCGTGACTTGGTCTCTGTCTAGCTTGGCCTCTCCATTCTTCCGGTTCTCACCTCAATGACGTGTTACTGTTAGCTCCCATCCAGTCTGCCGCTGCCTCATGGAAACCCCATGTACCTATGGAATGAAATGCTGATCCCCATGGTAGGCGATAGATCAGTCTGCTGTGATCCATAGAGTGTTTACTGGCTGATGTTCAGAGGTAGATCAGCAGGACTTTCTTCCTAGTTCATCTTAGTCTGGATGGCCTTTGAAACCTGTTCAGCATCCTAGCAACATGCAGCTTCCACTGACAGATGGGGCTGTTGGCTGCACCACTGGCTGGTAATTGAATCCAGGTTTTTACATGAAAGGTGAGAATTCTATTGCTGAGGGACCACTGCCCGCACCCTCCCCCTCCCCCCATGACGTGTACCCCTTTGGAATGGTGGGTGATTTCTCACACTTCTGTGTCACATTTGAACATGCTCTTTCACTACTGCTCTCTTTGTGTGGAAAGCAGTCACTCCTCTCCACTGCACACACACACACACACACACACACCACTCCATACCCTTGCTCCCTACCCTCACCCCTGGCCATCTGGCAAATGCTGGATTCACATTATGCCACCTCCGTGAAGCCTTCCTTCACCCCCCTCTGAGCCTCCTTGGCCTAACTGCTTCTTGGCAGCCAGCTCACTGGGCAGCAAGGGTTCCTCTTCCTGTCTGTTTCCAGGAGATTACAGAACAGCTAAACCTGACTGGGATGATGAGACATCTGTTTTAGTTTCTACCAATGATGGCATATAAGAGAGAAGATGAAATAAAAATGATCTAAGTTAGGGTTACCAATTTGTATTTTGAGATGCTGGCATGTATTAACTAGAAAGTTTTCCTTGCATAAGCCTTGGTTACTATTCTAATAGCTATGTTTGGGTAGCCCTTGGGGTGGCACAAAAAGTCTGTGCTCACCTATGAGTTTAAAGGTTGGTAGCTCACAGCAACCTGTAAGTTAGTTCTGTGGAAGAAAGGCTTAGAAATCTGTTTCTGTAAAGATCACAGCCAAGAAAACTCCGATGATTAGTTTTACTCTGTACCATATGACATAGAATCGACTCAAAAGCAATGGGTTTGGTGGTGGTGGTTGTGTGCAATGAAGTCAGTTCCAACTCATAGCGACCCTGTACAGAATTTCTGAGGCTGTAAATCTCTACGGGAGCAGAAAACCTCATCTTTCTCCCTTGGAACGTCTGGTAGTTTTGAACTGCTGACCTTGAGGTTAGCAGCCTGACTCCTAACTACTGGGCTACCAGAACTCCTGCAATGGGTTTAGATTGCCCAAATAAACATTCCTGGGTGGTGTGACCAATCCTTCAAGACCTGCTCCGGAGCCACCTCACCCTGAAAGCCATCTCTCTGCCTTGGGTCTCCCCACCATCTTCATCTGACCTCCCTCAGGGTGCTGGTCCTGATGGATCTTGTGTTGTAGTTGCCTGAGTGTGTGCTTTCTCTTCTCCACCAGACTGTGTGTGCTCTTGGGGAGCAGCACCCTAAGTCTGAACATCATGGAGTCCCTAACTGCAGGGGTTCTCAAGCACAGAAGCCTCCAGGGATCTTTTTTAAAAGTACATATTCCTGGGGCCCACAGCTGCGCTTGAGTCTGACTGGGGCCTGGCAATATACACGGCAATCCAGAAAGGCCTGTGAGCCTCTACCCCATGGCACTCTGATACTGTTTTGCACAGAGTAGTATTTCAGTAACTGTTGGTTGAATGACTCCCTGTCTTATAAACAGGGACATATTCAGAGAAGCACAGTGACTTTGCCCAAGGTTGCTGATCACTGAGGACTGAACCAGAAGGGGAAGTCCTGTACCTGACTCTGCATGTCCTGGTGGTTTGGGGGCTGACCCTAAAGTTCCTTTCTGTCCCCAGTTCCTAGGGCCATTTAGGAACGAGAGGCAGGAGTCTTCTCATTGACTATCTAAAGAAACTGAGGCTCAGAGAGAGGGTAGAGTTAACGGTAGTCCCTCAAGACAGGGAGGTAGCTGGCCAAGGACAGCTAAGGACTTGGGCCACAAGAATCCAATCAAGGCTGTGGTCATTCGTGGGGCACATGCTGTCACTGGTCTGTTAGCAGTTTACCAAACATGCTGTAGAACACTCTAGGATGCAGTGTATGGAGATACAGGAGAATGCAGGGGCCTACCTCTGCATAAGCTATGAACTCCATTGTGGGGACTGACCTACAAGGGTTTGCTTAACTAGTGGTGAGAGCTGCATGGAGACAGGGGAGGCTGGGGAGTGGCTGAAATGAGTGTGAACAGGAGATGTCCAGAGGGCAGGGGCTTACCTCAGGATTCCCTCCCTGCCATTGCAGGTTTGTGTGTGCCCAGCTGCCCAACCCTGTTCTGGAGAGCATCAGCGTCATTGACACCCCAGGGATCCTATCTGGAGAGAAGCAGAGAATCAGCCGAGGTAAGCAAAGCCCTGGTCCATGCCCAGTCTGGGCTCCATGATATCTTCTTGTATGTTCTCTCTCTGCTGTAGCAGGAAAGAGGCATCTAAGGCTTTGCTGCCCTCTGATGTACCTGCACTGTCTCATGAGCTGTGTGGGGGGTATATTTCTGTGGGACAGTCCTAGGCAGGGCTCAGCGGGTAAGACTGGACTCATTTTAGCTCAAAAGACAGGAGTCCAGCTCGTTCTCAGTTTCCTCTTGTAAAATTAAGACATTACATCTGTATCCCCTACCTCACTGGCTTTATTCATTGTCCAAGAGGCTTCCACCATGGACCAGACCCTGCCTTGCTTGTAGTGTCACTGCTACCCTTGCCTGGGAGAACAAATGTATACAGAAAACGTCAGCACAGTGTATGAATGAAGTGGCAGAAGGCTGACATGTGTTCTGTGTTTCAAGGATGGGGACCTGAGTCTATGAAAACTCTTCACTGCAGACAAAGATGGGGTTTCACAGCACAGTGGTTTGGAGATAGAGTTCAAGAATAGGCTGCTCTGAGCCTAGTCATTTATTTGCATTGTAACCTTGGGCAGACTTCTTTAACTTTCTTCTCTTCCACTGTAAAATGAGGGGCATAATATCTGCTCTTATAGGGTTAGCAGGAAATGATAAGGAATATTATACATATAACAAATGCCTGGTCTGCATTAGGAGTTAAGAGATTGTCATCATTTTCATTGTTAGCATCACTATCAGCAATCATCTCTGTCTTCTAGCTCTAAAATGCAGAGACTGATGTATTAGAACGTTTTTAAAGACCCTGCTCCTGGTTCCCCACCCTCTCAGTCTCTGCTGCCAGAACATGCTGTGTGACCTGGGTGTCCCCAACCCTCCTGAGCTGTGTGTTATATCCCTGGCAAGAAAATCAGATGAAAAGAAACGGCATCCCAGACCAATGCTGGAGCTGTGAGCTGGGGCTGGAGCCAAATCAGCCCTTGGAAATTAGCCTCCAGGAAGGGATAGCTTTTGACCAGCAAGAGTTCTCTGAGAAGGGTGGGAACTCTGCTGGAATCGAGACGGACTGTCTGCTTCCCAGCATGTGTCTCTGTCTCTGTGCACCTTGGCTCCTGCTTCCCCCGAGGAGAGTCAGAGGCCTATGTGTAGCAGGTCTGCCCAGGCCCTGCCGGGTACGGCCACAACCTTAAGGTGACAGAAGTACTGAGGATCTGGGTGGGGCAGGGCCTTCACCCTGTGAATAGGCTGGTGGTATCAGAACTGGTTTTCTTTCGTCCAGTGCCGCTATCTGATGAGGGCAAGACCAGGTTCTGCTCTTTGGGAGTATATCCTTTGCTCTCTGGGGTTATATTCTTATTGGATGGTAGAGAGAGAAAACAGCACAAAAGGCTCTCTAGGTTAACATTCTGCTAACCCACTTTTTCTCAAGGGAAGATACAACCTCTTCTTCCAAAGACCTCATTCTGGATGGGTTGGGAGGGAGCGGGGAGGTGTAGAAGGCTCTTTGTAGAGAAGCAGGAAATTCTGGGCAATAGAACTCTGCCTCTCCCCCAGTTTCCTTACACATCTCTATTTCTGTAGCGTGGTACACATGGTTAAAACACTTGACTGCTAATCAAAAGGTTGGTGGTTCAAGCCCACTAACCACATGTGGCAGAAAGATGTGACAGTCTGCATCTACAAAGATTTATGACCTTGGAAACCCTATGGGGCAGTTTTACTCTGTTCTGTGGGTTAATGCATCAGACTGAAAAGTCATTTGAACCGCATGGTTGGTGGTTCAAGCTCACCAGTCGCTCCTTGGAAACCCTATACAGGGTCGCTATGGGTCGGAATCGACTCGACAGCACTTCACAACAACAACAACAGAGTCCTGGAGTGGTGCTGTGGGTTAATGCGCTGGATTGCAAAATCGATTTGAACTGCAAGGTCAGCAATTCAAGCTCACCAGCCTCTCCTTAGAAACCCTTTCATGGTCCCTATGGATCGGAACTGACTCAACAGTACTTAACAACAACAACAACAACAGAATTGATCGGATCCTGGTGTGGTGCTGTGGGATGAAGCACTGGATATCACAAGGTTGGCTTGAAACACAAGATTGGCAGTTCAAATTCACCAGCTGCTCTTTAGAAACCCTATACAGGGTCGCTATGAGTCAGAACTGACTCAGCAGCACTAAACAACAACAAACAGTTGATTTGAGTCAGCTCTGTTTAGCTTGGGTGCCTACTAGGTGAAACCTGAGAAGAGGAAAGGAAGCAAGTGATTCAGGAGGGGAGTTTGGAAGCTGTTAAACAGTTCATGTCCCCTGTGAAAGGGGCCTGGAGAGCTTGGATCCAGTAGCTCCCTGCATCTGGGCTGTGTGGTGGAGGGTGGGATAATAAGGAGGGGGTAAAGGGGAGAGTATAGCCTCTGGGGTTCCTCACCTGCCTCCTTCCCACATACATGCCCATGTGGGTACCCTGACTAAGGGACAGGGGCCTGTGGAGGAGCCACTGGGCACTTCAGTCTCATTTCTGTTTGTTCCCCTGACTGTATGCTATCTCCTAACCAGCCCTGTAAGTGGTCCATCATGGCCCATTCTGAGTTTAGACCTGAAGGGGATTTACAGTTCACTTGGGCAGCCCATGTCTCCTCAGGGAAGACTCCTGAGAGTGTCAGACTTCTCAAGCTGTACTACAGGGGCAGGGCATGGTGGGTAGGGCGGTGCTAGAGGGGAGGGGTGTGGTGGGTAGGGCTGTACTAGAGGGGCGGGGCATGGTGGGTAGGGCTATGGGGAGGTAGTGGCTTGTGCTCGGACAAGGCTACTGCATCCTTCCAGTGGGGTCCAGGCACTGGGGCTTCAAAGGGCCCTCAACTGGGACTTCATGGTCCTAAGTTTGACAACCTGTGTGAGATTTGTCAGGTCACAGTTTCTCTGTGAGCCTCAGTGTCCCCATGAGTAAATGTGGAAATTTCACCCACCACATAAAAACAATCATGGGGCCTCAGCTTTATGTCTGGATGGTGGTGAACATTCTTCTTCCTTCCTACCTACCAGCCAGGGCCATCATTGCACAACCCCAGGAACACCTATTGCATCAGAATCGGTATGCATGGTACTCAATGCGGTTGTTTAGGGTGGGGTGGCTGTATGCAGCCACCCTGATCCCAAGGACTCCTGCCTTCCTCAGCTCTTATCCCAGTCCATTCTTTCCCTACCCCTCTACCTTCTCTTCAACCTTTATCTTTGGGCCGAAGTGGCTGCTCTACTCACATGTGGCGCTTGGTTTTCTTGCCTGCTCTTCCTATCCCTGTCCCACCCCACCCCAACCCACCCTGTCTGAACACCAGGTCCCACCTACCTCTGAGGGAAGTTCTGGCCCATGGGTCGCAATGCAAGCCAGTGCGTTTTCTGCCTTACTGAGTTCAGTCCACAGGTGCAGCTGTGGGCAAAAGCAGCCTATAACAAAAACTAGAGCCCAGAGGTGGGTCCTGGTACTGCATTTCTAACCATGGACAGTGCTCTTGTAGCACCTTGAGGAGACCAGGAAAGTTGGGGAATGGGAATCAGATTCCCTCCAGGTATTATTGGGACTGTCTACATCTCCTACCATTCTTCACGATGAAACACAGAACCTGGTGGTGGTGGTAGTGGTTGTGTGTCGTGGAGTTGGTTCCAAATCATAGCGACCCTGAATAGGGAGTCTGAGGCTATAACTCTTTATGGGAGCAGAAATCCTCATCTTTTTCCCACAGAACCACTGGCAGTTTCAAACTGCTGACCATGAGATTAGCAGCCTGACTTGTAACCACTATGTTACCAAAGCTCCTATAGAATCTGGTAGTTCTAGTATACCTATATGTACCTCCTATACCTCTCACACACAGATTCATACACATACATCTCACATAATCCCACACACATACACACACACATGTATATTCTCACATATGTGCTCATATTCACCCCTATATACTGATATCCTCACACACCACATATACACATAGGCACCTTGCCCATACAGCTTCCATCCACATATCTACACACATACACACACTCACATAAACATCTCAAACAACTCTCCACATACATAGACACACATATATGCCCACATATATGCATACATGCATACCCACACACACATATATGCATGCCACCCCTCCCCATCATGAATATAAAAGCATGAATATAGGGCCAAATGTGCTTTGTCCAGAGCTTCTTGATGGGTCTCTTGGAGCTCTGGGTTGGCCCACATAGCATATTTGACATGTCTGCCCTCCCTTTGGTCAGCCCAGGTCCGGACAGGGCCTCCTTGGACAGTTCTGCAGAGTGCCCTGCACAAGGTCACAGGCAGAGAGACACATGAAGCCTGAAATTCAGCCCACATTCCACTCACTAAGACTTTGTCCTGTACAGTTCTGTGTCTCATCAAAAAAAAAAAAAAAAAAAAGGACACGTCATCAAATTTGTACAGAGGCATACTGTGAGCCAGTGGCCCAATGTGCTACTTCAAACACTGTGGAAAATGAACTGCCCCTACAGATCTCCCTCAGCCTCAGGCTTCACAGGAAGGAGCCGGAGTAGATCCAGGCAAGCTGTGGTCCTTGCTCAAGGCTGGGTCCCTCTGCCCCCCTCTGCCCACACCTGGGATGTGCGTGTGTTAGGGGGAGTGTGTATGAGGGTCAGATTCGTTTCCCAGCATGGTATCCAAGAAGCTGAGCCCAAGGTCGCTGGCCGACATGCTAGAGGAAGATGCACTGCAGTGGACAGGAGAGCTGGGCAGAGACACATCCTGTAAGTGACAGGATGTGCCCAGTCAGGGCTCATTACTGGGAAGAAACTAGGATGAAACAGAGGTGGGGGCTCCGGAAGGCCAAGTGTCCTCACGGGGAAGCCACATTTCCTGGCTATGTCTTGGCTAGAAATCCCCACCAGCTCCACCCAGTGTCACATCACAGACCATACATTCTGATGATCCCCCTAGAGAGCTCCTTTCAGTAAGGGTGACTACAACAGGGCCAGAGTGGGTAAACAACATGCACAACTGGATTGGGAACTCTGTTCTGATTGCCAACCCAGTGGCTTTTTGGCACACAATGATCAGCTACCCAGGAAAAAAATGCCAAGAGACAGGAATCTTGGAGCAAGCTTTTCATTTCTGCATTTTCTCTGGGGATTTTAAAGCTGAGTCCTAGGAGAGGCTGGGTTGCTGCTCCATGTCTCAAATCTTGAGCCTGCCCCTGGCACTTTCCCTGGAGTTGGGCTCACACCAGTGGCCTCTAGGATCTCAGAACTCTTGTCTGTGTGCACACATCCTTCCCAACCCAGTCAGAACCTGTGCTCCCTTCAAAAGGCTTCTGCTGATGGTTTTGTGGTCATCTGGGGCCTCTGACCAGTCTGATCCAGCCCGTTTTGCAGTTACTTCTGGGAGACACCTCATGTAACATTTCCTCACCATGGCCATCTGAACCCTTCCTACATTTGGGGATCAGATACCTTTTAAAATGTCTTTAGATCTTGAAAGAGAGTTTTAGGGGTGGGGCTTTATGTACTCACTACAACTAATATATACTCAGCCTCACATGTACCTTGAGCTATAAAGGGAATGTGGACTGGGAATTAGAGATCAGGGTCTGGCCTGAGATTGTTACCACCTCTCCTGGTGTGGCGCTGCAGGATAATGGGTTAGACCACAAGGTCGGCAGTTCAAACCCACCAGCCGCTCCTCAGAAACCCTATACAGGGTTGCTATGAGTTGGAACCGACTTGACAGCACTTAACAACAACATGCACTTCTCTGTGTCCCCACTTCCCTACCTGAAAGACAGGTGAACATAACAAATTTTCCTCAATTACCTCCTGACCTATGGAGAGCTGTGATATCTCAGTTCTAAAAATCCAAAGACTGCTTGATGCTTGGGCACATACCCGGAAACTGCTTAGACTAGACTAATCCCGGTGGTGGGGGATTAAGGAGCTGCCTCAGTTATTGTGTTTGCCTCATTGATTTCTTTTTGCCTGGTGTTACTTAGAAATGTTTTCTTCCAGTCCTCTGGAGTCTTTCAGTGGGGAGGAGAGAGCCACAGATCCCCACAGACTGCACACAGAGTCAGCACATTTGCTATAAAGTAATTCCAGGAAGAACAGCTTCTCTGCTTCCATCTCTCAGGGCTCCAATCTCTCCACCATTCATCGGTCCTTATTTGTGGACCTATATGCTATTGTAGGTGCTCAGGAGCTCCTGCTGATGGTGATGTCCCTGGGGCCTGCTGTGGGGCATGCTGTTTGTCCCAAAGCAGATAAGCAGCAGAGCTAATCCTGTGCCCTTTTCTTTCCTGGAGCACAGTAGGTGCCTTTCAGAAGCTCCCATCTAGAGGGAGAATTCAGGACTTCCTGACTATGCACATAAATCCAGGCCACTGAAGCCACTGCATCTCCATCCCAGAGGTTATAGCCGGGCGGGCCTGAATTAGCCAGGAGCAGGGAGGTTGCTGATGTGGGGCCAAGATGCTGATGGTCCTCATAACCACCCCTGGGGAGAATGCTGTTTGTTGCCTTTGTCATTTGATAGCAGCTTGCCAGAGCATGCAGCATTTGCCAGGATGAATAGGAGGCCTCTGTGCTTGTAATAAAGAGCCCTGATGGCACTGTGGGCTAGGCATTGGGATACTAACTGCAAACACAGCAGTTCAAACCCACCAGCCGCTCTGTGGGAGAAAAAGAAAAGCTGTCTGCTCCCACAAAGATTTACAGTCTCTGAAACCTTATGTGGCAGTTCTGTTCTGCCCTAGGGTCACTATGAGTTGGAATTCATTTGATGGCAGTGGGTTTGTGTGCTTGTAAAGTCATAGAAAGGGTACCCAGAGCCATCTCCTTATCCTCAGGCAGGACACACAGGCCTCCTCAAGGTGCTTAAGACAGCAGCCCCCAGCTTTTCTTTCCAAGTGGTGCCTGCAGGACTTCCTTGTGTCTAATCTCCATCTTCCTGCTGTACTCACCCCTCTGGTATTGGTTGTGACTAGAGAAAGAAGCTCAGAGATGGTTCACTTCAAATCTCTGTTTTAAAGAGCAAAGAGACCAGGGTCTAGAGCGAGAAGGCTGTTTAACCCAAGGATACAGGACAAGTTAATGGCTGAGCCAGAACTAGAGTTGGACTTGCCCTGGCCAGCTCTCATCAGGGGAGCCCTTTAAAACACATCCTATTTCATGATAACTGGCACTTAGAAGAATGCTTTGTAAAGGGGGTAGAGCAGTAGACACACTCCAGATCACAGCCAGACAGTTTCACTTGCATCCTCTGATTTGATTGGATCCTCACAGTGACTCCAGACCAGAAAACTCAGGCCTGGTGAAAACTCTCCACTGCCTTCCAGATGTGAAACACAGAGCAGGGTTCCTGTTTCCATTGTAGTCCCTAAATACTGCTAGAGCACCAGTCGTGTGCCAGGCACCATGCTAGCTATGGGGGAGCCAGCAGGTTGAGACGTCACCCCTGTGGGTGGCTCCCAGTGCAGTGGGGAGACAGCTTCGCTTCTCTGAACCTCAGTTTCCTCCTCTGTAAAGTGAGAACGGTACCTCTCATAAGGTGTTGTAAAGTTGAGATGAGATTTACACATGGAGGTCTTGCTAGCCAGAACAATCATTTTGAACTAAGGATTTTGTACTAAGGACTTCTTATAAGCAGGGTGATCCGTGGTGAGTCATTGTCTCTCTCAAAGCTTGTTCTGATCCAGGAACTGATGATGCCACTACCTGGTAATTGGCAGAGCCCTAGCCAGAATCCCTTTCCTGGACCTTGTCCTTACCTAAGAGAGCAACTTTCCTTACATTTTAGTTGCTAAGTGCCCCTGAGTCAGCTCCAACTCAGAGATTCAAAGAACCACAGAACAAAACTCTGTTCAGTCCTGTACCATCCTCACAATTGTTATGTTTGTGCCCATTGGTATAGCAACTGTGTCAATCATCTTGCTGGGGGTTGTCCTCTTTTTTCATTGACCCTCCACTTTACAAGACATAAAGCTCATCTTCAAGGACTGGCCCCTCCTAACTTGTCCAAAGTATATGAGATGAAGTTTTGCCATCTTTGCTTCTAAGTTGCATTTTGGTTCTACTTCTTCTAAGAGAGATTTGTTTTTTTCTCTGACAATCCCTGCTACTTTCAATATTCTTCTCTAATGTCAGTTCTTCTCTGGTCTTCCCTGTTCATTGTTCAGCTTTCATATGCAAACATTGTTACTGTTGTTAAGTGCCATTGAGTCAGTTCCAACCCATGGAGACCCTGTATAAGGTGTCTGAGGAGCAGCTGGTGAGCTTGAACTGCCAGCCTTGCGATTCAAATTGACTTTGCCATCCAGTACATTATCCCACAGCACAAATGAGGCAATTGAAAATACCTTGGTTTGGGTCCCGCACACCTTCAACCTGAAAGTGACATCCTTTGTTGTTGTTAAGTGCCATCTAGTCAGTTCTGACTCACAGCGACCCTGTGTAGAGTTTCCAAGGAGCAGCTGGTAGATTAGAACTGTCAACCTTGTGGCTAGCAGTCCAGTGCTGATCCTACAGAGCCACATGAGGACTCCAAAGTGGAAATATGCCACTGTCATATAAGTACCTGGCGCTAACTGATTTGCACCACTAGAACTTCTTCAACACTTTAAAGACGTCTTTTTGAGCAGATTTACCCAATGCAATGTGTCTTTTGATTTCTTGGCTCTGTTTCTCATGATGCTATTTATTGGTCCAGTTGTGAGAATTTTTGTTTTATTTACATTGCGTTGTAATCTATACTAGAATCTATATTCTTTGATCTTCATCAGTAAGTATTTCAAGTCTTCTTTGCTTCTAGCATGCAAGGTTGTATCATATGCATATCACAGACTGTTAATTATCCTTCCTCCAATCCTGATGACACATTTTTCTTCCTATAATCCAGTTTCCCAGATTATTTGCTAAACATACAGATTGAAAAAGTATGGTAAAAAGATACAACCCTGATGCACACCTTTCCTCGTTTTAAACTACGCAGTATCCCCTTATCCAAAGTCCTGGTGTGGCACTGTGGGTTAATATGCTGGACTGCAAAGTCAGTTTGAACTATAAGACCAGTGGTTCAAGTTTACCACCTATCTCTAGGAAATCCTATATACGGCGTCTGTGAGTCAGAACTGACTCTACAACTCTTAACAACTTTCCTTTGTTCTATTCTAATGACTGCCTCTTATTCTTCATGAGCACAATTAAGTGTTCACTAATTCCCATTCTTTGCAATGTTATCCATAGTTTGTTATAGATCAGACAGTCTAATATACCTTTGGATAGCCAGTAAAACACAGGTAAACATCTTTCTGGTATTCTTTGCTTACAGCCAAGATGTATCTCACCGTAGTAATGATATCCCTTATTCCATGTTCTCTTTTGAATCTGGCATGAATTTCTGGCAGCTCCCTGTCCATGTATTTCTGCAACCATGTTTGAGTTGTTTTCAGCAAAATTTTACATGTATGTGATGTTAATGATATTGTTTGATAATTTCCACATTCTGAGGTTCACCTTTTTTTGGAATGGGCACAAATATGAATCTCTTCCATTTGGTTGGACAAATTTTTCAGCAGAAAGTAATGAGTGCTTCTACCACTGCATCATCTTACTGAGACATTTCCATTGATATTCCAGGAGCTCCTGGAACCTTGTTTATTGCTAACACCTTCATTGCAGCTTACACTTCTTCCTTCAATACCGTCAGTTCTTGATCCTGAAATGATTGGACAACAACCAACTTTTTTTTGGTATAATGACTATGTATTTCTTTTGACACATCTTGCAATGTTCATAGTATTTTGACCATAGAATCTTTCAATATTGTAAGGCAAGACGTGAAATTTTCCTTCAGTTCATTCAGCTTGAGAAATGCTGGCTGTATTCTTCCCTTTTGGTTTTCTAATTCTAAGTCATTGCACATTTCATTATAATAGTTTACTTTGTCTCTCTAGCTGTCTTTTGAAATCTTCTGTTCATCTACTTTAGCTACTCTGCGTTCGAGAGCAAGTTTCAGAATCTCTTTTGGTCTATTCTTTCTTTCCTGTCTGATGTTCTTAATATTATCCCACAACTCATCTGGTCTCTAGTCACTAGTATTCAATGCATCAAATTTGTTCTTGAGATGGTTTTTCAGATTCAGATGGGATCTACTGAAGGTTGAATTTTGGTTCTCATGGACTGTTTAAAAATTTCTTCAGTTTTAACCTGAACTTGCATATGAGCAATTGATGTTCTGTTCTACAGTTAGCTCCTGGCCTTCTTTTGGCTGATGATAAGGTGCTTCCCCATTGTCTCATCCCACAGATGTAGTCTATTTGATTCCTGTATGTTCTGCCTTACAAGGTCCAAAGTAAGTTATTTACGTAATTTAAAAAATGTATTTGCAATAATTCCATCATGTGATCTCCAGCATTACTATCAACAAGGACATAATTTTCCAACTACTCATCCTTCCTCCTTATTTCCAGCTTTCACATTCCAATCACCAGTAATTATCAGTACATCTTGATTGCATGTTTGATCAGTTTCTCACCGAACAATTTGATAGAATCCTTCAATTTTCTCATCATTGACTTTGGTGGTTGGTCCATAAATTTGAGTAATAGTTAATATTTAATGGTCTTCTTTGTAGGCATATAGATATTATCTTCTCACAGACAGCATTCTATTTCAAGATAGACCTTGACATGTTGTTTTCTGATGATGAATGTGACACCATTCCTCTTCAATTTGACTTTCCAACATAGTAATCCATATGGTTCAAAATGGCCAATATCTGTCCATTCCAGCTCACGAATGTGTAGTATAATTATCTTTTTGTGTCCCATTTCAATTTTGACCACTTCAAATTTTCCTAGATTCACACATCACACCTATCATGGTCTGATTAGTAATGAATGTTGGCAGCTATTTCTTCTCATTTTGGGTTGTATTCCACCAGCAAATGAAGGTTCTGAAAGTATGGCTCCATTAGATCATTAGGCCAGCTTTCCTTTGAGGAGGCAGTTCTTCCCTAGCCATATTTTAAGTGCCTTCCAACCTGAAGGACTCATTTCAGGTATTACATCAAACAACAGTCCATTGCTATTCATGAAGTTTTCAGGGGCTAATCTCTCAGAAGTGGACCACCTGTTGATTCTTTCTCGTCTGTTCTTTGTCTGGAAGCTCCCATGAAACCTGTCCATCATCAGTGACCTTGCTGGTATTTGAAATACTCATGGCATACTTTCATGCATCACAGCAACTTGTAAGGCACCACAGTACCACACATTGACAGACCAGTGGAGTTTCCTTGAACACAAAGGCTGAATCTGGTTTACATCCTGAATTATGCATGAAGTAATTTCTTTTAGAACTATCAGCACAAGGCTGGTCCCTATGAAGTGGAGGTTAAAGAGATCTCAAATGCCCAACTTTCCCAACATGTTATTCTACTCAATAATCCCTGCTACCAATCACCACTCTTCTTCTCCCTCAAGCCCCACGGTTCTGCAACATCTCACTGAACTCACAACTGTCAAAGGAAATTGCCCACAGCAATTGTGGAGGCTGGCAGATCCCAAATTCGTGGTTCAGAGATCAGTCTGAAGGATTCTAATCACTCACATAGTCTCAGGAGCTGAAGAGCCCAAACTGAAAGGTCAGACAGACTGTTTATGCACGAGGCTATGGGAGCTGATTAATTGGGTCAGGTACCAGGCGGAAGTCCCATGAACTGGACGTCAGTCTTGATGAACCAAATGCAAGATCCAGGACCAGAGCGTTAACTTTGCCAAAGCCATCCTATATATTGGATTCAGACTATGCCCTCGAGAAAGGTGGGGGTGTCTTTAATTCTTGTTGTTCCCTTTGCAGTTGTTGTCAAGTGTCATTGACTAGATTCCAACTCATAGCGACCCTATACAGGATTTCTGAGGAGCAGCTGATGGGCTGACCTTGCGGTTCAAACCCACTGCAGCCCAGTGCATCAACCCACAGCACCACATCTGGACTCCAGGACTCCCTTCAACCCACCTTAATCATTACTGCTTGTTGTTGTTATTAAGTGCTGTCGAGTAGATTCTGACTCATTGTGACCCTGCATAGGATTTCCAAGGAGTGGCTGGTGGGTTTGAGCCACTGACCCTCTGACTCAAGCCGACTTTGTGGTCCAGTGCTTATCCTACACCACCACACCAGGACTCTAATCACAGGCATGTTGTTGTTGTTAAGTACTGTTGAGTCAGTATTGACTCATAACCACCTTGCATAGGATTTCTAAGGAGCAACTGGTGGGTTTGAGTCACTGGTCTTGCAGTCTAGTGCTTATCCTACAGCATCACACCAGAACTCCAAATCACAGACTCAACGACCCTGTATGGGATTTCTGAGCAGCAAATGGTAGGTTTGAACCAGTGACCAGTGCTTATCCTATTACGCCAAAATCACAGGCTTACAGGCTAGGATTTACAATACATCACAGAACATAAAAAGGCTAGAAGGACCATAACAAATAATTAGCTGCCTGTGACTTCAAATATGCTCCAGACAGGGACCCTCCTTTAGGGTCCTTTAGGGGTGATACATGGATGACCTTGGGTCATCTCGTCCCTCAGTGGAGCCTCAGTTTCCCTATTGGAAGTTCAGGAAGGTAACTGTAGAGCTCTTAGCTCCTCCTCACTTCCTGAGTCTAGCCTTTTTTTGTCACAGGAGCTGGGAGAGAAAACACCTAAGATGCTGACAGATCTTGGGTTTTACCTTGTTTTGTTTGTTAGAATTCCCTCACATTATTAAAGCGATCTTAGGAGAAGCTTTAGAGGAGCCTTCCCCGCCCCTGTGATATAATAATATTTGGTGATAGTGGTGGTACTAGCTGCCATTTAGTCACCCCAGACTCATGGCAACCCCGTGCACAATGAGATCAGATCGTTGTGGTCCATAGGGTTTTCATCGACTGATTTTCAGAAGTAGAGTGCCAGCTTTCTTCCTAATCTGTCTTAGTCTAGAAGCTCCTCTAAAAACTGTTTAGCATCATATTGTTGTTGTTAAGTGCCATTGAGTCGATTCTGAACCATAGCAACCCTGTATATGGTTTTCAAAGAGCAGCTGGTGAGCTTGAACCACGGACCTTGCAGTTCAAATGACTTTGCAGTCTGATGCATTAGCCCACAGCACCACACCAGGATAGCAACACATAAACCTCCCTGAGGTACTGGGAATGAACTAGAATCTCTTCCTCATAGACGATAAGAATTCTACCTCCGAGCCACCACTGACCCTGCCATAGTACTTTACCAAGCCCTTAAGTATATCCACCATCCTGGTGTGGCACTGTAGGATCAGCACTGGACTGCTAATCACAAGGTTGTTGGTTCAAACTCACCAGCCACTCCTTGGAAACCCTATGCAGGGTCACTATGAGTCAGAACTGACTCGACAGCACTTAACAACAACAGGCGTTCTGAATGTTCAAAAGATGCCATAGGGAAAGAATGCTTCTGAAACCTATCTCCCCTAACCTTTCCCATCCTCCTACCCAACTCACTCTTAAGACTGTGGCTTTGTCTTAAATCACCTCATTTGAAAGCCAGTTCAGGAGTGGTTAATAGCACCAACTCTAGGTCCACCTTTCTGTATTTGAATCCTAGCCCTACCACTTCATCTGAAGTAGCTGAATGACAAGCTACTTCTGTTTTGCTATCTGAGAACTAGAGTTAGTGTTAATATGTACCTCATAGGAGTCATTGTGAGATTTAAAGGACTTGATGATTATAAATCACTTAGCATAGCACTGGGTACCTAGAGAATGCTCTGTAAGTGTTGTTGTTGTTGTTAGGTTCTGTTGAGTAAGTTCTGATTCATAGCAACCCTATTATACATGACAGAACAAAAACACTGTGCAGTCCTGTGCTATCCTCACAATTGTTGGGGTATTTGAACCCATGGTTGCAGCCACTGTGTCAATTCATCTCATGGGGGGTGGGATCTTCCTTTTTTTCATTGACCCTCCTCTATACCAAGCTTCATGCTCTCCTTCTCGAGGGACTGACCCCTCCTGATAATATGTCCAAAATATGAGACATGAACTCACCCCATCCTCACTTCTAAGAAGCATTCTGGCTTTACTTATTCCAACACAAATTTGTTTGTTCTTCTGGAAGTCCATGGTACTTTCTTTGCTAACACCATAATTCAAATGCATCAATTCTTCTATGATCTTCCTTATTCATTGTCCAACTTACACATGCATATGAGGCCAGTGAAAATGTCATGGCTTAAGTAGGCACATATTAGGTCTCAAAGTGACATTTTAAAGAGATCTTTCTCAGCAGATGTGCCTAATGCAATAGATCAGTTTGATTTCTTTGTGTTTTTTTTTTTTTTTTGTTTTTTTTCCACAGACAATTGTGGGGTTTATTGGGGAAATTAACAAGTTATAATTCAGCATCAGAAATGTTCAGGATACAATTCTTGATCAGGACAGCCTTTTCTTAGCCATGCCACAGGCAGGCCAATCTCTGGCCCTCAGTCACTTGTCCTGGCCTCTGCCCTGCTCCAGCAACGTTACCAAGTTCTTTTAGCACAGTTTTATTTCTTGACTGATGCTTCCATGAACGTTGATTGTAGATCCAAGCAAAATGAAGTCTTCAGTCATGTCTCCATTTATCATGATGTTACTTATTGGTCCAGTTTGGAGGATTTTTGTTTTCTTTGTATTGAAGTGTATCCCAGCCTGAAAATTGTGGCCTTTGATCTTTATCAGTTTCATCAGGAAGTATTTCAAGTTCTCTTCCCTTTCAGCAAAAAAGGTTGTATCATCTGCTTATCACAGGTTGTTAGTGAGGCTTCTACCAATCCTGATGCCACTTTCTAGTTTTTTCTCCAAGTCATCCAACATTTAGACTGGTGGTTCTTAGAGTGTTCTCAGGACCAGCTGTATCATCTCCTGGCACCATATTAGACATGCTGAATCAGACAGTCCAGCTGGACTCAGAATGTGTGTTTTAGTAAGTCCTCCGGGTGATTTCAACGTACGTTCAAGTTTGAGGGCCACTATTACAGACTCCTCATCTGTCAGTTGGTAGAACTGTGATGACTTGTATGTTGCTGTGATACTGAAAGCTATACCATTGGTATTTGGAATGCTGGCAGAGTCACCCATGGTGGACATGTTTCATCTGAGCTTCCAGAATAAGACAGACTTGGAAGAAGAAGAGGCAAACTACTTCCAAATGTTTAGCTAGAGAAAATGTTATGAAGAGCAAGTGAAACATTGTCAGAATACAACAGAATATTGAATATTAAAACATGATGAAGAGCACCAGAATATTGTCAGATATAGTGCTGGAAAATGGGACCCTCATATTGGAAGGCACTCAAAATAGGACTGGGGAAGAGTTGTCACCTCAAAGTAGAGCTGACCATGATGATGCGAATAGAGTTAAGCTTTCAGGACCTTCGTTTGCTAATGGGACATAACTGAAAATGAGGAGAAACATCTGCAAACATCAACGGATAATTAGAACATGAAATGTATTAAGTATGAATCTAGGAAAATTGAAGATTGTCAAAAATGAAATGGAATGCATAAACATCAGTATCCTAGGCATTAGTGAGCTGAAATGCAATGGTATTGACCATTTTTAATCTTACAATCACATGGTTTACTGTCCTCAGAATGGCAAATTGAAGAGGAATGGTGTCACATTTATAATCAAAAAGAACATTGCAAGATCTATCTTGAAATGCAGTGCTGTCTGTGACAGGATAGTGTCCATATACCTACAATGAAGACCAGTTAATACCCCTATTACTCAAATTTATGAAACAACCAGTAAAGCCAGTGATGATGAAATGACTATTCTATCAACTTCTTCAATCTGAAATTAATCAAACATGCATTCAAGATGTATTGATAGCTACTGTTAATTGGAATGCAAACGTTAGAAACAAAGACGGATGATCAATAGTTGGAAAATATGGCCTTGGTGATAGAAATTATGCTGGAGATCACATGATAGAATTTTGCAAAACCAGTGACTTTTTCATTGCAAATATCTTTTTTGAACAACATGAAAGACAACGGACCTTACCAGATGGAATATAAAGATATCAAATTTAGTGTATCTGTGAAAAGAGACAGTGGGAAAGCTCTATACCATCAGCCAAAACAAGGCCAGGAGCAGATTGTGGAACAGATCATCAATTGCTTGTTTACAAGCTCAGGCTGAAGCTGAAGAAAATTAACAGAAATACGAAAGAACCAAAATATGACCTTGAACACATCCCACCTGAGTCTAAAGATCATCTCAAGGAAAAATTGGATGTATTAGACACTCATGTTTGAAAACCAGAAGAGATGAGGAATGACATCAATAACATATAGGAAGAAAGCAAAAAGTCATTAAGAAGACAAGGAAGAAAGAAAACACCAAAATGAATGTCAGAAGAGACTCTGAAACTTGTTTCCAGCTTAGAGGTTCTAAAACAAATGGAAGGAATGATGAGCAAACAAGAGCTAAACAGAAAATTTCAAAGGGCAGCTTGAGAAGACAAAGTGAAATATAATAAAATGTGCAAAGATCTAGAATTAGAACATCAAAAGAGAAGAAACATGCACAGCATTTCTCAGGTTGAAAGAACTGAGGAAAAAATTGAAGCCTCGACTTTCAATACTGAAGGATTCTTTGGGCAAAATATTGAATGATGTAGAGAGCATCAAAAAAGATGGAAGGAAACCAAAAAAGTAAAAGCGGAACCCACAGAATGGGAAAAAATATTTTGCAACGACACATTGGACAAGAGACTAATTTCTAAAATATATAGGAAACTACAACACCTCTACAAGAAAAAGACAAATAATCCAATTAAATAATGGGCACAAGACATGAACAGACATTTCACCAAGGAGGAGGTCCGGGATCCAACAAACATATGAAGAAATGTTCATGATCACTAGCCATTAGAGAGATGCAAATCAAAACAACAATGAGATATCATCTCACACCAGCAATAA
>NW_006408534.1:5683256-5684659 GCF_000296735.1 Chrysochloris asiatica | reverse complement strand
CATAGGACCACCATTGTAAAAGACTAAGAAAAATAACCTATACTAAAAAAAAATTCCTTGCTGGTTATGGGAGTGTGTGGGGTGGGATGATGGGAAGAAGGGGAAGGTGGAGCACAAGCTATGGAATAGATACAGGATAGTGGAGCACAAGGTAAGGAATAGGCACAGGATAGCTTGGGTGCTGGCAAAGGGGGCAATACACAAGAAGAGGGAGGAGAATGGAAGAACAAGATGGATGGGAGAATAGTTAGGCAGGTTTGCATGGACTAAGTGGGACAGAGGTAAATAATGATGTATGCACAACCTTGGAACAACAGGGCTCTGGGATACAAGGATTGAGGCATGGTTTGAATGGGTAAAGAGGGGAAATAATGTTAAGATGTTTGGCTATCTTTTGAATCTTGATTTCCCTGGCATACCATTATAAAATAGATACTTGAGGGGGAGAGAAAGGAACAGCCAGAAATTTCACCATAGAAAGCTAATAAGTTCGTCTGCAGCCTATAACTGATTGGAATACCTAAAATGGGGCTACTACTTGCCCAGTGAAGGAGGCTTCCTGCAGAGCCTTTGCACTGCATATTACCATAGGTATAATCCTAAACACCATCCAGAATCTTCTGAGGTGGGAAATCTCCACTTGAAAAGACAAGCAGACTAGCCTGGAGCAGATAGAAGAGCAGAAGATACTTCTTGAAAGAAGACCGACAAGAAAAATAAAAAATAATAACAGCTGTCCAACTGACTACTACAAGAACAAGCAAGTTGTTCATCTAGGAGCCATCAAGCCAAGTGATCAGGTCCCCTCAGGGAAAACTCCCTTCTAACCCTAAGACTCAAGGGGAAGACATGAGCAGACATTTGGTCTGACTGGTGACCATGCTGGTCACCGATAAGGGGAAGGGAGGGAAAAACAGCAATTAAGTTGTAAGCGAAGTCTGACCACATTCAATAGACTCCTGTGAACCCGGGTTGAGACCTGGTTGGCCAGCAGTATGACAAGACCTGGAGACTCCTGGAGCCAGAGACACAGAGGACTAGAGTGGAGAGTGAAGTGCCCAGCTGATAAGAAGTGGGGGGAGATGCATAAGAAAGCCCACACTTACAGATGACACCCAGTTGGCCTGGCTACAATGGCTAGATAATCAGAACTCGACTAGAAGAAGAAAGAGGAAAAAAGAGTAATCTGACACAATTTGATGAATTTGACCTATACCTATGGATGCAGTAGCTCAGAAGAGGGAACAGAGTAGACAGAGATGGGCAATTTGGACATTGGATACCCAAATGGGTTGGGGGGACTACAAAGGCAAGAAGTGACTGGCTTACAAGCTTTCAAGAGGGAACCTAGAGCTAGGGGGCATGGAGGAAGGCAGAATCTCCAGTGAGTAGTATCCAATCTG
>NW_006408534.1:5649317-5682325 GCF_000296735.1 Chrysochloris asiatica | reverse complement strand
TGCCAGAGATGGAGGCAGAGATGATGACGTGGAGAGATGGAGTGGCAGGGGACTCTAGACCCAGGGAGTGAGACAGGCTGTGTGCTAACAACCGAGGGGTAGGCGTATGGGGTGTACCCTTTGGTTGGTTGATGACGCATGAAGGGGATTGTAATCATGGCAATGAAATGATATATGATAGGATGAATGTAATGCTAACGTTCTCCCATGTGAACTATCACATAAATCACAATAAAACATTAAAAAAAAGAAAAAGAAGAAGATGGAAGGAATACACAGAGTCACTAGCAAAAAGAAATGGTTGGTGTTTAGCCATTTCAAGAGGTAGCATATGATCAAGGGCCAATGGTACTGAAGGAATATGTCCAAGATGCACTGAAGGCATTGGTAAAGAACCAGGCTCCAGGAATTGATGTAATAAAAATTGAAATCTTTCAACAAATTGATGCAATACTCGAGGCACTCACTCATCTATGCCAAGAAATTTGGAAGACAGATACCTGGCCAACTGACTGGAAGAGATCCATATTTGTGCCCATTCCAAAGAGAAGTAACCCAACAGAATGCAGAAATCATCATACCATATTATTAATATAGTATGCAAGTAACATCTTACTAAAGATAATTCAAAAACGACTGCAACCGTACATTAACAGGGAACTGCCAAAGGTTCAAGCTGGATTCAGATGAGGACGTGGAACAAGGGATATCATTGCTGACATCAGATGGATCTTGGATGAAAGCAGAGAATACTAGGAAGATGTTTACTTGTGCTATTCACAAAGATCCACACGGTCAAAGACTTTTGACCATGTGGATCTGACAAGCTATGGACAGCATTGTGGATAATGAGCATTCAGGAACACTTAATTGTGTTCATGAGGAATCTGGACTTAAACCAAGAGGCAGTTGTTATAACAGAATAAGGGTACACTGAATGGTTTAAAATTTGGAAGGGTATGCGCCAGGGTTATAATCTTTCACTATACTTATTCCATCTGTATGTTCAGCAAATAATTGAGAACCTGGATTATTGACAGTGAATTGCTAAAAAAAGAAGAAGGTGGCATCAGGATTGGAGCAAGACTCATTACCAACCTGTGATATACAGATGATACAACCTTGCTTACTGAAAGCTAAGACGACTTAAAACACTTACTGATGAAGATCAAAGACCACAGCCTTCACGTTGGGTTGCACCTCAAAGTAAAGAAAACAAAACTCCTCACCATTGGAGCAGTAAACATCATTATACATGGAGAAAAGATTGCAGTTGTCAAAGACTTTATTTTGCTCACCATCAACACTCCTGGAAGCAGCAGTCAAGAAATCAAATAATGGCTTTTTTACAAAGATAGCACTAAAAGCAAAGAAGGAAGTCCCTGCCCCTCCCAAAGCTGGAGCCAAAGCAAAGGTGTTGCAGGCCAAGAAGACAGTGCTGAAAGGCGTCCACAGCCACAAAAATAGAGAAGATCCACATGTCACCCACCTTCAGGCAGCCCAAGACTCTGAGGCTCCAAAGGTAGCCCAGATATCCTCAGAAGAGCACCCCCAGGAGAAACAAGCTTGACCACTAACATGCCATCAACAAGTTCCCTCTGACTACTGAGTCCGCCATGAAGAAGATTGAAGATAACAACATTGTGAATGTCAAGGCCAACAAGCACCAGATCACACAGGCTGTGAAGAAGCTCTGTGACATTGACGTAGCCAAGGTCAAAACCTTAATCAGGCCTAATGGAGAAAAGAAGGCATGTGTTCCGCTGGCTCCTGACTATGATGCTTTGGATGTTGCCAACAAAATTGAGATCATCTAAACTGAGGCCAGCTGGCTAATTCTAAATATAATTTTTTTTCAATTTAAAAAAAGAAAGAAATCAAACAACATATTGCATTAGATATATCTGCCACACAGACCTCTTTAAAGTGTTGAAGAGCAAAGATGTCAGTTTGAGAACTAAGGTGCACTTGACCTAAACCATGGTATTTTCCGTAGCCTCATATGTTAAATGAATAAGAAAGACAATAGAAGAATTGATGCATTTGAGTTATAGTGTTGGAGAACAATAATTAAGGTACCATAGACTGCCAGAAGAACAAACCTATCTGTGTTGAAGATGTACAACTAGAATGCTCCTTAGAAGCCAAAATGGCCAGGCTCATTCTCTTGTACTTTGGATGTATTATCAGGAGGGACTAGCCCAGGAGAAATTCATGCTTGGTAGAGGATCAGCAAAAACGAGGGAGATCCCCAATGAGATATATTAGCACAGTGGCAGCAGCAGCAACAGGTTCAATCATAGCATCAATTTTAAGGATGGCGCACGACTGGATGTTGTGTCTTTCTGTTGTACATAGGGCCTATATATGTTGGAACCAACTTGATGGCTCTGGACAACAGCAACAACATTACTGACAACCAGAGATTCATACATCTCTGACTGGGTCACAAGGTAGCTGGCTAATGAATTGCCCTGGTCTCTAGCCTCTCACTTGGAGACAGGGCAGGATTTGCTGCCTTTAACCTGATGGCTTTTTTGCCCACTCACTGGTGGCAATAAGCTTTAGATACCAAGGTGGGTGCTCTTGTACTATTACGCTATAGGGAGTCAAGATTGTTGAACTCACTAGAGTCCAAGGAGTGGTCCCGTCTGTACGAAGGGACTACAGGAGTGCTAAAAGGGGATGGCAGAAGGCAGGCCTGAAATGCCAACTCAAACTCAGACTGTAAAAGTCTGATGCCTCTGTCCTTATCCCAACACTGCTGCTTGTGGGCTGTGTGTCTCTGAGCAAGTCTCTTTACTTCACTGTCTTATTTACTGTCGCCTTGTTTTATGGGGGCACAGAGACAGGTAAGGTCTTTTCTAGCACTTAGTGTTGGCAAATCTGAAACGGATGTGCAGACTACTGGCAGTACCTTCAGTTTAACCCTTCCCAGATTTTCAGCTCCTTAGGGTTGAGCAGAGTGAGTTCTCTAGAGTTTCTGGAACCAGCCTGACCTGAAATCCTCTTGCCAGGTAACCAAATCTAGCAGCTAGAAGTTTGGTCACATTCTAAGGAAGAAACCTCTTGTAGTTTAAGAATTAGGTATTCTGAGCTGCAGCTGATAACAAAGAAAAGAAGTGAGCTCATGAACATGAGTTAGAGCAAGTCCTGTTTTTACAACAAGAACCTTTGGTCTGGAAGATCAGACCAATGATGGGCGTGGTTTCAGTCAGCTTCAGTCTTATATTTCACTGTTTTATTGTTTTCTGTCCTTGTAAAGGATTTCTGGGCCTTTGTGCAAATTACATGTGTCAAACATTTTCTTTTCTAGTAATTCCTGATTGATAATACAATAAGCAAGGATTAGGGAGCTGGCTAGTGGCTAACCTTATGAGAATAATCTTATTAATAATAACAACTAGCATTTACTGAGCATCTACTATATGCTGGACTCAGCGTGTAGTTAATCTTCATAATTCTTTTCATTAGGTACTCATGTGGTACTGTAGAATATGTACTGGGCTGCTTACCAGTTCAAACACTTCAAATCCAACCGTCATTCTGCAGGAGAAAGATGAGGCTTTCTGCTCCCATAAAGATTGTTGGCCCCAGAAACCCTATACAGGGTTACTATGAATCAGAATTGACTCAAAGACAGTAGGGTTTGGGGATTATGATGCCCAAAGTATGTTGGCGGAACATTAAGCTGCAAATCAGAAGGTTGGTGGTTTGAACCTTCCACCCTCTCTATGGGAGAAGGATGAGACAGATGCTTCTATAAAGATGTATGTAGCCTTGGAAACGCTACTCTGTCCTTTCACATCACTGAGTCAGAATCAACTCTACAGCAGTTGGTTTGGTTTGGGGTTCTTATTCCACTTTTATAAATGAGAAAGCATTGACTCGGAAACATTGAGTAACTTTCCCAAGGTCAAATAACTAAAACGTAAAGGGGTCAGATATGCCTAACTCCCAAGTCTTTGTTCTTTCTGCTGCTTCTGACTGCCTCTCCCCACACAGATCCCAATCCTTGACTGTCCCATCTGCCTGCAGGGTATGACTTTGCAGCTGTTCTCGAGTGGTTTGCTGAGCGGGTTGACCGCATCATTCTGCTCTTTGACGCCCACAAACTGGACATCTCTGACGAGTTCTCTGAGGTCATCAAGGCCCTCAAAAACCATGAGGACAAGATGCGGGTGGTGCTAAACAAAGCCGACCAGATTGAGACCCAGCAGCTGATGCGGGTGTATGGGGCCCTCATGTGGTCCTTAGGGAAGATTGTGAATACCCCAGAGGTGATCAGGGTCTACATCGGCTCCTTCTGGTCCCACCCTCTTCTCATCCCTGACAACCGGAAACTCTTTGAGGCTGAGGAGCAAGACCTGTTCAGAGACATACAGAGTCTGCCCCGAAACGCTGCCCTTCGTAAGCTCAATGACCTCATCAAGAGAGCCAGGCTGGCTAAGGTGAGGTCCCCTGGGGAAGTGGGAATCATGAGTAGCCTAGAATTTGGTAAGGGGGAATCAGTGCCAAGAGCTGAGAGCTTATGTTTCTAATAGCTGGACATTTGCCCACCCATGTGAGAGGGTTGTATAGACCCTGCAGTAATGACATCAATGATACCAGCTCTCCTACCCAGAGGACAGCATAATACAGTAGTTAGGATCACAGACTCAGGCTGAGCCAAACTCTACTTTTTCATGAGTGAACCCCAAACCCAGAAAGGTCATTAGTGCCTATTTCCACATCTGGATAATGAAACAGTTTTGGGGGGATTACCTAAGATAAAGAATGTAAACATCCTCATCATGGTGCCTGGTACCCTAAGAAATACTCGGTAAAGTTCCCTGTTGTTCTTATTCTTCAATGTAATCAGCATCAGCTTCACGGTCATATTACTGTCTCCACCATAACCTCCCCACAATCTCTCCTTTCCTGTATGATGTAGGAAAAGAGTTTAGTACTCCAAGCAATGTGGGAGCAAGAGGTAGTAATGGAAGTGATTTTCAAGGTTGAAGCAGAAGGAGGAGTAAGGAATTTATGGGAAGAGATGGGGTGAGAACAAATCTGAAAGGAAGGGATCAGCCAAGGGTCTTGATCCAAAGATCTCTCTCCACCCTGGTTTTCAGGTCCATGCCTACATCATCAGTTCTCTGAAGAAGGAGATGCCTTCTGTGTTTGGAAAGGACAACAAGAAGAAAGAGCTGGTGAACAACCTGGCTGAGATTTATGGCCGGATTGAGCGGGAGCACCAGATCTCACCTGGGGACTTTCCCAACCTAAAGAGGATGCAGGTAAGGAGGGAGGAAGGAAGAGCCTGCAGCTCTAAGATGTGAGTTGGCTGAGCAGCCTGAGTATGAAGGAGCCACAATTGGATACCCCAAAATCAGAAAGCAGACAAAGGATCTGAATCTTTTCTCTCTGCTGAACTATATGTCTGGTTCAGCAAGTGCTATCTGGATCTTGGGAGAAATTCTAAGTCCTGGTATGTTAGATGATGTCTGATACTTCCAGTCAGGGCCACCACAGGCTTGAAGTTTCCACCGTCTCCTTGTGAAGTCGGATAAGTTTCCTGGCAGAAGTTCTTCAGCCCCTTCAGTGTTCTGACTGTAGAACTAGAATTTACCTCAAAAGCTCTCACTTGGGAGTGACTTGGAATAAGGGAATACAAACCACAGTAGTTCCCCATCTTTTGAGCACACTGGGTGCTCCTATCTTGGGCCATCATATGTTTTCTCAAGTTATTTCCCAAACAGGCATTTTTATCCTTTTAGAGATGAGGAAACTGCATTGTGCAAAAGTAATTAACTTGCTTGAGGTCTCAGCATTTTCCTAGTGTGGTGGTCTCATAGGCTGTAAGACCAACAGCCAAGAGCTGTCCCCAAGGTCCAAGCAAGAAGCCACCACCCAACTAATTCCTCTGTGAACCTCATCAGTATACTGACGTTACAAAAAGCGGAGTGGTTACAAGTTGGGCTGCTTATCTCACAATCAGCAGTTCAAAACTACCAGTGGTTCTGCAAGAAAAAGATGAGACTTTCTGTTCCTATAAAGATTTACAGCCTTGTAAACACTTTTCAGGGTAGCTATTAGTCAGAACTAACTCCACAGTGGACCACCACCGTATTGTCTACAAGGCACTCAACACACAGAGCAAAAAGAAATTCAAAATATGGATTTATTCATTCATTTGCATAATCACCTAGTATGAGCAAGTCCCTAATTTCAGAATTGTTTTAGTATATATAATATGTGTTTGTCAGTTAACAGTGGCTTGAAACACATCAGCTTTTAGTTTCTCCTCCTGTTAAGAATTTATTGACTGTAAGCAATGTAAGATAAGCACTGGATGAGGAAACTGAGGTATACAAAGACAAGGAACTTGCCTAAAGTCTCAGCATTTTTCTAGTGTAATGATTACATAGGCTATAAGGTAATCACAAGGTTGGTGGTTCAAATGCACCAGCTAACACTTGAGAATCTTATACAGGGTTATTGTGAGACGGAACCAACTCATTGGCACCTAATACAATAGCAACAACAAACAAGCATTTGGGAAGATGATATTCTAAAAGGACTACACGTTCCCCGCCCCCCTTTTTATTGTGAGGAATCCTTTCACAACACAGAAGATGATTTCACCTTCTGTCTTGTTTGCCTGGCTGATACCGTGTTTTGTTGTTCAGAGTACTGAATCAACAATGTAAAGGTTGTCCTGTGGGGCTGTATGTATGGGGTGATGGAAGCATCCCTTTTGCCCCTCTGAAACATGTTGGTACATTACTTGAGAGCCCTGGATGGTACAAACAGTAAGTGAGCTTACTGCTAACTGAAAGGTTAGAAGTTGAGTCTGCCCAAACGTGCCTCAGAAGAAAAACCTAGTGATCTATTTCTGGAAATCAGCCATTGAGTACCGTAGGGGCACAGTTTTACTCTAACATGCGTGCGAAGCCATGAGTCAGAATTGACTTGATGGCAGCTGGTATCTTGGTTTACTTGAGTCCACCAAGCACATTAGATGTGAACAGACTGGGTGAAACATGGAGGAATTAAAGGTGGAAGGCAATGCTCTGATAGCAAGAAAAAGAGTATTATTGAATCCTGCCTTCCACATGTCCCCCCACCTCCCTGCTTCAGCCTAGCCCTAGAAAGGAGATGAGAAATGGCCACACTTGCTCTTGGAATGTAGCTGAGGTGTTTTCTGCAAGTGGCCTCAATATTCTTATTTACAATGTCTGGGGATTTCCATGGGCAAAGCCAGGGCAGGAGCAGAGAGCGCTCAGCTGGTCACTCTCCAGAGGTCAAGGGGAAATTTGATGTTCTAGACTCATACTTTTCTAAATCTCAAAGCCATGCAAAGTAAACATATTTCTATTAAGGATCTAGTGTGGATTATACTATGAAGGCAGTGAAGGAGAGCTTTTCCAAATCTACATGCCTGCCATACTTGCAGTAGCCAGACCTTCTTGGGAGAGGCCAATATTTGGAAAACTCTCCCAGGTAATGCTAACCTGTATTCTGATCATCAGCATTAGGTTAGCCATGACTTTAACTTCTGTTAGGATTTGATGTTTTCATTGTTGATGCCTTGCTTTTACCTCCCTGAAGCATAGACAGGATGTGATTTTCCCACCTCAACAGGAAAATGATTGAGATAACATTGTAAAAGCTCAGTTACTCAGTCTCAGAGAGGTGTGGCATTCAAGAAACACTGCTCAACAGCCAAAACTAACTGAAAATGAAATGTCATTATTGCTTTCTGTTATTGTTGTTCAGTGCCATCACGCTGGTTCCAGCTCATAGTGATCCTGTATAGGGTTTCCAAAGAGCGACTGATGAGTTTGAACTGCAGAACTTGAGGTTCAAAGCAGCCTTGCAGCTCAAACCAACCTTGTGGTCAAGTGCTTATTCTACAGAACCACACTCTCTAGAATAATATTAAATAGATTCAGATAAACAGATCAAACCAGTATTGTTAAAATGTCCTTTCTTCCCCAGTCCACTTCCCTCATATCCACAGCTACCCAACTCCTTCCTGAGAAACCCTTTCAATCCAATCAGTGCCTTTCTCTCCTCCTCCTCCCTCCTCTCTCTTTGATATGTTGTTGTTGTTATGTGCCATGGAGTCGGTTCCAACTCATAGTGACCCTGTACAGGGTTTCCGAGGCTGTAAATCTTTACAGGAGCAGAAAGCCTCATCTTTCTCCCGTTTCGAACTGCTGACCTTGCAGCTCGCAGCCCGATTCGTAACCTTATACAGAGCTCCTTATATAGAATAGACCAACTTCATCTCTAGGCCAAACTCTTCATTGCACTTTGAACATTTCAGTATTACTAGAAGGCACGCTCACCAACAAAGTCACAGTCTCCTTCCATTGTGTTCTGTCCTTACCGCCTTTCCTCTCCTTTTTCCCAGGACCAGCTGCAGGCCCAGGACTTTAGCAAATTTCAGCCCCTGAAAAGCAAGCTGCTGGAGGTGGTAGATGACATGCTGGCCCATGATATTGCCCAGCTCATGGTGCTGGTGCGCCAGGAGGAGACTCAGCGGCCAGTCCAGATGGTCAAAGGAGGAGCATTTGAGGGCACTCTGCATGGCCCCTTTGGGCATGGCTATGGAGAGGGGGCTGGTGAGGGTATAGACGATGCTGAGTGGGTGGTAGCCAGGGACAAGCCCATGTACGATGAGATCTTCTACACCCTGTCACCGACGGATGGCAAGATCACAGGTGCCAATGCCAAGAAGGAGATGGTGCGGTCTAAGCTGCCCAATAGCGTGCTGGGAAAGATCTGGAAGCTGGCTGACATTGACAAGGACGGCATGCTGGATGATGAGGAGTTTGCACTGGCCAACCATCTCATCAAGGTCAAGCTGGAGGGCCATGAGCTACCCAATGATCTGCCTGCTCACCTCCTGCCCCCTTCCAAGAGGAAAGTTATGGAGTGATGGGGTCGGAGAGGATGTTTAGGCAGGCATTGAGGAGGAGGTGGGAAAGCTGAGGAGATATACACACACACATACACACACACACACACACACACACACACATGTACAGGTCTTGAGAATTGCACTGCTGATGAGAGAGGATACCCATTCACAGGATACCAGGCTGGTCCATGTTTGGACACATCATGATGTTCTCAAGATTAGTGGAAGCACTCCAAGGACCCCAGATTTCAACCCTCTATCTCTGCCCTTCTTTCTCTCTATTTTCCACTACCCAGAGACCTTTGTGTTGCTTTCTTCCATAGAGGCAGTTGATTCGCTCACAGATGGTCCATGCACTCCCAGGTATCCCAGAGGCTCCAAACCCAGACTCTGAGCAGATGGAAAAGGCTTTTCACTTAATAGGCAATTCAATGTTTTTTTATGGTGCACTTTTTCTTCTCTTTGGCTTCCTTATATGAAATCTGCTCAAGGGCTAGGGGTTGGGCATGTGGGGAAGGCACTGCTGCAAGAGGAGAGCTGAGGGAGCATTCTCTAAGACACTATGTTCCAGAGTCGAGGAAACATTAGTCTATGAACTCCCTTCTTTTCTGAGCTTGTGTCTTCATCAGCAAACTTGGTTTTGAACTCTGCCAGCTCTTTGTTTCAAAGAATCCCAGAAAGGGGGAGAGAAGCAAATAATTGGCAGATAAGAAATCAGGGGAGTTGTCCTGTAGTCTTTACTCAAAGTCAAGGTGGTGGTGAGGTTCCACAGGTTTGTGAGATCCCCATTCACTCCTCCTGGGCTGTGATGTTTGGATGCTTGTACACATATAAGTCGTGTTTATCCAGCTCTCCTCTGTGCCAGGCATTGTGGTAGGCATTTTATGTGTATGATTTCATGTACCCTTCACCATCCCCAGGGAAATGGGCTTTAGTTCCTCCACTTTGTAGATGAGAAACTTGAGGTTTGAGTGCCCTGCCCAAAGTCACAGGCCACATGTGATAGATGGAGGATTCAGAGCCAGGCCTCCACTCCTCACTGCTGTCAGGACGTATGACCCAGTGACATATCACAGAGAAGTTGAACCTGCAGACTCCCTCTTAGCCTCCCAAAGGGAAGGGAGCCAGCCAGCATTTGGTGGGCCAGCAGTCCAGCCATCTGTCACATTGCAGAAGCAAATTGTGCCTTCTGGCTATAAGCCCATGTTCCTAAAATCACAGAAGTCCAACAGAGCCAGCAGAAGAGTGGGCTGGCCTGCTCAATCTGGATGCTGTTTGTGCCTGTCTGCTCTGCCTCCCACTCAGTCATTTGAGTCATCCAGTTCAAATACAGTCCCTGCCTCTTTTACCAGGTGGCACCTCAAGCTGATTCACAGAAGGCAAACATGGCCTTGAGGGACCCCCAGTGACTGCAATGTTCTTGGAAAATCCTCACCACATTCAGTGCCCCCATCACGGTCTCTCTCCCCTGGTTTGCTTCATGGCCACTGAACCAGTCACTTTGTATGCTATGCTTCTACTGTCATGGAAAACAGAATCTGGTATAATTTATTTTATATCTATGTTCAGTCTATATAGAGAATATTATATGTATCTATGATGTGCTTATTGCTAAAGTGCTTTTGTCATTAGTATTCACGCTAATATAGCACATTTATCCTTTTGTACCCTTGGCTTCAGAACATCAATCCATGCGCTGCTGAAGGGAAGGGAAAGGGCTGGGTTCTTACTTGGGAGTCCTTGGTGACAACATTGGTGGAAATTGGCGAACTTGGTGTTACCCAAAGACCAGCATCCCCAAACAGCACCTGTTGGCCTGGTGGCTGAAAGATTCCTGCTTGTCCATGCCCAGTGACTGTCCCCAGCTGCTCCCTGACACCTAGAGTGTCCCTGATACCCAGGTGGTCCTTCTCCCTTAAGACATCCTTCTGCATCCTCAGTCTTTTACACAAAGCAAAGTTAGCATCAAAGAGGTCTATGTGTCTCTGGTGATAATCCCAGCAGAGGGACTGTTTCTCTCTATGAACTGGAGGGAGCAGTAGGGAAAGGTGAGTTACTGTCACTCCCTACTGCCACTTGGACAAATACACTACTTCCCTGCTCATCTTTCCTGTCCCCTTCAAGATCCCACCATGAGAGATCTGTGAGGTGTGGCCATTCCATGTTTGCACTGTTCTTAACTCCCTACAAAGAGGCAATGGAGCTCAAGGTAGGTGAGGAGACAGGTAAGGGATACTATGGACAGTGTCTGCTCTCTCCTGCTGCCTTGATCTACTGATGCTCCCTAGATTTAGGGGCCAGTGGATATCACAGGCTTCATCCTAGAATATGTTAACATGGACAGCAGACCTGTGGTAGCCATCTTGCAGCTAAGAATCCCTAGAGGTCCCACTGTGCTGTTTGCCGCTGGACTACTCAGCCTGAGCCACAAAAATTGTTAAATAAGAACAGTGACACCCTTATTTGACTCATGGAAGTTTTTTCCTGACACCAACTAGCTAAATCCTGACCAGGGTACAGTTGCATACAAGTGAAAGAGAACCACTGGCCATTTTGTAGAGTGGTGAGAGATTGTCCTAATTCACCCTCACTCTAGTCTTGTGCTTTATGATCTAAGAACCTGTATTTAAGTGTGAACTTGTTAGTAGTTTAAAACAACTAGCTGTTCCATGGGAGAAGAATGAGGCTTTCTGCTCACATAAAAATTTGCAGCCTTGGAAATTTCAGGGTTGCTATGAGTTGGAACCAACTTCACGGCACAGCAGCACCACCACCACCACCACTGTAGAGCTGGAGTCCCTGTGGTTCCCCAAAAGCCTAACACATTTGGATGCTAACCAAAAGACTGGAGGTGCAAGTACACCCAGAAGAAAGTGCTGATAACCCACCTCTGAAAAATCAGTCATGGAAAACCCTATGGACCATACTTCTACTCTATCATACATGGGAGCAACATGAGTTGAACAAAATTGGGTAGTTAGAATTAGCAGGTATCTGGAGGGGAGGAGGGAGAGAATAAACTTGTTGATTTTTCCTACAAGATGCTAATTAGCCTTTATACATATTCACTCATTCATTTAATTTGTCCATTCATCCATCCATCAACACATTCTTTTTTCTGAGTACCTCCTACATAAAAGGTTTTGAGGAAGACAGGGTTTCTGAGGAGCCGCTGATGGGTTTGAACTGCCAACCTGTGGTTCACAGTCCAGGGCTGATGCTACAGTGTAACACCAGAAGTCCCAGAACCTAGATTATCATGACCAAAACCTGAGCAAGTTCTTCCAGTACCCCACTGGACTAGTGAAGAAGGAGAAAGACTTCTGGCATTCTCATGAACTGAGCTCACTTGAAGCTCAAGGAGCTGATGATTTGCACCAAGTGCTGATCTTAAGTCAAATTCTGCCACATCCAGGATCCCAACACTTCATCACTTTTTAAGCTGGAGAACTTTGCACTTATGGAGTCAAGACATGTATAGAATATGTCTTACCTTGGCAGTAATGGAGGTATTCAGTATTGACAAGGCATTTATCTGAGCTAAACACTCACTAGTCTTAAATATGTATGTATAAAGTTTGGAAAGGGAAAGACTACAGTTCTCTCACTCTCATGAAACCAGGATCAGGAAGTGATTTTAGGTCCTGCTTGAGCAGATACTTTGGGGAAATTTTTGCTGAAGTGAATCATGCCAGAAGTAGACACAGTAGCTATATCAACAACTTCCCGCTTTTGTGCTCAAGGAGCTGTAAGTCTTGTTGGTGAGGTCAAATGGAACAAATGCCTACATTACTAGACAGTTCTGTTGATGATCTGCTGCCTGATGTTGTCCACCTCGCCCTGGTAACTGAGTACAACTGAGATGTGCTGCAGGGAAGTTTCCATGAAGGGCTGTGTGAGTGTGTGTGTGTTTGAATCAGGCTGGGGGATACACTGAAGTGGTTCTTGCTAGTTAGATAAAGAGGAGAGGGCATGATAGAACTTTCCAGAGGAAATGATGGTGGGGAATTTTCAAAGCAATAATCTCTAAGAATCTGTAGGGTCTGAGTGTGTGCAATTAGTACACTGAAGAGTGTAAAATAAGAAATGTTAAAAAAAACAAAAACAAAACACAAAGGAATTTATCTCCTTCCCTAAGAATTTCATGAAGGGCAGATCCCCACTTCCATCACTATCCAGGGAGCATCATCAAAGCATAATGGTAGTACATCCAGATCTCCAGAGATGGGAGATTCCTGCTTGAAAGGACAAGCAGACCAACCTGGAGTGACTAGAAGAACAGAAGATGCTTCTTGAAAGACAGACCTACAGGAAAAACATAAAACAATATAAGCAGACAGACTGTTACTACAAGAACAAGCAACATGCTTGCCCAGGAAACATCAAGACAAGTGGTCGGGTCCCTTCAGTGCAAACCCCCTTCCAAGACTAAGACTCAGTGGGAATACACACTGTGATTGGTGACCACACTCGACACCCATAAGGGGAAGTGAGGGCAAAACAGCAATGAAGTGGTAAGCTAAGCCCTACAACGTTCAATAGACTTCTGTGAACCTGGGTGAAGACCTGGTTGGCCAGCAGTGTGGCAAGACCTGGGCACTCTTGGCCCAGAGTCAGTGACATAGCCCCAAAGGACTAGAGTGGAGAGTGAAGTGTCCAGCTGATAAGAAGAGAGGGCATATGCATAAGAACACCCACACTTGCAGATAATACCCACTTATCCTGGCTTCAGTGACTGGATGATCAGAGCTCAACCAGAAGTAAAAAAAAGAGGAAAAAAAAAAAAATTCACATACAATTTGATGAACTTGACCTACACCTATGGAAGCAGTAGCTCAAAAGAGGGAACAAGTCCTTACAGCAAGACTCATTCCCACACCCTCCACACACAGAGTAGACAGGGATGGGCTACTTGGACATTGGCTACCCAAAATGGAGGGCGGGGGGCTACAAAGGCAAGAAGTGACTGGCTTACAAGCTTTCAAGAGGGAACCTAGATCCAGGGAGCCTGGAGGAAGGTAGAATCTCCAGTGAGTAGTATTCAATCTGTCTAGGCGGGGCTGATGCAATGAAATGCAGAAGGGTCTCTTGTGATACAATAGTGAATAATTATTATCAGGACTGATTGTGAGGGTTGGAAATGTAAAGGTAAACGTTTTATAGCAAGGAGGGGAGTGATTAACTTTTCAATCTAGGAGCAGAGGGAGAAGAACAGAGAGCGGGACCCTACCCAGAGAAGCAGTGATGCCTGAAATGGAGCCAGAGATGATGACATGGAGTGATGGAGAAGCTGGATCCAGAGAGGGAGAGCGACTGTGTGCTGAAGACCTGGGGGGCACCGGGGAAGGATTGCATGGAGGTGATTGTAACTATGGCAATGAGACGATGTATGATAGAATGAATGTAAAACTAATGTTCTCCCATGTAAACTATCACATAATTCACAATAAAACTTTTTTTTTTTTTAATGTGGTATATACATTAAAAAAAAAAAAGCATAATGGTAGTGACTGTGAGCTGCGGGAAGGATAGGATGTAAAGATGTGACTAAACAGAGGCGAGACTAGAAGGAGCAGGGGTTGGGGAATTGGACCACCTGAGTTCCAATATCAGGGTAGTTCATGTGGCCTGTCTGTGCCTACTTTTATCCTTCCCCCAAGTGAGGATCATTGCACTCTTTTTGAAATATTGTGAGGATATAGAGAGACTTTACACAGGTGAGTTTAGTTTGCATCTGCTTGAAGAGCTATGATTGGAGAAAAAGTCAGAATCCTATCTGCCAGAAGGAAGGAGAGAAAAAGGGTTGCTGAGCAACTAAGTCCTGTAAAGGCACAGAAGGGAAAGAGAAGGGAAGAGGTGGTGAGGAGGTTCTGGGCAGAGCTTTGCTTACAGTGCCTTGCTCTACCACTTAGGAATGTTCATCCTAGGTTCCTGCCCGGCCTCCAGTCACCATGATCTGGTGCTAACAGAGGCTATGAACTATGCCCTCATTGGTGTGCGCTTTTTGAGTGGAGCAGCATGATGGTTCCACTGCTGACCAAAGAAAAGCCCCATGCAAGACCTCCCAGGACAGGAGGTATACCCCAGAAACCCAACAACGCATCACCATCAAGTTGATACTGACTCATAGCTACCTAATAGGACAAATAGAACTGCTCCATAGGGTTTCCAAGGCTGTAATCCTATGGAAGCAGACTGCTTCATCTTTTTCCTACAGAATAGTTAACAGTAAGAGGCCCACCTTAATGCCCTAAAGACCTTTCAGCTAGCAGCCAAGGACTTTAACACTACACTAGCAGAGCTCCTGGAACTAGCAGATCTTCCACCATATTGAATTTGTGAACCACGTGGCCAATGCTTCTATGCTTCTCTTTATTCACAAAATTCCAGAATTTCGCAACTGTGTAAGGTGATGCCCCCTTTGCTGTCAGCCATTTTCTTTTCATAGTATTTCTTAAAGTTTGTTTAAGACAAGAAGCTAAAGCTTTTGGGCAAATACCAAATCCCTGTAGAGAGAGGTGAACTGCATAATATTCCAAACCCCTACACAGGGTGACACTGGTATTTGCTTCACCTTTAATAGGCTCTGAAAGGAGCTCTGGTAGCGTATTGGTTACGAGTTGGGCTGCCAACCTTAAGGTCAGTAGTTCGAAACTACCAGGGGTTCCGTGGGAGAAAGATGAGGTGTTCTCCTCCTGCAAAGATGAACAGCCTCAGAAACCCTGTGCAGGCTCACTATGAGTCGGAACCGACTCCACGGTACTTAACAAGAGGCTCTGAAACATAGAGAAACTCATTAGTGAAATCCGAATTCACTCTAGGTTTCCTCGCTCACAGGCCACTTCCTTTCCCTCCCTCTTTCTCCTGCTCTCCTACCCACCCTGTTCCAGGAGGTCAAAGGATCACCCTTCCCTTGACTGGGAATTCTGTCCTCCCAGTGATGCACTCCCCACATCCTCCATTCCCATCATCCAACACCCTAGTTAGCTCTATCCCATGGAGCTGGGACTTGCTATGGGACCACCAGCTGATCTGAGAAACTGAGAGATATTTTGTATACCCATGAGGTCAGATGCTGCTTCCCTGACTCTGTTAACAGTCTAACAGGTTCCTCCTGAGCTCAGTGCCCTAATGCAAAAGAATGAATAGGGTGGGAGAAGTTCTAGGCAGTCTGGTAGAAAAAAAGGCAAGAGATTCAGGGTCAAATCATGTTTGGACATTCCTCAAATGCCACCATGGGACACCTGCTGATATGCAGGATTTTCCTCAGTATTTATCTGATCCTTAAATGCCTCCACAGCTTTCTTGGCAGTACAAGGCAATTCCCCTCATTCCAGAGAATCCTACTCTTCAAGAACTTGTAATGGAATCAGAAGATAGAACCCACTGCAGGGAAGTCAGCTGCTGCTTCTTGCCCCAAGCAAGAGTAATGGTTCCAGCCCTCGAACAGCTGCAGTGTGTCCTCTTGATAGCCTGGCTTGTCCAGAGAGCCACAGGAACCGAGGCCTGAGATAGCGATAGCCCTGAACTCTTCAGCAACATTTCCTGGAACTTCATGAGATGAATAGAAAACAAGCAAACTCACTCTTAGCTAGACACTTGGCCAGATGTCACTTCTTGACCTCAGGAATTTACTTCATGCTCAGTTTCCAACCCTGTCTAGTGGCTGTGGAGAAGGAGCCTTGTTGCACACATCAATGGTTTAAATCAGGTGTGGCGCTGTAGGATAAGCACTGGACTGCTAACCACAAGGTCAACAGTTAAAACCCACCAGCTGCTTCTTAGAAACCCCATACAGGGTTACTATGAGTCAGAACCAACGCAGTGGTACTTAATAACAACAACCATGGAGTGCCTGAGTGGTATCCTTGACTACTAACCAAATGCTAGTGGTTAAAATCCACCCGGAAATGTCTCAGAAGAAATGCCTGGTGATCTAATTCTGAAAAATCAGCCACTGAAAACCCCAATGGAGCACATTTCTACTCTGACACAGATGGGGCCATTATGAGTTTAATTTTGTTGTTGTTAAGTACTGTTGAGTTGGTTTCAACTCCTAAGGTTTCCAAAGAGTTGGCTGGTGAACCTTGTGATTCAAACCGACCTTGCGGTCCAGTGCTTATCCAACAGTGCCACACCAGGTCTCCATGGTAACTAGTATATATGTGATACCTTGAACAGAAAATGACAAAAAGCCTCAACCCAGTTTCGCAAGATCCAATTTAAATACTGGCCCCAAGCAAACATCAGACCTCCACTCCCTTATAATTCCTGGGGCTTTGGAATCTCTCACTTGCTTGATCCAACTTTATAGTACTATCATTTGCATACTAGTTTAATTCCACCATTTGTCTAGATAACAAATGTCTTTCAGGATGCAGAGCAGAATGTGGTCAGAATGTGGAAGGCTTTTTGTGCCACCCAGATCCTCTTCCAGGCAGACAGACTGATTCCCCTAGCTGCTAGTAGTGCTGCCAACCCATAGTCTTAACCTCAGCTGTCTCCAGAATGTTCCATCAGCTGTGGAGACCTTCCTCAACCAACATCACACACCCTTGCGAAGGAAGACTGCAGCCAGTACTTGTAGGATTTTAAGACCTGCCTTATTGCTCCAAATCTGACCAACTCTGAAGGACCATCCCAACTTCAGCTCTCCTCAGGGTGTCATCAGAACCCTTGATTTAACTGCACTGCATCCTAGCTGTTCCCTCTGACCAATCATGTTCCCTTTCCCACCCCTGTTAAAAGTTTTAAACCTAAGAGCACTCTGGAATAAATTTTCCGTACACTAAAGTCTTAGAGTCTGTTTCCTGGGGAACCTGACCTACAACATGGAGTCTTTGGAAAACAGAAAATGCTCAAGAAATACTGTTGGCATGATCAAGCAGTCCATTAGTCAATGATAAACCTGGTCCAAGGATGGTTTCTTGGGGACTAGTTAGTTGCCATGCAAATAGGGTTAGTGGCCTTGCCAGAAAATAAGTGTTATGTGCTTCCATACCCCACTTGGCTGGTCACTTTGAATTATTGGACAAAGCTGGAGCATTTTTGTTGTTGTTGTTGTTAGGCGCCATCGAGTTGGTACCAACTTGTAGCAACGCTATGTACACTGCCCGGTCCTGGGCCAACCTCACTATTGTTGCCATGCTCAAGCCCATTAATGCTGCCACTTTGCCAATTCATCTCACTGGGGATCTTCCTCTTTTTCTCTTACCAAACATGATATCCTTACCAAACATGATATCCTTCTCCAGCAACTGGTTCCTCCTGACAATATGTCCAAAGTATGAAAGACAAAGTTTGGCCATCCTGGCCTCCAAGGAACACTCTGACTGCACTTCTTCCAACACAGATCTGTTGGTTCTTTTGGCAGCCATGGCACTTTCAATATTCTCCTCCAACACCATAACTCAAAAGCATCAATTCTTCTATGGTCTTCCTTATTCACTGTCCAGCTTTTCCATGCATGTGAGGTTATTGAAAATACCATGGCTTGGGTCAGGCGCACCTTAGTCCTCAAGCTGACATCTTTGCTCTTCAACACTTTAAAAAGGTCTTGTGCAGCAGATTTGCATAGAATGTGTGAAAAGGTGCAAAATAGTCCCAGAGTCATACTTCAGACAACTCCAGTCAGAGGGGTGCTGTTTAGTACTCATGTACTGTGCAGAATGAGATCATTTTCTCAATTTGGGAACAAATTCCTCCCATTCTAGGACATAGATATATGAGGGCAAGATCATCCTGTCCTGGGTAGCAACTCCAGCTACAGTTTTCAAAAAGTAAGTGTTAGAGGAAGAGACATTTACATAGGAATGAAAATTGATGAAGATACTGTATTTGAGCAACGAGCTAGAACAACTGAATCTAGAGATCAAGACTCTTTTACAATTGATGTAAAAGCCATGATGGCAAGGATGAGATTATTTTATTTTATTGCAGTCTTGTGGGATATATATAAAAAAAGTGAGGGGATCAAACACAAAAAATGGGACAACAGAAAGAGATATGAGGACTAGAATAGCTACAGATAGCTTCAAAATCCAAATGGCATCTCCCACAAAGTGGTAGCAGCTTCCTGAAACATTAATGAGAGGAGTTTGAGTCCCAGTGTGGATTAGCTGGATCTTTCCTGCATGGGACTGGGGAACTATGACATCTCCACCCTAGACTAAAATTTCGCCAATTCCTCATCTTCAGTGAAGAGGAATCAAACATAATGCAGAGCCACATTTTATATTGCTGTTTTTAAATGTCATTGGTTCCAACTCATAATGACCCTTCGTAGAGGGTCTCCCGCATATTGTATATGATGTGTAATTTGCTTTATAAGTAATTATGTGCTCAATAATTGTGGTGTAGCACTGCAGATTAATGTGCTATACTGCAAGGTCTGTTTGAACAGCAAGGTCAGCAGTTCAAGCTCACCAGCCATTCCTCAGAAACCCCATACAGGGTCACTATGAGTTAAAACTGACTTGATGGCACTTAACAACAACAATATAACGTTGGGGTCTGTGATGGTACCGTGGTAAAATTCTTGTTACCATGCAGGAGAATGAGGTTTGATTCCTGCCCCAAGCATCTCATATTCAGTGCTGGTCTGTGTATTGCTATGCTGCTGAACAGAGCTTCCATACTATGACAGACTAGGAAGAAATGCCTGGCAATCTATTTCTAAAAATTACCATGTGGAAACCCTGTGAATCACAATGATTTGAACTGCATGTGGCCATGAGGCTGGTTGTATACATTCTGTTGTGCACAGAGGTCTCCATGAGTTGGGGCTCACTCTGTAGCAGCAGACAGAACTACAACACACACAAAGTTAATAGTTTTGAAAATCTGCAGAGCTTACTCCACACTGTCAAATCATTTTACTGTCTTTGAAAGTCTTAAGAGAAATAATCCTCTTCAGATATATCTGAACACATAGAAACCTGGATGCAGCAAATTTCAACTGACCATTGTGGTCAGCACTCTGGTGGTCAGAATGGGTCAGCAGCTCTCCTGATAAACTATGCCTTCATCAAGTCTATGCCTGATTGGCTATGACACAGACTTCACAACCTCAGAGTGTTGAAGATGCTGGATATCATCGGGTGCACCCAGTCTCAGATACTCAGCAATGGAGTTCTGCGTCCATAGGCCTTTCCTGGGCCTCCTGAATGTCTAGACCAATTTCTTCTGGAAGTGCTGTCTGCCAACAATGGCTATCACTTCACTGCTTCATGGACAGACACACAGAACTGCATCAGTAGAGACATTGGGGACCTTGCTACATAAATGGGCCTCAATATCTGTAGGCTGCAGTTAAGGAAATGCTTTTCAGCAGGAGTTCTGCTGCCAAGGATGAATGGGTCCTCTGGATCAACCCCCTGTAATTGCAGGATAAAGACTAAATTTGGTTCTTTGCTTCAGAAATTTGTTCAGCTTCAGAAAATAGGCTGAACAATTAAGACACCTTTTGTTTTTTGAAGAAGTCCTGGTGGTGTAGTGGGCTGCTAACCACAAGGTCAGTGAATCAGACCCATCAGAAAGATGACAAGTCTCAGAAGCCCTAAGATGCAGTTCTAGCCTGTTCTATAGGATCATTATGAGTCAGAATTCACTCTATGGCAATGGGTTTTGTTTGATTTAGGGGTTTGTCTTTCTAAGGTAGCCAGAAATACTTAAACATATGTAAGCACAATGGGAGTCTCTGACTCATCTCCTTGGCAACAGGTATCAGGGAGGGAGGGAGCATGATGAGGCTACCACCTCCCCACCCTCAGAGGCCTGGTGCTTGCCCATGTAGCATGCCACTTAGGATTTGGAGAATAAAAAATGGCTAGCTAGGGATCCTCGTGGTCTTCTGAGCTCTGGTGCTAGTGGGACACACATAGCACGAAGCTTTCAGGACACCTAAATGGACCTACCTGGCCAGCAGGACTGACACTGACAGTAGGTAGGCTCCCATGAATCCCTCACTTATGATGCCAGGTGAGAGTTTGCGTGGAAGAGTTCTTTATATTTATCAGGGCAGTATCTAAAAGCCAAGAGAATCAGTGTGTCATATAACTGTTCCATTGAAGTCCCTCATTCAGGACAGAGAGTAGACAGAAAGTAGATGTCATCATCTTTGCCCAGACAGCTTTAGAGCCAGGTAGACTGCTCACCTGTTATCTGAAGGGGATTCAAAAAGTTCATGGAAAAATTAAATTAAAAGATAATAGCATTTTCTTACACAAACTTTTTGAAGCTCCTTTGCATATTGTCTGCTTCCAGTTGTAAGTAATAAAAGCTACTTCTGTATGCTAACATGTCTTCAGGTTCTGGTTAGAAGTGTGTGAAGTTATGGAGCAATCCATGTTAGTTATTGGTGGTTTTTCTAATGGCCTTCTGACTACCGGATACAATCTGGGAATAATACCCCTTCCTCCCTACCACATGGTGGTAGTGATGGTGGTGTGCTATGGAGTGAGTTCCAACTCATAGCGACCCTGCATAGGATTTCCAAAGCTGTAAATCTTTACAGGAGCAGAAAGTCTCATCTTTCTCCTGTGGAGCAACTGGTAGTCTGAACTGCTGACCTTACGGTTAGCAGCCTGACTCGTAACCACTACGCTACCAGAGCTCCTTCCCCACCACATAGACAAAATAAAACCACTGACTGCTGGGTATTGTGAGGGGTGTCTATATTTTAAGTTGAAGTTTGTGCATTGGAAAAGACAGAAGATTTAAGTTTGATATTTTAATCAATTATTCGCCATTTCTCACTTTATGACTGTAGCTTACCTTGGGAGTACTTTGTTTCCTTGTACCTATGAGTCGGGCTGCTAATCTCAAGGTCAGCAGTTTGAAACTACCCATGGTTCCTCAGGAGAAAGATGAGGCTTTCTGCTTCCTGTAAAGATTTACATCCTCGGAAACCCTATGTCAGGTCGCTATGAGTCAGAACCGACTCCACGGCACCTAACCACCTCCGCACCATGATCTCTGCACTCCATTTCAGTTCTGTTGAAAGCCTGTCTTTCACCATGGCCAACCAAGCTGAGTATCATGTCCCATAATTCCATTCATTGTTGGTCTCCTTTAGTTCATGCATGGGCAAAGATGATCCAGGATGATTTATTGTTGAAGAAAAAGGAGATATGTCACAAGAAAGAAAGGTTTTGTTGTTGCTATGTTTTTCAGCCCAGGAAATGCAACTCTCTAGATAAATTTTTTTAAATTCCCTTGAAAAACAAATGTATACTTCATGTGTCTCACACCACAATCATTTTTTTTTTTTTAATTAAAAAAAGCAGATGTGGGATTCTGTGAAAGGGGGGAAATGTTCAGTTTTATTTCATTTCTTTCTGTGACCATTAATTAAACATGGATAAAAAGTGAAATAATCATTCTATGCCATCTGCTGGAGAAGGACATCATGTTTGGTAAAGTGCAGGGTCAGCAAAAAACAGGAAGACCCCCAACAAGAAGGATTGGCAAAGTGATTACAACAATGGCTCAAATACAAAAGTTGTGAGGCTGGGACAGGACTGGGCAATGTATTGTTCTGTTGTACATAGGGTTGCTATGCTTCGAGCCTACTGGACTGCACTTAACAACAACAACATGCCATCCTCTGGCTTTTTCCACTGCCTGCAAAGATTTCAAAGGGAGCTATTTCAACTCTTGTAGTTTCTGGTCTAGTTCAATATTTTGTGCCAAAGTAGCAGAATCATTGCAATCTCTACAGGACTTTAGTGACCACGAATGTGTGTGTATGTGTGAGAAAGAGTCTCTGTGTGTTTCTTGTTTCTATAGGGATGCAGCAGTATTTTAATAACTTTGAAAAGCACTTTACCAAAATCTTCTGTTGCTGCTTCTATTACACAATTCCTAGCTTTGGAAAGAAAGGGGCATTGAAAAGTCCTTCCAGCTGAGCAGTTTGAAGAAGCAGGACAATGTTTACATACTCTTCAACAGTCCCATTTCCAGGACCTTCTGCAGAATATCAAATGGGCAGGTTATGGAATTCGTCTTTGAATCACTTCTTCTGATACAAATAATTGAATCACAGTGTTCTTATTAGAATACAATGAGACAATATTTGTGTGTGTTGGAACTTAAATTCTAAAGCACTAGGTTTTCAGAAAACTGTGGTTTACAGGGAAAGCCTTAACTCCATTTTGAATCTTGACATTCGTTCATCCTCCTTTTGAGTTTATTCTGACCATTAACCAGCAATGTGAAAAAGCTTTACATTCAGGCAGTGTGTTTGAAAGTAGATTACAACTCTAGGGTCAGCTCAGGGAGGGTTGTTCTTGCCCTCAGGGACTTGTCTGTTGTTATTGTTATTAGGTGTCATCTAGGATGAACTAAAGTCAAGATTCAAAATGGAGTTAAGGCTTCCCCTGTAAACCACAGTTTTCTGAACACCTAGTGCTTTAGAATTTAAGTTCCAACACACACAATACATGTTGTTGTTGTTATGTGCTGTGGAGTCAGTTCCAACTCATAGCCACCCTGTACTTTCTGAGGCTGTAAATCTTTATGGGAGCAGAAAGTCTCATCTTTCTCCCACAGAGCAGCTGGTAGTTTTGAACTGCTGACCTTGTGGTTCACAGCCCGATTCATAACCACTACGCTACCAGAGCTCCTTTAGAGAGCCTGTATACAACAGAAGGAAACACTGCAGGTCTTGGGCCAACCTCACAATAGTTGCTACATTTAAGCCCATTGCTGCTGCCACTGCGTCGGTCTATTTTCTTGAGGGTCTTCCTCTTTTCACTGACCTTCCACTTTACTAAGCATGATGTCCTTCTCCAGATAACTGTCTGAAGTATGAGAAATGAAATCTCTCCATACTGACTTTTAACGAGCATTCTGGCTGTACTTTTTCCAACACAGATGTGTTTGTTCTGATACTTCTGGTACTTTTAATATTCTTCTCCAACATTATAACTCAAATGCATCAATTATTCTATGGTTTTTTGTATTTATTGTCCAACTTTAAATGTATATGAAGCTGTTGAAAACACCAGGGCTTGGGTCAAGCACATTTTAGTTCTCAAACTGACATCTTTGCTCTTGAACACTTTAAAGAGGTCTTGTACAGCAGATTTGCTGAATATAATATGTCATTTGATTACCTGACAGCTGCTTCCATGAGTGTTGATTGTGGATCCAAGCAAAATGAAGTCTTTGAGAACTTCAATCTTTTCTCCACTTATCATGATGAAATTGTTTGGTTCACATGTGAGGATTTTTTTCTTTACATTGAAGCACAACCCATACTGAAGGCTATTTTCTTTCATCTTCATTAGTAAGTATTTTAAGTCCTCTTCGAGTTCAGCAATAAGGTTATGTAATCTGCATATCCCAAGTTGTTAATGAGTCTTCCTCCAATCCTGATGCCACAGTCTTCTCGGATTATTTACTCAGCATACTGACTGAATTAATATAGTGAAAGAATACAACCCTGACACACACCTTTCAATATCCATTTCAGTATCCCATTGTCTTTGTACAGAATCCATATGAGGATAATTAAGTGTTTTGGAATATCCATTCTTTGCAATGTTGTCCATAGTTTGTCATGTTTCACATGGTCAGAAGCCTTTGCATAGTCAATAAACACAGATAAACATCTTTCTTGTATTCTCTGCTTTCAGGTTGAGATGTCCTTAGTGCTTGTCACCTGCAAGTTGGGGGTATCAGGGCCTCATAGTCATGAGCTATACTCCAACCATCAAGTAATCAGATGGCCAAAGGACCCCAGGACCAATCCTATAAACTTGTTTAATTTGCAGTTGTTTTTATGTATGCCCATCATGATGCTGTCTCTTCTTCTGTAGTCCCACCTGAGATGGTAATGAGCTGACCTGCTACCAATCATGATTCTGTGATAACTTCCCTTGTTTTCTATAGTCTATATTTAGCCACAAGGAGCTCTGGTAGTTAATGGTTACAAATTAGGCTGAGAACCCCAAGGTCAGCAGTTTGAAACTACCAGCTGTTCCGTGTAAGAAAGATGAGGTTTTCTGCTCCTGTAAAGATTTACAGCTTCAGAAACCGTGTACAGGGTCTCTATGAGTCAGAACTGACTCCATAGCACATCACCACCACCACCATATTTAGCCACATGACTGTGTATCCTTTGGACACCTTATGGCCTCACGTTGATAGTTTCCTTCATCCAGATTTTTCTTTTTGTCTTGTATTTATACTGGTTAAGGCTTAATAAAGGATTCTTGACAAAATGTGTTTGAATTTTGGAGTCTTTTTTCCCCTAGAATATGTGTAATGGATTGCATTGTGTCCCCAAAAAAGATATATTTAGTCCCTGCACCTGTGAATGTGACCTTGTTCACAAATAGAATCTTTGAGGATAATATCATGAAGTCATAGGGTGGGTTCTAATCCAGTGTTAATGTTATTCTTCTAAAAGAGGAGACAAGACACCCAGAGAAGACAGCCATGGGAAGACAGAGGCAGAGATGGAAGTGTGCTGCAGATACAAACCAAGGAATGTCTTGGGCTACCAGAAGTGGACAAGGATAAGGAAGTTATCTTCCCCTGTAGCCTTTGGAGAGAGCATGGTCCTGTTAACATCCTGATTTTTTACCCCTAGCCCCTAGAACTAAGAGACAATAAATTTCTGTTCTTAAAAACAAATCATTGCCTTGGAGTCAATTCCCAATTACAAAGACTTTATAGGATGGGGTAGAATTGCCCCAGAATGTTTTTAAGGCTGTAGCCTTTACAAAGTCAACTGTTACATCTTTCTCCCACAGAGAAGCTAATGGTTCAGAATGCTGACCTTTCAGTTCGCAGCCAAGCACTTTGACCACTGCACCACCAGGACTCTTTTCTGTTCTTGTAAGTCACCCAATTTATGGTACTTAGTTACAGCAGGGTGCTGTGGGCTAATGAGTCAGACTGCAAAGTCGTTTGAACTGCAACGTTGGTGGTTCAAGCTCACCAGCTGCTCCTTGGAAACCCTATATAGGGTCGCTATGGGTCGGAATCAACTCAACGGCACTTAACAACAACAACAACAAGACACAAATACAGACTGTAGTGGACCTAGCATAGAGGAAGCACTCAGTAAACGGTGATGCTTTTCCTCTCTATCACCCAAGAACAAAAGCATGTCTCAACACAGTGTCCTTTAGAAAGTAGATAGGGAATGAGTCTACTCTGGTTGTCACCACTTTCCTCTCTGTAAAGCCCTGGATATATGTCCATAGAGACGTCTCCCTTTCCTGAATCCTATGTTGGAGTCCTAGAATAGTGATATTCGGAAAAGCACTGTACTGCTAACTGAAAGTTTGGAGGTTCAAATCCACCAGTCGCTCCTTGGAAAACTTATTCAGTATCGCTGAGTCAGAACCAACTTGAAGATAGCTAACAACAACAACAATAAATGTGGTTTGCTGCTATGGAGTTGGCCCGACACATGGCAACACCATACACAATGGAACAAAATGCTGCCTCAGCCTGGGTCCTTCTCATGATTGCTGGTGAATTGCATTGTTGTTTTGTATGCTTTTTGTGGACTGATTTTCGGAAGTAGATCACCAAGCCTTACTTCTTACTTTGTCTTAGTCTGGAAATCTACTGACACTTGTTTAGCATCACAGCAACACACCAGCCTCCCCTAGCAGATGGGTAGTGGCTGTACATGAGGGGTAGTCGCCAGGAATCAAACCCAGGTCTCCCCCACAGACTCGAGATATCTACCACTGAATCACCACTGTCCCTTCCTGACCTCTATGTTGTTGCTGTTTTTAAGTGCCATTGAGTTGGTTCTGAATTATAATGACCCTGTATAGAGTTTCTAAGGCTGTAACTCTTTTCAGGAGCAGAAAGCCCCATCTATCTTCCAAGGAGCAACTGGTGGGCTTGAACTACCGACTTTGTGGTTTGCTATAATACAATGCATATCCTACAGAGTCATTGTTCTCCCCACTGAAGTCTGCCTTGCTGTTAAGTGCAGTTGGGTAGGTTCAGAGTCATAGTGACCCTGTATAGGGTTTCCGGGGCTTTAAAACTCAAAAAGCCTCATCATTCTCCCTGGGAGTAACTGGCAGGCTTGGACCATGGACCTTGTGGCTCACAGTCCAGTGCTTATCGTATGGAGCCACCTCACTCCCCCACCTTGAATTCTATTGTTGTTGTTGTTAAGTACAGTTGAGTAGATTCTGAGCCATAGCGACCCTGTATAGTGTTTCCAAGGAGCAACTGGTGAGCTTGACCACCAGCCTTGCAGTTCAAACAACTTTGCAGTCTGATGCATTAGCGCACAGTGCCACAAGAGAGCTCTGAACTCTATAGCACCCACAAATTCAGCACCTAATAACATATGACTGAGCTTTGTATTAAGGGTTTCAAGTTTATTGACTTTGTCCGTTAGCCAGACTTTAAGTTCCAAGAGCATAGGCTGTTGTTTTCTATTCCTGTTGTTTCTTCCACACCACCTAGATAACTGTAGGTGATGGGCTGGAATTTGGCACTAGGCAAATTGGCAAAGGCCTGGGGAATGGAGGCCCTGAGGACAGCCTCCAGCCTTGGACAGCTGTTCAGGGCACACTGATCAATGCTGGAGAGGCTCAGGGTCAGCCCCACAATGGAGGAAAGTTCTCCAGCCTTGCCGCATTGGAAACTGCTCCCTCTTCTCTCCTCTGAAGTTAAGGTGAGAGAACGGTGACGACAAATCTGGACAGTCAGCAGTATGCCAGGTGTCAACATTTTATGCTCAAGCCCCTTTCCTGTCATGTGAGGCTTCCCTATGCCCTCTAAAAGAACCCTAGTGTCACAGTGGTTAAGCGGTCAGCTGCTAATTGAAGGGTCTGCAGTTTGAACTCACCAGTCAATCTACAGAAGAAAGATGTGCCAGTCTGCTTCCATAAAGATGCTAGCATTGGAAACCCTATGAGGCAGTTCTTCTGTCCTGGAGGGTCACTATGAATTGGAATTCAACTCAATGGAAATTAATTATGCCAATTAGATACCCAGTCCTACATAGCCTAGATTTCTGTAACCATAGCCTAGATTTCTGTAACCATCATGAATTTCTGTGAAATTTACCTCCCTTTGTACCAAGACTTTCTACTTTGCTTTCCAGAAACTCTTGGTATTCTAGGGCACTATTTTCCAATGTGGAATCCTGGTGTGGCATTGTGGGTTAATGTGCTGGACTGAAAAGTCGGTTTGAACCACAAGGTTGGTGGTTCAATCTTACCAGCCACTCCTCGGAAACCCTATACAGGATCACTATGGTTCAAAACAGACTTGACAGCACTTAACAACAACAACGTTTCTTGTGTAATGGCAGCAGCAATGGGATCAAGTGTAACAATGATTGTGAGGATGGCACAAGACCACACAGTGTTTCATTCGGTTGTACATAGGGTCTGACGTGACAGCACCTAACAACAACAACAATTATCCTGTGTGCTGTTTAGACTAAGAAGTCTAAAGTTGGAAGCCCAAACCTCTAGTGTATTAGCACTGGGTGACCAATGTCAGGATCCTCACCTGTAAAAGAAATTATGCCAGTTGCCATCAAATTGATGCTGACTCACGGAAACCCTATGTGTGCCAGGTAGAACTGCTTCATAGGCTTTTCAAAGTCATCACCTTTCAGAAGCAGCCTTGTCCTTTAGAGACCTCTGGGTAGGTTTGAATCATCTATTTTTTCAGCTAGTAGTTGAGCACTTAAATTTATACCACCCAAATAAAGGTAATAAAGTTTATATCACCAAAACTTTTGTGTGGATTAAAGTTACACATAATTGCTAATATTTATTAACTAGGTTAAGGTTCCTTGGGTGCATTCCATTTAGACCCTAGAATCACCCTGTAGGGTAAGTATTACTTTTACAACCTGTGTTTGACAGATGAAGGAGCTCTGGTGCTAGAATGAATTACGTGTTGGGCTGCTAACTGAAATGTCAGCAGTTCAAATCCACTAGTCACTCTCCAGGAGAAACAGGGGACTTTCTGCTTCTGTAAAGATTTACAGTCTACATAGGATCACTATGAGTTGTAACTGACTTGATGGCAGTGGTGGATGATGGTGGGTGGGTGTGACAGATGACAAACTTGAAGAATAAGGTTTAGAGGAAACTTGAAGGTAAAGTAACTAGCCCAACTTAGTCAAACATTAAGGAATAGTCCTAGGATAAGCAATAAGAAGTCTTTTTAATAGCTGTTGTTCTGTGCATCTTGCTTTCTCATCACTAATAAGGATTTTCAAGAATAGAGATATATCTTTTACTTCCTTTTAAAGGCTATAAAATAGAACATCTTTTATTAAATATTTTCAATTACAAAACAGAAGATACTCAATAAAGGAATACTGGAATTAAAACTAAGTAAAGCAAAGGTTACACTTTTCAGGGAAATAATCAGAAGTAGAAAATGGGAAATCTTAGATTGTTTAGGTATAGCTCACTAGAGATCAGAAGAATAGACACATCATTTGTCAAAGTCCTTTCTCGACTTGTAACACTGTAAAAAGTCTAAAAATAGCTTAAATATTCAAGCTGTTGACCTTGTTATATATCTAATATTATTTATGATCTATCTGTTCAGTTGTTAACCATCATGGGCTCAGCATAATGCCACATTCTGTCCCTTAATTGCAATGGAAAGATGAATGAACACATGATGAGTGAAAAGACCTTTATCAGCTTAGAGAATTTTTTCCATATTAACAATGCTCCCAGGATTTGGTTAGCTGGTCTTCAGCTCTCTCTATCAAGGTCATGCTAGTAGAAACTTGAAATGAGGAACATTATTGGTTAACAAAGGAGATGGGTAAGGTTTGCAAAGTCTGAGAAGGACAGAGCCTTTTCATCCCAATCAAAGGCTAAAAACTCTCCTCTTCTCCCAAGGCAAGCATGAGAATATTTCTAAAAGTTATGAGAAGTGAATTCTTGACTAAGTTTTATCAGATTAAATTTTGTATCTTTATGTGGAAATACTCCATTCCCAAGTTGAATTATGTGGCCTCCTGGAAATTTTATTTCATAGAGGAGTTGAAGCCCAAAATCTAGGCGCTCAAACCAAGGGTGACCAACTCTTGAAAATCAGCTAAAGTGAAAACATCTTTTGATGGAACACAACCATTCCAGCTCATGCCATTCTGACTCAGTCTTAGTGAATATGAGTTGCATCATTTAACTAACTCTTGGAAACATTTTTACAGCTCAATAGGAGTACAAAATCCAGCAGACCCAAGGCTTGAGGGGAGACCTAATTGTACAGAGAAACCAGGGGGAGTATTTAACCTCTTTAACCTAAGTTAAAGAAACAGGATCTTCAGAGGTAGGAGAAAATGTGATTTCAGAATTCAATGGTGCTAAATGCTATGGACAAGTTATTAAGACTGAGAGACTGTGAAGGTGGATAGAAGGGTCAGGAGTTCTCTGAAAGATGAGCTAATATAGACTCTGAGAACATAGACTGCATTTGGAAGAAGTTTAATAATCCATCAATGAAAAATAATGGAATAGGTGAGAAGGAAAGAATTATTTAAGAAAGAAAAGCCATAAGCAAGTTTGCTGGTCAAGAAAAATTCAGTGGAAAAAAGTCCATTAGGATGACCAGTAGTCCCAATGTGCTCTTAACTGAGAAGTTGCCTACGGTGCTGGAGTTTAAGTGCTAAAATTACCAAAGTCCTAGGCAAACCTCAAAGAATTGATCATCTTACAATGCAAAGGGATAGGACAGGGAGGCATGAGATAATCAAAGGATCCTGGAGGAAAAGGTAACCTAGAAAAGGAGGATGGGATCGTTTTATACATTAATTTTTATTCCACTAAAAGATGACTTGGCACACAGAGAGCATGTGGATTTATGTTACAGAATTAAATTACAGGAACACACTTTAGTTGCTTCACACAGGAATGCAGCCTTAGTCTCCTGCTACTACTCATTTCATACCTCTTAGCCAGCTCACTCCAGGGATCCAGAGCCTCTGGTCACTGACCTTTTAGTTCTCTGCCCCTCCAGCTCAAGGTCAGAAGTATCCCTTTGTTAGTCCTCAGAGCCTTACAAATACAGATCCTTCAAGGCTAATATCTAGGCCAATCCCTCTGCTTCAGATCAAAACGCTCTCCCAGAAACTGCATGAATTTTGATTTTGCAAAGTCCCTAAACTGCCCACAGAATTATTCAGGTATCATATGTCCTCCTCTTATCTTTCCCAGGTGTTGATGGTGGTAGTACATCCAATTGCCCTCGGCTCCCTATGTGACCCTTTTGTGAAAACTCTAAACCCTAAACAGAGGTTCCCAGCATTTTAGAACGTTCTCCAAGTTTCACACATCTCCATCCAGTCAGCACCCCTGTAAAGCCACATTCTCAAATCCCTGTCTTAGCAAAGCTGGAAAAGCTCTTCACTGTATATTCTTGTTAATGTGCTGTTGAGTCGGTTCTGACTCATATTGATACTGCATAGGGTTTCTGAGGTTTTAAATCTTCACGAGTGCAGTCAGTCTCACTTTTCTCCCACAGAGAGCGACTTGTGGGCTTAAACTGAGGACCTTGTGGTTTGCAGTCCAGGGCTTATCATATGGAGCCACCATCCTCCACACAATATCTGACATGAATTAGAAGCAAATAGGACATCTTGAAAAACATGGAACCAGAAGGCCAGGGATAACTGCTGGCTCTGCTGCTATTAGCCATGTGACCCTGGGTAAGTAATTTTAACTTTGTAGATACTTATTTTCTCATGTGAAATGAGCATATGTAATGACTACTTTGTGGCAACCAAATAAGTAAACAAGAATCAAATAAGAAGGGATAAGCAAAAACGGTTTGCAAATTTTTAGGTACACTATAAATAAACTAGCAGAACTGAAGGTAACAGTGAATTTGAAAGAGTTGAGGGGAAACTAAAATCAAATGCTTGTTGAATAAATTAATGAATAGGGGCAACAAAGCCAATCAGAACTATGGAGGACCTAAAAGCCAGTCGTCATTGCTATCCCTGATATATAAACCAGGACAAGCAGTCACACTTAGGAACGTTGTGGAAGTGGAGGCTTGAAGTGTGAGTGGAGCCAGGCTTTGCTGTCAGTGTATTAGATACAAAACACCAGCCACAGCACAGTCCTTACAACTGAGAGAGTCCCCATTGCAGGTGGGAATCTCTTAAATGAGCTGCCAAGTTCAGTGTTAACAGGCATGGCAAACCGTTCTAGAATCCTGTCTGCACACATAGGCTGGTGTAGTTGGAAGACATGACAGGAATCATAGTAACTGAAGGTTCAAACTCAAATGTAACTGAGGAAAGCATACAGAGTGCTGGGTTTGTGATGAACTAAACAGCCTACAACCATTTTAAAGAGAACACTTACAAATGAATAATTAAAAACAAATCATTATGCCGAGCAAACAAAATACAGATGAAGAAGCATGTTCAAAAAGTGTCAGTACATGCCAGTTAAACCAGCACTATTACTGGAATCTAGATCTTTCAGCTCCCAAACCATATATTGTCAAGATGATGGGCGAGGGCAGAAGAAGGTCTGTGGACAAGTCTGGGTTGAACCCTCAACTTGAAATACAGCTCAGACCACTTTGAGTGAGCACTGTTCTTGTCCTGATGAATATTCCTAAATAAAACTACAGCAAAAAAAAAAAAAAAATACAGAGGTGAGAAATATAACAGAAGATGGTGACATGAGAAGATTCAAGTTCCTGACTTCCCTATCCATGTGATCTCTAAGTAAGTTAAAAAGAAATCTGTAAACTCAGCTTTGTAAGAAATCTGAAAAGTAGGTAGAGGGTGCTAGCAACTAACCACATACTGAGACAAGAAGATGACTTCTAATGGTAGGAAAACTTTTAATAACAACAATATATTCAGCTGAGCTTCCAAACTAAGACAGGCTAAGAAGAAAGAGAGACAGACCACTTCTGAATGGTTAGCCACTGAAAACTTTATGAATAGCAATAGAACATTGTCTGGCATAGTGCCTAGAGCTGAGTTCCTCAGGTTGGGAGGCACTCAGAATATGACTTGGGAAGAGCTGCATCCTCAAAGAACAGCTGACCTTAATGGTTTGGATAAAACAAAGCTTTCAGTACCCTAATTTGATGATAGGGCACAATA
>NW_006408534.1:5646587-5648147 GCF_000296735.1 Chrysochloris asiatica | reverse complement strand
CATTAAGAAGATGAAAAAAAAAAAAAAAAAGATTATAATGGATGTCTGAAAAGACTCTTGGACTTGTTCTTGAGTGTAGAGAAGCTAAAGCAACTGGAAGAAATTAACTGAACAGAAAATTTGAAAAGGTAGCTCAAAAAGACAAAGTACAGTATTATAATGAAATATGCAAAGACCAGGAGTTAATAAACCAAAAGGAAAGAACACACTCAGTATTTCTCAAGCAGAAAGAACTGGAGAAAAAAACTCAAGCCTTGACTTGAATTACTAAAGAATTCTGTAGAGAAATCATTTAATGATGCAGGAAACATCAAAATAAGAGGGTAGGGATACACAGACTTATTGTATCAAAAAGAATTGGTAGATGTTTAACCACTTCAAGACGTAGCATATGATAAAAAAACTGATGATATTGAAGGCAGAGGTCCTTCCTTCAAGTTACACTGAAGGCATTGGTGAAAAACAAGCCTCCCAGAACTGATGGAATATAGATTGTAATGTTTTAACAAATTAAGCCAGCACTGAAGGTGTTCAGTTCTCTATGCCAAGAAATTTAGGTGACAGCTATCTGTCCCTCTGATTGGAAGAGATCCATAACTGTAATGTGACCCAATGCAATGTGGAATTCATTGAACAATATCATTAACATCACATGTATGTAAAATTTTGCTTACGATAATTCAAGAATGGCTGTAGCAGTAAATCAACAGGGAGCTGCTAGTCATACAAGTCAGATTCAAAAGAAGTCTTGGAACTAAGAAAATCATTGCTTATGTGATATGGACCTTGGCTAAAAGCAGAGAAAACCAGAAAGATGATGTTTTCTTGACTATGCAAAGGTATTCAACTGTGTGGATTATAGCAAAACTATGGATAACATTGTGAAGAATGGGCATTCCAGAACATTTATTTGTGCTCAAGAGGAACCTATACATATAATATTGTTGTTGTTAAGTGCTGTTGAGTCAATTCCAACCCATAGAGATCCTATATAGGGTTTCCGAGGTGCAACCGTTGAGCTTGAACCGCCTACCTTGTTGTTCAAACCAACTTTGAAGTCCAGTGCATTAACTCACAGCACCACACCAGTACTCCACATAGACCATTAGGCAGTTGTTAGAACAGAACAAAGGGATGCTGAATAATTTTAAATTAGGGAAGGTATGTGCCAGGGTTGCATTCTTTCATCATACTTACTCAATCTTGACGATGAGCAAATAATCTGAGAAACAGAATTACATGAAGAAAAACATGGTATATGGAGGAAGGCTCATTAACAATCTGTGATATGCAAATGACACAATCTTGTATGCTAGAAGCAAAAAGAACTTGAAATGCTTAATGATGAAGATCAAAGACCACAGCCATCAGTATGGGTTGCACCTCAATGTAAAGAAAAGAAACATCTTCACAACCAGACCAATAAATGACATAATAACAGATGGAGAAAAGACTGAAGTTGTTAAAGACTTCATTTTGTTTATGTCCACAATCAGCACTCATGTAAACAGGAATTAAGAAATCAAATGATGTTTTGCATTAGGTTAATCTGCTGCAAAA
>NW_006408534.1:5637659-5642837 GCF_000296735.1 Chrysochloris asiatica | reverse complement strand
AGATACTGAATGGTTTAGAATCAGGAAAGGTGTATTCCAGGGTTGTATTCTTTCACCACACTTATACCATTTGTAAAATGAGCAAATAATCCAAGAAGCTGGATTATATGAAGAAGGACATGACATAAGCACTGGAGGAAGAGTCATGAGCAACCTGCAATATGAAGATGATACAACCTTGCTTGTATTTGTATTTTAAGAGGACTTAAAATACTTACTGATGAAGATCAAAGACTACAGCCTTCGGTATGGGGTGCACCTCAATATAAATAGAACAAAAATCTTCACAATTGGACCGATAAATAGCATCATGATAAATGGAGAAAAGAGCGAAGTTGTTAAACACTTTATTTTGCTTGGCTCCACAATCAATACTCATGAAAGCAGCAGTCAAGAAATCAGATGATGTATTTCACTAGGCAAATCTGCTGCACAAGACTTCTTTAAAGTTTTCAGGAGCAAAGATATCCTCCCCTCTCTGCCCCCCAGTTTGAGGACAAAGGTGCACCTAACCCAAGCCTTGGTATTTTCAATTGCATCATATGCATGTGAAAATTGGACAATAAATAAAGAAGACCTAGATGAATTGATACATTTGAGTCATGGTATTGGAGAAGAATATTGAAAGTATCATGGACTGCTAGAAGAACAGTTGTGTTGAAAGAGGTACTGCTAGAATGTTCCTTGAAGGTAAGGATGGTGATACAATGTCTCTCATCTTCAAACATATTTTCAGGAGAGAACAGTCCCTGTGAAGGACATTATATTTGGTAAATTGGAGGGTCAGCAGAAACAAGCAAGACACCCTAAAGGTGGGTTGACACTGTGGCAGCAATAATGGGCTCAAACATAAAAACTATTATGAGGATGATACAAAACTGGGCAGTGTTTCATTCTCTTGTATATAGGGTTGCTATGAGTTAGAATAGGTTCAATGACACCCAGCAATGACAAACTCTGAGATAATAAATATCTGTTTACTAAGAATGTCCACTTGTGGTATTTCTGTTATACCAGCACCAGACACATATTAAACACGGTCAAAGAACTAAAGTAAAAAAACAAACCACATATACAGGGAACTAAGCAAATATAAAAATAATACATGAATAAAATGAAACTACCAATAAATAGACACTATAAAAAGGAACCAAACAGAATTACAGAAGCTTAGAAATATAATAACTGAAATGAAAAATAAGATGAAGATTCTCAACAACTATTAGAACTGACAGAAGAGTCAGAGAATTAGAGAAAAAGGCATCAAAAATATTAAGTGTGAAGAGTGAAAAGACAAAAGAATAAAGAAAAGTTTGCAAAGTCTAAGGGATATGTATTACACCAAGTGAAATAACATATGTATTATGGAAATGCCAAAAGGAGAAGAAACAGAGAAAGGGACAGAGAGAACATTTGAAGAATCAATGGCAGAAATTTCCCCAAATTTGATAATGAGTTTAATCTACAAATCCTGGAAGCTCAGCAAATTCCATACTGAATAAACTTCAAAAGATTCGTATAATGAAGTATACTATAATCAAATTCTAGAAAACAAAAAATAAAGAGAGAATTCAGAAAGTATCAAGAGAGAAATAATTTGTCATATATAAGCAATATTAAATAAGACCTAGGTGGTTATTCCTACCCCCACCACCCCACCACCCCCCAGAAATCTTGAAGACTAGAAGGCAGTAAAACAACACATTCAAAGTTCTGAAGGACAACAACTGTCAACCAGAAATTCTATATTCTTAAAATTGTTTTTCAAGAATGAGGGTAAAATTTAAACATTGACCGATAAACTAAAGCTGATGGAGTTCATGACAGTTTGACTTGCCCTACAAGAAATACTACAGGGAGTTCTTCAGACAGAAATAAAAAGACATCAGACAAACATTCAAAGCTCTATGTAGAAAAGAATGATCTCCAATAAAGGTAATCTCATAAGTTAATTAATATAAGGGCCAGTTTTTTGGCAGTTTTGGTTTGCAACCCTAGTAGGCAAGTGCTGCATGATTTAAAAGGCAGATACATAAAATATAATTATGAATTTATTTTATAGACCACATAGTATATAATCCAAGCCTAACCCCATTGCCATCAAGCTGATTGTGGGTCATAGTGACCCTCTATAGGGTTTCCAAGGTTGTAAATCTTTTGGGAGTAGAAAGCTTCATCGTTTTCCCATGGAGAGGCTGGTGGGTTTTAGCTGTTGACCTTGTGGTAAGTAGTCAAGTACTTATTTTACAGTGCCACCAGGGATCCTACATAATATATAAAGATGTACAGCCAGAGTGCTCCTTGGAGGCCAGGATGGCCAGACTTTGTCTCTCATACTTTGGACATATTGTCAGGAGGGATCAGTCTCTGGAAAGGGATATCATGTTTGGTAAGGTGGAGGGTCAGAGAAAAAGAGGATGATCCCCAGTGAGATGGAATGGCAAAGTGGCAGCATCAATGGGCTCAAGTGTGGCAACAATTGTGAGGTTGGCCCAGGACCGGGCAGTGTTTCGTTCTGTTGTGTAACAACAGAGTTTAAATTGATGCCAACTTAATTAGAAACATAGACAAACTCTATTTCTACACCATTCTTACACCTCTTATATTGTTATTATATATTGTTGTTAGGTGCCATTGAGTTGGTGCCAACTCATAGCGACTCTATGGACAACAGAACAAAACACTGCGTGGACCTGCACCAACCTCACAATCATTGCTACACTTGAGCCTATCACTGCTGCCACCATGTCAATATATCTCATTTGAGGTCTTCCTTTTTTTCTCTGGCCCTCCACTTTACCAAGTATGTTGTCCTTCCTCAGGGATTGGTCCCTCCAGATAATAAGTACAAAGTATGAGAGACTAACTAAATCTGGCCATTCTGGCTTCCAAGGAGCATTCTGGATGTACTTCTTCCAACACAAATTTGTTTATTCTTTTTGCAGTCCATTGTGTTTTTCATCTTCTTCTCCAACACCATAACTCAAATGCATCAATTCTTCTATGGTCTTTCTTATTCACTGTCCAGCTGTTGCATGCATATGAGGTTACTGAAAATACCATGACTTGGGTCAGATGCACCTTGGTTCTCAAACTGATATCTTTGCTCTTCAACACTTTAAAGAGATCTTATGCAGCGTATTTACCTAATGCAATATGTCATTTGACTTCTGGACTGCTGCTTCCATGATAGTTAATAGTTGATCTGAACAAAATAAAATCTTTGAGAACCTTAATCTTTTCTCTCCATTTATCTTAATGTTATTTATTGGTCCAGTGGTGAGGATTTTTGTTTTCTTTACATTGAGGTGCAACCCATAAAGAAGGCTGTGGTCTTTGATCTCCATCAGTAAGTATTTTAAGGCCCCTTTGTTTTTAGCAAGCAAGGTTGTTGTAAATTTAAGTCTATATTTAAACTAGATTGTTATAAATTTAAGATGTTAAATGTAATCACTGTGGTAGCCACAAAGAAACTATTTGTAAAGTATACACAAAAGAAAAGGAGAAGCAAATCAAAAGGGCTTACCACAAAGAATCAACTAAACACATATGATGGCAGTATTTGGATGAAATGATAACAAAGGTATAAAACTCACAAAAATCAAATAGCAAAAGGCAGAAACCAGTCCTCCTCCCTTATTGGTAATTACCTTAAATGTGAATGGATCTCACCAATCCAAAGGTAGAGACTAAACCAAATAAATTTTAAAAAGAAAAGAAAGCTGAATTCAACCACGTTCCATAGACTCCCATTGTCCTGGAGATGAGAGAGAGAAAAGGAAGGGCTTGTTGGTCCAAAATGTGGTAAGACCTGGGAACACCTGATCCCATGGATAAGGACATAGCCACAGAGGGCTAGAGCTAAGAGTGAAGCATCCGGCTGATATGAAGTGAGGGGAGATGCACAAGAACACCCAAACTTGCAGAGAGTATCCATTTGGCCTAGCCTTTATGGCTTGATAATCAAAACTCGAGTAGAGGAAGATAAAAAAAAAAAAAAAACACTTTTAATAAAGGAAATGAGAGTAAATTGCTACAATTTGATGAACTTGACCTATATTCAAGGATGTGTAGCTCAAATTACCAACATAGAGGGAAGGAGTCTTCACATCAAGTATCAATGCTATCCCCTCTGTATACAGGGTATAGATAGGGACGGGCAACTTAAACATTGGCTACTTAAAATGAGGGGGTGATGAAGGCATGACATGACTGGCTTTCACGTTTTTGAGAGGGGTTTTAGTTTAAGAGTGTGCAGGGGAAGATAGAGTCTCCACTGAATAGTTTCATCTAGCTGGGTCTGGTGAAAAGAGACGGGAATAAGATTGTTATGATTCAATAGTGAATAATTGTTATCATGACTAATTGTAACTGTTGCAATTGTAAAGGTAGATGTTTTATAACAAAAATGGGGGAGTAGTTAATCTTACAGTCCAGAAACAGAGGACCCTAGGACCATTAAGGGAGAAGAGCACAAGCGGAATGTGGAACACTATCCAGAGAAGCAGAGACACCAGAGACGGAGGCAGTGATGGGGACCTGGAGAGAGGGAGCAGCTGAGGACTCTACGTTTATGGGAAGAGAGGGATTGAGAGCTGGCGGCCAGGAGGCAGGCTTGCAAATTTTAACTCTTTGGTGGTTTAAATTATTATATATGCCTGAGTGTTTAAAAAATAAAAAGGCCAAATGAATCGAAAGGAATTCTGTTAACTGATGGTACATGGAAGGAATTATAAGCATTGTAATGAAACAAAATATATGATTTGTTGAATGTTAAACTGATGATCTTCTCTGTAAACTTTCACTCAATTTACAATAAAAACTTAATAAATCAAAGAAAAGGAACTATGTATATACTGTCTACAACAGACATACCTTAGATCCAAAGGCACAAATAAGTTGAAAATGAAAGTTTCAAATTGGGAAGTTCATGCAAATTGTAAGCAGAAGCAAACTGGAGAAACTATATCAACATCAGATAAAATAAACTTCAGGTTGAAGTCTATTATAAGGGATGAAGAAGAACATTGTATAATGATCATTGTTGTTGTTATTAAGTGCCGTTGAGTCAGTTCCGATCCATAGCAACCCTATGTAGGGTTTCTGAGGAACAACTGGTGGGTTTGAACTGCTGATCTTGTGGTTAAAACTGGCCTTGCAGTCCAGTGCATTATCCTG
>NW_006408534.1:5625461-5636754 GCF_000296735.1 Chrysochloris asiatica | reverse complement strand
GCATCAATCTCCCCTGGGATCTAGAAGCTTCACAGTACAGGGACATAAGTCCACGGGACACCCTTCGCTCCTGACTCTTTTTTCTAGATGATAGTAAGTACCTCTCTTAGCACAATTCTCCCTCCTTTTAACTTTGTAAGCTTAAAGATATTGCCGGCCACAGCCCTGGGTGAGGATCTGGTTGTGATGGGATCCAGGTTAGTGTATAAGCACTGGACTATTAACCAAAAGGGCAATGACTTAAACCCACCATCTGGGTTGTGATGGGATCCAGGTTAGTGTATAAGCACTGGACTATTAACCAAAAGGGCAATGACTTAAACCCACCAGCTGCTTCTTGGAAAATCTATACATAGCTGTTATGAGTTGATGGCACTTAAAAACAACAACAATAAATCCTTAATCCTCTTATTAGTTTATCACATCACGGAGGAATCATCACATAACTGCCACATTACATCATCACATAGTTGCCAAACCACTGAGAATCATGACCCAGCCAAGGTGACACACATTTTGGGGAGGCACAATTCAACCTATAACAGGGATTCATGGGAAGCACTTTTTAGAGGGAAATATATAACTGAAAATGCCTATAGTAAAAGAAGAAGAAAGAACACAATTCAATAACCTTATTTTTCAAGTTGGGGAACTAGGAAAAATAAAGGGAAAAGCAAAGTAAATTTTTTTTTTTTTTTAAATCAATCCATTAGCTACCAAACGGAAGGAAATGATAAAGATCAGACTAGAAATAAATGAAAGGGAAAATAAAAATAATATAGAAAATCAGTAAAACCAGAAATTGATTCTTTGAAAAGATCAAGGAAATTGACATATGTTTAGCTAGGCTGACAGAGAAAAAAAAGATGCAAATAACTAAAATCAGAAATGAAAATGGGACTATCAGAACTGATCCTAGAGAAATGAAAAAGATTATAAGAGAAGGTTATTTTTTAGTGCCGTTGAGTCAGTTCAGACTCACAGCTACCCTGGTTAGGGTTTCCGAAGAGAAGCTGGTGGATTCAAACAGGTGAACTTGCCGTGAGCAGTTCAGCGCATCTCCTTCAATACCACACTAAGACTCCCATGTGCAAACAGAGGTAGTTTTGCTTCTTCCTTCCAAATCTGGGTACCTTTTACTAATTTTTCTTGTCTAGTTGCTCTAGGGTTTCCAGTACAGTTTGAAAAGCAGTAATGAGAACAGACATCCTTATCTTAGGGAAACACTTTCAATTTTTCTCCATTGAGAATGATATTAACTTTGGGTTTTTCCATAAATGCATTTGATCAGTTCTTAATTTTTCTCCATTGAGACTGGTGTAAGCTGTGGGTTTTTCATAGAAATTTTAGTGTTTTTATCATGAGTGGAGGATTTTTATCAAATGTCTTTATCACGTTGATTGAGATGATCATGTGGCTATTTTCCTTTGTTATATTGATGTGTTGCACTACATTAATTTCTAATAGTGAACCACCTTTACACTTCTGGAATAAGTGATACTTAGACATCGTATATAATCTTTTTAATATGGTATTGAACTCAGTTAGCTAGTATTTAATTTAAAATCTTTCACTTATATTCATAAGGAATATTTGCAACAACATTTTCAGGTGGAATAGTAGTATATATAGAAAACTTCAAAGAATCTACAAGAAAGCTATTAGAACTAGTAAATGAATTCAGAAAATTTTCAGAGTAAAAGTCAACACATGAAAATTAACTGTGTTTCTATACATCAGCAATGAGCAATCTGAAAAGAAAATGAAGATAACAATTCCATTTACAGTAACATCTAAAAGAATAAACTATCCAGAAAAAAATGTAAGCAGAGAGGCAAAAGACTTGTGTAGTGAAAAAGATCTAAATAAATGAAATGATATCTATATTCATGGACTAAAAGACAATGTTGTTAAGAGACCAGTACTACTCAAAGCAATCTATATGTTCAATGCAATCACTATAAAAATTCCGACAGTGCTTTTTGGGGCCTTCAGCATCATTTCTATCACGAAGGTTTTATTTTCCAACTAATGATCCTTCCTCTTTGCTTCCAACTTTTACATTCCAATCACCAGTAATTATCAGTGCATCTTGACTGCATTACATAAAGTTTAATCAACTTTAGACTGAAGAAGTTGGTAAAATTTGAGATTCAAATCTGTGGCTGCTCCAAAGAGAGGTGATCCAATGGAATGTGGAAATCATTAAGCAATATCATGAATATCATATGCAAGTAAAATGCTGAAGATAATTCAAAAATGGTTGCTACAGTACAATGACAGAGAACTGCCAGAAATTCAAACTGGATTTAGACAAGGACTTGGAATAAGTAATATCATTGCTGACATCAGATGGATCTTGCCTGAAAGCAGAGAATCCCATATGGTTATTTGTGCTTTTTGGCTATGCAAAGACTCGACTGTGTGGATCATGACACAAACTATGGATAACATTGTAAATAATGGGTATTCCAAAACACGTCATTGTGCTCATGAGGAACATAGACCAAGAGGCAGTTGTTAGAACAGAACAAGGTTCTGTTCTGTTCTGTTCTGAATGGTTTAAAATCAGGAAAGGTGTGTGTCAGGATTGTATCCTTTCTCCATACTTAATCAATCTGTATGCGGAACAAACAATCTGAGAAACTGGATTATATGAAGAAGAATGTGGCATCAGAATTGAAGAAAGACTCATTAACAACCTGCAATATGCAGATGATACAACCTTGCTTGCTGAAAGCGGAGAGGACTTGAAATTCTTACTGATGAAGATCCAAGACCACAGCTTTCAGTATGGGGTGCACCTCAATATAAAGAAAGCAAAAATCCTCAAAACTGGACAATAAATAACATCATGATAAATGGAGAAAAGCTTGAAACTGTCAAATACTTGATTTTGCTTAGATCCACACTCAACACTCATAGAAGCCTTAGTCAAGAAATCAGATGACATATTGCATTAGGCCAATCTGCTGCACAAGACTTCTTTTAAAATGTTCAAGAGCAAAAAATGTCAGTTTGAGGATTAAAGTGCACCTGACCCAAGCGATTGTACTTCCAATTGCCTCAAAGTCATGTGAAAGTTGGACAGTGAACAAGGAAAACTGTGGAAGAATCGATGCATTTTAATAACAGTGTTTGAGAAGAATATTAAAAGTACTATGAATTGCCAGAAACACAAACAAACCAGTGTTGAAAGAAGTCCAGCCAGAATGCCCCTTTAGATGCCAGCCTGGCCAGACTTTGTCTCTCATACTTCAGACATATTATCAGGAATGAACAGTCCTTGGAGAAGGACATCATGCTTGGCAAAGTGCATGGTCAGCGTAAAAGAGGAAATGAGATAGGTTGATACAGTGGCAGCAGCAATAGGTCCAAAAGTAACAATTGTGAGGATGGCTGAGGACTGGGCAGTGTTTTGTTCTGTTGTGTATAGCGTTGCTATGAGTAGGAACTTAATTGACAGCACTTGATAACAACAACGAAACTAATCCAAAAAATCTGTCATTGTTATAAGAATTGCTGTTGTTGTTGTTAAGTATCGTCAAGTCTGTTCTGACTAATATCGACCCTATATAGGGTTTTCATGAAACAACTGGTGTGTTTGAACCACTGACTTTGTGGTTCAAACCAATCTTTCGGTCCAGTGTTTATCCTGCAGCCCCACACCAGGATAGACATATAAAATAATGAAACTGAATTAAGAGTCCAGAAATTCGCCCAGGAATCCATCGTCATTTGATTCTTAACAAGCTCACCAAGTCCATCCAATAGCAAAATAATATTTTTTACTGCAAAGCAATGAAGTTGAACCCATATCTCACATTACATATGAAAACTAAAAATAGATCAATGATCTAAACGTAAGAACTAAAGCCATAAAAGTCTTAGAAGAAAACATAGCAAGAGTGCTTCATGATCTATTTTTTGACAACAGTCTTAGATATGACACAAGAAATATGAGCAACAGAAGACAAGCTAGATAAGTAGAATTTCATCAGAATGAAAGACTTTTGCATATCAAAGGACTTTATCAACAAAGTGAAGAGACAACCAACAGAATGAAAGAAAATACTTGAGAATCATATAGGACCTGAAAGTAGCTCTGCTAGCGTAGTGGTTATGAATTGGGCTGCTAATCTCACAGTCAGCAGTTTCGAAACTACCAGCTGTTCCACGGGAGAAAGATGAGGCTTTCTGCTCCTGTAAAGATTTTTAGCCTCAGAAGCCCTGTAGAAGGTCGCTAGGAGTTGGAACCGACTCCACGACATATAACCACAACAACAATAGTACCTAAACCCTAAACAAACGAAACAAAACCCATTGTCATCAAGTTTATTCAGACTCATAACCCTATAGGACAAGGTCCAACTGTTCCATAGAGTTTACTACTCTGGAATCTTTACAGAAGGAGATTTTCACATTTTTCTTTCATGGTTCAAATGCTGACCTTTTAGTGAGTAGTCAACAGCTTAACCATGGCACCATCATGTCTCCTTTTATACAGTACCTAATACTTACGAAACAAAGAAATGTTTCAAACCCAAAGTAGGACATCTTAAATACTTCTGAATTTGGTACTTCTCCTTCCACAGCATTGCAAAAACAGGATCATAACTTATTAATGGAGACAATGAATATGTTATCAACAGAAATGTACATTCCAAGATAATGCAAATCCTGCTTCCCAGGGTCCAGCTTGTCCTTCTTTCTCCTAACCCTGTGGGTTCAGGAAGGACTGAAACCATCTTGGGCTATAAATCATTTTCAAACAGTTCCTGGAGGGAACAAACCCTCAGAGCAGCACCTTCCATGAAGCTAAAGAATTTCCTGCCAAAACAGATAAGAATTTCCTGTTTTGCTTTTCATTATTACTTTAAATAATCATATTCAGAGGGTTGAAAACAGCAGAGGCTGAGAGAGTACATCAACATATTTTCTAGATTAATTCAGAATGATTGTAGCAGTTTTTGAAATGGCTAGTTGAGATCTACTCAAAATGTACAAAATAACGAGCTGGAAATTGAACCCTAGCTAGAAGGAATATTCAAATACCATTGGGGTCATTTTGCAAGATCTTAGAACCTGTGGGAAGAGAGGTTTTACTCTTTTGCCTAAGGAGAATGATATTCCTTTAATCACTCAAGGGAGGGTATCAGAGTCGGAGTAGATATGTTCATCTTCTCCTTTAGGCCATTTTCCTTGTCACTTTGTTGTTAGTTGCCATTGAATCAATTCTGACTCATGGAGACCTATGTATGTATACAGAGTAGAACTGTACCATAGGGTTTTTAAGAATTGTGACCTTTCAGAAACAGTCTCTCCAGGCGTCTCTGGGTGGGTTAGAACTACCAACATTCTGGGTAGTAGGTGAGCACTTAGCTGTTTGTGCCTCCCAGGGACTCTCTGTCTCTATGGAGCGACTAGCACTCAGCATAGACAGCAGGAGACATGCAAACAACCCTTAGAGCTATGGGCAGCGGATGCACAGGGCGCTTCCTTTGCTTGGCACTAAGCATTTTGCTCATCCCTTTGACCATGACTCATGGTTACTGGTCTGACTGTCATCTTAGAGCTCAGGAGGGAGCTCCCATAGGCCCTCAGCCCATGAGAAGTGTAGACCTGAGAAGACCATAGGTGATCTTGTTGTTAGATGCTGTCATGTTGTCATATTGATTCCTATGCATAGCAACCCTATGCACAAGAGAATGAACCTGCCTGGTCCCGTGCCATCCTCATAACTATTGTTACATCTGAGAGTTACATCCAGGCTCCTCCCAACCAAGGCCACTGTATGTGTCTGCACATACTCAGAGAACACCGGTTGGATAACTCAAAGATTCTCTCACATCCTCTCTGGGGGCTCTAAGGACACTGGCCTGAATTCACACCTGGAAAGACTACTTCAGCCTGACGGCACGCTCTGTTAACACTCTCCTCTCCACACACTCCTGCACCCAGAGAAGAGACAGAGACTCACTCAGTATCTCCAGAACTGAGCTTACCTCCTCACTCCAAAATAGCTTTCCCATCCCAGCTTCCCTCTTTCTGTAAGTGGCACCCTTTTCTTCAGTCATCCAAACTCAAATGGAAACAATTTTGTCTAAGGTGCCAAGACTGGTGCTGGGCTTGTTTCACATGTAATCTCTTTAGAAATTGTCCTGTTTCCCCTTCAGCTGGCACTCTAAAATAAAGTTTTAGGATCTTAGAGACTTCTCACCTCCATTGCAAAGGATAGCTGTGGTGTCCTGCCTGGTCTCCCCAGGCCCATTCTAGTCTTTTTACTGCTCCTCCAGAGCTGCCAAGAAGCTCTTGTAGCGTAGTGGTTATGAGTCGGGCTGCTAACCTTAAGATAAGCAGTTCGAAACTACTAGTGGTTCCGCGGGAGACAGATGAGGCATTCTGCTCCCATAAAGATTTACAGCCTCGGAAACCCTGTGCAGGGTCGTTTTGAGTCGGAACCAACTCTATGGTACTTAACAACAACAACAACCAGAGCTGCCAGTACCATCATGGCAAACCTATCCGGACAGTTCAGTGACTAGCAAATTAGGCACATGCCCCATCTTTTGACTTTCAAGATCCTAAATGATCTGGACTCAGGATGATTGTCTCTTGTCATTCCTCCTTCTGTGCACCTACACTTGGCCAAACTAGGCAGTTTCCAATAAGATTAGTGTTTTATTCTTTGTCATATCCTATACCTCTGTTCCTGTCACCTTTTCTGTATCCCATGCTCTCTAATCACTGTCTCTCAGGATGTAACCTCTTTCATGAAGAATTCTCACGAAATCCCTCAGCAACGAGACTTCCCACCCTCCACTCAATGACCCACTACAACACCCTGTATTGTTTCCAAGATAACATATGCGCTCTATATGGGGGTAGGGCTATTGTAAAATATTGCTAGTCTCCTCTCCATCAGGCATATGGTAGATGACCTCATGACTTGCTTTGACAAATGAAATATAAGTGAAAGTGACATGTGTCATTTCTAGAAGTTTTTAAAAGTCAGTGTGTAATCTGCCACATTTTCTTTCCCTTGAGATTTGTGTCTAGGTGGGACTTCAGCAGTGAGACTCTGCTATGACCAAATAATGTAAGTGGAAAAATAAGCCTTCACTCCTTAAGCCAATGATATATGGGGGTTGTTTACTATCACAGCAAAATATAGCTAGCTAATCCTGACTGTTATAAAACCTAAGAAACTATCTAGTTCCATTCTCTGCTTTACAGCTGAAAAATCTGAGGCTTACAAGAGATAAAATGATTTGCCCAAGGTGACATGTTAAGTTTTTGTTGTTGAGTGCTGTCGAGTCAGTGCTGACTCATAGCAATCTGTATAGAGTTTCTGAGGAATGACTGGCGAGTTTGAACCAATGACCTTGTGGTTCAAACTGACCTTGCTTTATCCCACAGAGTCACAGTTGACTTAAAATTAGAGCAAAATTTTCCTAACACCCAGTCCAATACTTACCATGTGACATTCTAAAGGATTTTAAGACAAAAACTAATCTGCAGGGCTCTGGGTGTCAATCCCGACTCTTCACTGCTCAACTATATGATTTTGGGTAAATTAATCCTGTTCTCCATGCCTCAGTTTTTCCATTTTAAAAATGGATTGTGAGACAAAAATCCCTTTTAGTCCTACTCTTACCATGCACCCATTTTGTGTTTATTACATTCCCCAGTGTTCATTATGGTGCCTTACACAGACTAGGCACTCAGAATGAGTTTGATGATCACACCAACAGTCTCATAGGCATATCCTATCGTTCCTATGGGCATAATCAAATTTGCCTTCCACAAGGCTGTGGCAAGGCCAGATTCAACCACACTTCTTACTTCTGAGTTCCTCATTTCACTGCCCAGATACCTGACTTCTTGCTTGACTTTCATTAGATTACTATTTCTTGTTTTTGTCACAACCTGCCTCTTCCCCTTTTATATCCCATGCTCTCTAATCACTCTCTCTGAGAATACAGCCTCTTTCATGAAGCTTTCTCATAAAAACCCTCAGCTCTGGCTTTGGAGTTCTGGTTGCATACTGGTTAAAGTGCTAAGTTGCTAACGGAAACTTTAGTGTTTCCAACTCACCAGCCACTCTGTGGAAAAGAGGTGTGACGGTCAGCTTCAGTAAAGAATTCTAGTCTTAGAAACCCTACAAAGTAGTTCTACTCTAACCTATAGGGTCAGTATGAGTTGGAATGGACTCCACAGACATGTCTTTGTTTGGGGGGTTGGCCCTGTCTTAACTGTTACTAATTTAATTAGCATTCAAAGTCATTAACTGGCTCCCACAGGTGTGGTGCTGTGGGTTAATGAGCTAGACTGCAAAGTCATTTGAACTACAAGGTCGGTGGTTCAGGCTCACCAGCTGTGCCTCGGAAACCCTATATAGGGTTGCTGTGCGTCGGAATTGACTCAACAGCACTTAACAACAACAACAGGACCCTTTTGATATAAATGATCACATCTTACATACAATGAGCAGTATGAGCTTATTTTTGTTTTGTTTTGTTTTCACGTCCTATTTCTCAAATATTCTCATGGCATTTTAGCCTGAGTCCTTGGCTTTCTAAGCAGGCAGCTCTCTAATTCCCCTTTCTTTTTCAGTCTTTGTCTAGACTGCCTCTGAATGAAAAGAATCAATCCATTGGAAGCTTAGAAATGTATCAAGGTTTTAATTGTGGCAAGCCATTTTTTATTTCTAGAATTTGTACCAAAAGTTGAGACTTCGGAGCCCTTGGCCACATGCTTGACTCCTTCTGAGGGTGATCATGCCCACAGCAGGGAGGACCTCAGGGGATGAGTGTGTTTGGTGACAGGGAGAACTGGGATCGGAGATCATCAAAGATGGGAGTCTTGTACTGTTAACAACTCCTTTCAAAGCAACTGTTTTGCCACAGCCACTGATTTCCAAGGACCCGAGCAGTTGTGGGCTTTCCCTTTGTCTTTGGGTCAGCTCTGTGAGGGACATTAGAGCAAACCACTAAGAGGAAGCCAAAAGCAGGAGTTTCCTTTTGTCACCTGAGAGCCTTCCATTCAGCACCTACTGCACCTAAATGTGGGCAAGTTACCCAACTGACCAGACAAAAAGTAGAAAGAAACTCAGAGGTTTAGCTCAGCTTGTTCAATAGAAATACAATACAAAGCACATAACGTATTTTAAATATTTTGGTAACCACAGTAAATGAAATAAAAATAAATCATTAAGATTAATTTTAATAGTACTATTTTTATTTAATACAAAATATAAGAGATGTTATTTCAACAATCAACATAAAAATTATGAATGAGGTAATTTGCCTTTAAAATCCAATGTGTAGTTCAAAGTCACACATGTTACTTGGAACTCCGGTTCCAGTTAAGTTGTTTCTGACTCATTTAACCCAACATACATAGTGGTTATGAATTGGGCTGCTAACATCAGGCACAGCAGTTTGAAACTACCAGCTGTTCCGTGGAAGAAAGATGAGGCTTTCTGCTCCTGTAAAGATTTACAGCCTCGGAAACCCTACGTAGGGTCGCTATGAGTCGGAACTGACTCCACAGCACATAACAACAACAACAACAACAACAACACGCAGAGAGGAACTGTGCTCCAGAGGGTTTTCATGGATGTGACCCTTCAGAAGCAGATGCCGTAGAGCAGCATCATGGAGTGTGATTTAAGTAAGGCACTGTGGGTTAGTGCGTCAGACTGCAAAGCTGTTCGAACTGCAAGGTTGGCTGTTCAAGCTCACTAGCTGCTCCTTTATTGAGGGGTAGAGATGGTCCAAACCAGGAAAACATCCAAATTTATAGAGTGACAAGAACCACTCAATTGGACAATGGGAGGGGGGAATTGTATAATCAGAGCTGAAACTAAAAGTTATAAAATTATAATAGGCAAGAAGATAATCTTGGTGTGGCTCTGTAGGATAAGTAATGGATTGCTAACCACAAGGTCAATGGTTCAAACCCACCAGCCACTCCTCAGAAACCATATAGTGTCATTAGGAATCGGAACTGACTAGATGTCACTAACAATAACAACAGAAACAAGAGACAATCAGAAGAGACAAAAAGTAGTATGTCTGGAAGTGAGGATTTGGCAGAGACAGGTGGATAGCACATTTCATGGGTGATTAGAGGTATGTGTCCTTCGTTTATTATAGGACGGTCACTACACTGTAGCAGGACAGTTTTTTCTGGTAACATGCTAATAAAATTGCTTCCTCAATCGTGTCTGTTCCTGGGGGTCCATTATCAAGATTCATTGATAAAGCTGGGCATCAGAGCCCTTTGGGTATAAGCGATCACATCTTGCAGCTGAACACAGTAGAAAGGCTTTAAATAGATTGTGGTAACCTGCATTTGACAGACTTCAGAGAAAAGGAGTGTCTTCTTTAGGGTCTATGTTTAGGCCAGCATCAAAGTAAAGGAACTGCTGTGAGAAAAGGCAGTTTTTAAATTCGACATGGATTCTAGATTCATGTCAAGACTTTAACATGGAGTTAAGGCTCAGCTTTTAGACTGCTCAATTCACGCACACTAAGTATCTCTGATTTTAAGCTCTTATACACAGATAATTGGTCCTTTTGCATCACTTCTGGGTAGGATTAAACCCCCATTCTTCTAGTAAGTAGCCCAGTACTTAATTATTTGTGCCACCCAGGGACGTCTTCATTTTGGACTGTTGTCATTATTGTTGTTAAGACCTGTCCATTCAGTTTTGACTCAAAGGAATTCAGTATAGGGTTTCTGAGGAGTGATGGATGGTTTTGAACCACTGACCTTTTGGTTAGCAGTCCAGGATAACTACAATGCCACACCAGTAAGCTTTCACTTTAGACTAGACACATTTCAAGTGTTCGATAGCTACTTGTGAATAGCAGCTTCCATACTGGACAGTATAGGTATAGTTCAAATCTCTTATAAGCACAAATGAGGGACCCGAGTCCCCGAGAAAAGAAGTGAATTGAGATTTCAGCTTTAGAAACGCAGTCAAAATCCAAGTGTCTTGGCCTCCAGGAAAATACTCAGAAGTCGTGGAGATCTTTTCAGCAAGCCAATAAAATATCAGTTTACACAAATTCCTGACAAAAGGCAAAGGGTATATTAACAGGGTGAAGAGAAGGATCCCGAAACTTGCAAGTTCAGGAAAGCAGGGCATTGAGGAAATTTGGTACTACTAAGTGTGGTAGTAATGAGGAGAAATGAGGAGGTCCAAGAGCTGAACAGAAAATTTCAAAGATCAGCTCGAGAAGATAAAGCCAAATATTACAACAAAATGTGCAAAGATCTGGAA
>NW_006408534.1:5620574-5623811 GCF_000296735.1 Chrysochloris asiatica | reverse complement strand
TCAGGATTGGGCAGTGTTTCCTTCTGCTGCGCATAGTGTCGCTATGTGTTGGTACCGACTCAATGGCACCTAACAACAACAACAAAGTGTGGTAGTATTTGTGCTGCCGTTAAAGCCAGGTAAAGACAGCTGCTTTCCTAAGGAAACAGACACACTTTCCAGGAGAAGCGAGGTTGGCCACCTACATGGATGGCCATTGGATCCACTAGCTTTGCTTCTAAACTGCAGCACAATGTTGAACAAGATATTTGCAGGAAAGAGGGAAGGACATGAGTTTGGAAATCTGTTGACTTGAGTCCAATCCTAGGCATCCTTTCTGAGCCTTGGTTCTCTTCCCTGTAAAAGGGGGTATGCTGATGATGCTGATGATACCTTCTATCTCAAAGGCTATTGGAAAGATCCAATGACCTGTGCCATGCTATTAAGTATTTAGTACACATTCAAAGCTCAATAAACTTAGACTTTCCTTCTCTGATGTTATTACCGTAAGTAAACACCTTTGTCCTCCCTATTTGTTGGAATAAGGGGTCCCCCAAGTTAAGACTTGATGAAGGACATTTAATGAGCTTTATTGTGCTGCTAGCTTTAGCTGTCTCAGCTTCCTAATGCATGTCTCTGGGGTAATTCCCAGGCCCAACCATAATTTGCATTGAGCATCACTTTCCGTAGTCTCATGAGTGCTCTTCATGGCAAGAAACCAAATTGAGGTAAAAGTTCTTTGTTTCACCCTGACAGCTGGGGCCAGTCTCAGAGGCAGAGGACCCTTGGAGCAGAAGTTTGGAAGGGGAGTGCCTTGGTGGTGGATAAACTTAGTATACAACTTGGATATGGGAGTGTGCCTCTCTCTCCCTGTGGTATTTCAAATTCTAAGATCAAGTAAAAATAGAATTTCCTGTTGATCTGATAAGAAATTCCTGTTTTTCCAAAATCAAGGCAACCTATATTGGGGGGCATGAACAGTGGGGGTTACCAACTACTTCCGAGATGGACAGTTAAAGAAAGGAGGAGCTGGGTGGGCCTTATTCACAATTATTTATTTTTAAAGTATAAGGACAGCTCATAGCAAGAAGAATCACAGGGTGTGATTAATAATTTCCTATATACGTTGAAGGCCATGGTTGGCTTTGGAATCTTTGTTGACACTCTGGAGCCTGGATATTTTTAGCTGTCAGATACAGTTTGATCCAGACTCCTCAAGACCTCCCTCATTGTGTGTGGCATATGAGGGCAGAAGGTGCCAGACCTCAACCTTCACACCCAAATCCCAAGTCACCCCAGTTTGTGCTTTCTTTCTTGGATGGCCACTTTGTTTCTGGAGAAAGAATATAAAGAGCACATTGTTAGTAGACATTTGGGGCTTTTGGAGTCTCCCAGCATCCACTTCTCCTTCGTTTTGTTAATAGTGCTCTGAGTTCCAGTCCTACCACCTGTATCTCACGTTACCACACTTTGATGACCTAAGTTTTGCTATGTTGCTGGAAGCTTTGCCACCAGCACTTCAAGTAACAGCAGGGTCATGCATGGTGAGCAAGTTTCAACAGAGTTTCCAAGCTAAAGTAGACTGGGTGGGGGAAGGCCCAGCAATTTACTTCCAAAAATTATCCAATGAAAATCTTGGATGACAACAGAACATTATCTTATCTGACTTGCATTTTTTTTTGGATGTGCTGTTAGGAGTGACCAATCATCAGAGAAGAAGATATCGTGTTTGGTTAAGTAGGAAATTAACAAGGGGTAGAGAGAAAGGAGCTCTGATAGCGTAGTGATTACAAATCGGGCTGCTAACCTCAAGGTCGGAAGTTCAAAACTACCAATGGTTCCGCGGGAGAAAGATGAGGCGTTCTGCTCCCGTAAAGATTTACAGCCCCGGAAACCCTGTGCAGGGTCACTATGAGTCGGAACCGACTCCACGGTACTTAACAACAATAAGAGAGAACTACAGTGAGATGAATTGGCACAATAGCTACAAGAGTGAACTCCAGCATGCTGGTAACTGTGAGGATGACACAAGACCAGGCAACAATTCATTCTATTTAATGTAACGTCATAATGAGCCAGAGTAGACTTAATGGTAGCTAACAGCAACAACAATGATTTCCATCTGGAGATTCACCTCTCTCCTTCTAGTGTGATGGCCTACGTGAATCATTAGGATTCCTGCCCTCCCTTAGTCAAGCAGCCCATCAATTAGAAGCTCCCTGAATTTTGAACTTTAAATGGAGTGCTGCAAAGACAGAAAAGTGGCCATCACTTATTTATCACAGCAGTCAGCCTTGTTCTCTGGACCCCCAGACCTTGTCTGGTCCCTGCCCTTTTGAGCCTGATTATTCATTTCTCCTTCAATTCTGTGAACTACTCTTTTTTTTTTTTTTCCTTCTCCTCATTTTCTTTGTCTTTGTCCTTGTCCATCTTCTTTTCATCCTCCTCCTCTTTCTCTTCCTCCTCCTCTTTCTTCTCCTTCTCTTCTTGTTCTAAGTTTATCTTAGGATGATAGTCTTGGGAGTTCCTCTAGTCTCTATCAGTTCAGAAAGTCTGGTCTTTTCTATGAATTTAAGCTTCGTTGTACATTTTTCTTCCATTCTAACTGGGAACTTCTCGTGTGTCCTTGGTCAGAATGGTTGGTAGTAGTAGCCAGGCACCATCTAGTTCTTCTGGTCTCATTTACTTTGGTCACATGGGCAATTAGTCTTTTGGACTAACTTCTTATGTCTTTGATATCCTTTGAGTCCTTTGCTCCAGGTGAGGAGAAACCAACAGTTATATATTAGCCACTCACAAGCTTTTAAGATCCCAGATGCTAGTCAGTACATGGTTGTTGTTAAGTGCCATCATGTTCATTGCAACCCATAGTGGCCGTGTACAGGGTTTCCAAGAAGTGACTGGTGAGCTTGAACCACCAACTTTGCCATTCCAAACCGAATTTGCAGTCTAGCACATTAACCCACAACACCACACCAGGACACCAGTCAACACATTAGGAAATACAAAAATATCTTTATGAGCAAAGTTATGTCAAATGGCCTAGCTGTCCAATTAAACTTTGGTCCCACAAGGTCTTTGGACATGTACAGGAAGTATCTATAATTGTGCCCCCTTCTATGTGTTTTATTATATATATGAATATGAGGTAGTTTCAAAACTTTTATTGAAAAAAAGAATGAAATGATAATGAGATACCTTTTATTCCATACTTTTCAAAGTCCCCTCTCTTATATGTATGTAGCACATACAAAGATA
>NW_006408534.1:5618683-5619273 GCF_000296735.1 Chrysochloris asiatica | reverse complement strand
ATATTGCAGGTTGTTAATGAGTCTTCCTCTGATGGCACATTTTTCTTCATAGAACCCAGCTTCTCATATTATTTGCTCAGCATACAGGTTGGATAAGTATGGTGGAAGAATACAACCCTGTCGCACACCTTTCTTAATTTTAAACCATTCAGTGTTCCCATGTTCTGTTCAAGTACATGCCTCTTGATCCAGGTACAGATTCCTCATGAGTACAATTAAGTGTTCCAGAAAACTCATACTTTGCAATGCTGCCCATAGCTTGTCATGATGCACACAATCGAAAGCATTTGCGTGGTCAATAAAGCACAGGGAAACATCGTTCTGGTTTTTCCTGCTTTCAGCCAAGACATCAGCAATAATATACCTTGTTCCATGTCCTCTTCTGAATCCAGCTTGAACATCTGGATGTTCTCTCTCAATGTATCCATGCAGCCGTTTTCTGTAAATTTGCCTTAGTAAAACTTTATTTTCATGGGATATCAAAGATATTGTCTAATGATTTCCACATTCCATTGGGTCATCTCTCTTTGGAATGGGCACAAATACAGATCTCTTCCAGTGAGTTGGCCAGATAGTTGTCTTCCAAATTT
>NW_006408534.1:5614648-5617903 GCF_000296735.1 Chrysochloris asiatica | reverse complement strand
AAAACCAATGATTTGTTCATTTCAACTACCATTTTTAGACAGCATAAGAGGTAAATATACACATGGACCTCACCAGATAGAACATACAGAAATCAAACTACATCTGTGGAAAGAGATGGTGGATAAGCTCCATATCATCAGCCAAAACAAGGTCAGGGGCAGATTGTGGAACAGACCATCAATTGCTCATAGGCAAGTTCAGGCTGAAGCTGAAGAAAATGAAAACAAGTCCACGAGAGCCAAAATATGACCTTGAATATATCCCACCGGAATTTAGAGATCATCTGGAGAACAGATTTGATACATTAAACACTAAAGACTGAAGACCAGAAGAGCTGTGGGATAACATCAAGAACATCATCCAGGAAGAAGACAAAGAGTCGTTAAGAAGACAAGAAAGAAGGAAAAGAGCAAAATGGATGTCAGAAGAGACACTGAAACTTGCTCTCCACTGTAGAGATGCTAAAACAAATGGAAGAAATTAGGAGGTACAAGAGTGGAACAGAAAATTTCTAAAGTCAACTCGAGAAGACAAAGTCAAATATCACAACATAATGTGCAAAGATCTGGAGTCAGGAAAACTAAAAGAGAAGAACATGCTCAGCGTTTCTCAAGCTGGGGGAACTGAAGAAAAAATTCAAGCTTCGACTTTTGTTGCTGAAGGGTTCTCTGGGCAAATTATTGAATGATGCAGAAAGCATTAAAAATAAATAAAAGATGGAAGGAATACACAGAACATTTACTGTAGTTATTCTTTATTCTAGTGTACCTTTCAGCATCTTCGTTTACCTTGGTTAAGTTGTGCTAACTTCCCATATTGTGCATTGCTTTTTATAAAGTATGTCCTGCAATATTTGTCTTTCTGTAGTTGACTTATTTCATTCAGTGTAATGCTCTCCATATGCATTCATGTGATAAGATTTTCTCAGACTCAGCATTGTTCCTTATCTTTGTGTAGAAATTACTTTTATGTATGTACTACAATTTGTTTATTCACTCATCCATTGTTGGGAATTTAGGTTGTCTCTGTCTTTTTGTTATTGTGAATTATGCTGTAATGAACATGGTGTACATATGTCTATTCACATCACTGATCTAATTTCTCTAGGACATTTACCTAGGCATGGGACTGCTGGATCATAAGGTATTTCCCTTTTTTTTTTTAAGGTATTTCCTTTTTGAGGAAGGGCTGTAGTGTTTTCCATAGTGGTTATACCATTTTATAATTTCACAAGCAATGTATAAGAGTTGCAGTTGTTGTACAACCTGGCCAGCATTTCTTGTTTCCTGCTCTTTTGATCAGTGCCATTTTTCAGGGGTAGGATAGTATTTCATTGTAGTTTTGAAAAGTCCTAGTGTGATGCTGTGGGTTAATGCACTGGACTGCAAAATTGGTTTGAACCACAAGGTCAGCAGTTCAAGCTCACCAGCCCTTCATTGAAAACCCTATACAGGGTTGCTATGGGTCTGAACCAACTCGACAGCACATAACAACAGTGTCTAATGATCATGAGCTTCTATTCATGTGTTTGTTAGCCACCTGAATGTCCTTTTTGTTGAAAAAAAGACTACCTTTCTGATGACTTTCCATTTTCTAATACTTGCAAATAAAGCACCCCAGCTACTACAAAAGCCTACTGGTGGTGAGTCATAAATGCCACCTGTGTGTATTCTAATAAGGGAATAACAATCAGGGCACACATGTGTGATCCTTGTCTGGTTGAGAAGCACCTATGTACAACAGGTCCTTTGTCCTTCCTACACTATATGAGAAAGACAAGCAGCCATCACTGCACCTTTTTGGGAGATGAGGAAATTGAAGTTCTGAGATTGACTCAGAGACTACACAGACGGGCATCAGCAGAGCCGTATCTTCAGCATCTCTCAGTCTTCTGACACTTGCCCACTAGCCCACAGTCCCTCTCATAGGCCACATGAGCTGAACTGAAAGTGTTCCCCAAACAGTGTTGCCCAGCCTTTAGCTTCTGCTGCCTATTGATACTCATGGCATAGTCACCAGTAACTAAAACAGAAAATATCTTTCAGAAAGTCTTTGATTTACCATGGCAAGTAGGGGTCATGTAAAGATGCATCTTTAAAATCATCTTCAAAATGTCACCAGGTCGAATCTCTTCTTTTTTATGCCTACAGGTCTGTCCAACTACTTGCCCTTCCTTGTTTAAGCATTCACACCTACGTCACCACAGTTCTCCCTTATACCATTTGTAACCACAATGTATGCCCTCTCAACAGTGTCCAGTGCCAGTCCAGGGACTCAGATAAAGTCCAGCTCAGTATTCAAAGTCTTCTGATATCTGCATTTAAACTTCCAAGTACATGCTGCTGCTTCAGTCTGGCTGCTCTCTCCTCGGTCACAGAAGTACAAGAGTAAGTCACAAAGTATTGCTACAAAAATCATAGAAACCTCTATTAAACAAAAAAATCAAAATGTAAACCTATTGTTTCTTGATATATCTTCCATCTAGTCTCATATAGCTCTGAATGCAGTGGGTTAATGCACCAGACTGCAAATCCATTTGAACTGCAAGGTCGGTGGTTCAAGCCTCACCAGCTGCTCCTCAGAAACCCTATACAGGGTCACTATGGGTCAGAACTGACTCAATGGCACTCAACAACAACAAAACAACCCCTTTCACAAGGAATCCTGGTTCAGTGCTAGAGGATAAGCATTGGACTGCTAACATCAAGGTCAGCAGTTCGAACCCACCAGTTGCTCCTCAGAAACCTTATACAGGGTCACAGCTAGTCATAATTGACTAAACAGCATTTAACAACAAATTAACAATCCCCTCCCTGATAAATTTTCATGCTCTTTGAAAATACACCACATCAAAATGGTAGTCCTGACATCTTTGAAAGATCCAAATCATGTTCCTTGTCAATGTTCTTTGTGTTTGGGCAACAAAAAGAAGTCTGAAGGGTAAAGATTGGGGCTGTAGGGTGTATTGGGAAGGGTTTCCCACTGAAATTCTGATAAGTCGAATCTTGAAAAATGAATAGGTGCTTTGTCATGATGGGAAAACATTTCTCAGTGCAATTTTCCTGGCCTTTTTCTCATCAATGCAGTTTTCAATTTTCCTAAAACTTATTCTTAACAAGCCCCTGTGATCATCCTTGTGTCCTTCAAGAAAATGAATCAATATTACCCCTTTGTTGTTGTTGCTGTTGTTAGGTACCATCAAGTCGGTATCAACTCATAGTGACCTTATGAACGAAACACTGCCCGCTCCTGGG
>NW_006408534.1:5612121-5614073 GCF_000296735.1 Chrysochloris asiatica | reverse complement strand
ACTAAAACAATTGTACTATTGAGAGAACTTGTCTACAGAGATTCGTTTAAACATATTTTGTTTGGAATAGATCATGTATGCATGAACCATCCTAGTAGCAACACTTTTTAGCTTACCCTCAGATATGTGATTCTGTGACCCCGGTCTTTTCACGGGAGATAATCTGCCCATACTCTAATGCATATGAGAATGGATGATGATGTTACTGAGCTACTGTTGCCACTAATAATAGCTACCATTGGTCAAAAATCTTACATATCTCAGCTGCTATATTGGATCTTTTATACAGGGCTGGAAGCCCTAGGGCAATGCAAAAATGCTTGGCTGCTAGCAAAAAGACTAACAATTCAAATCCACCCAGAGGTGCCTTGGAAGAATGGCCTGGCAATCCACTACTGAAAAATCATTGAAAAATCATTGAAAATCATTGAAAAATCAGTTCTGTTCTGACATATATAGGAATAACTGGTATATTGGTGTGGGAGATGTGGCCCATAAGAACTGGGACAGTTTTCCTGAGCTCCCTGCTTGCAGAATGGGCTCTGGTAGTCTCTCTGCTTTAGTGACTGTTTCTTCTACTTTTCCTCCTGCATTAGAGACACTGCAGCTTTCTCTCACTCTGCTTTCCTACCAGTGATAACTTCCGCCCTCTTTTGTCTTACATTTCCCCTTAACCTCTCTCCTAGTTGGTATGTAAAATTTGCATGGTTTTGGTATTTATATGACCTTGAATTTCAGCTGGATGTGGGAAGGATCTGAAAAAGACACTGGGTCAAGATGTCAGGATAATCACCCTCTGTCAGAAGCCTACAAATGGGATGGTGCTGTGTGCTGTAACAAGCCAAGAGGTACTAAGAAGAAGATAAAATGAGAACTCTGGAAAACAAACATCTCCTACTTGGGGCACAGGTCACACAGCAGGACAGCTTTCCTCCCTACTGCTCTCTGGAGGATGTGACTTAATTCAACTGAGGAGAGGCACTAAATGTGAGAGAGCTGGCTAATGTTGCAACAGATGTAGGAGATTGTTGCAATATTACAAGTGGAGGCTGGAGTTTTTGCTTCAGTTCATTTAGCTTCAGAAGTGCTGAGTATGTTCTTCTCTTTTGGTTTTCTGACTCCAGGTCTTTGCACATTTCATTATAATATTTTAATTTGTCTTCTTGAGCTGTTGAAATATTCTTACAGCTCTTTTGCTTCATCTTTTCTTCTATTTAACTATTCTATGTTTAAAAGCAAGTTTTAGAGTTTCTTAGAACATACATTTAGATCTTCTATTTTCTGGCTTTTTAATGACATTTTGCTTTTTTCCTATATAATTTATAGTTCCCAATGCCATCCCATAGCTCTTCTGGTTATTAGTGTTCAATGCATCCAATACGTTCTTGAGATGGTCTCTAAATTCAGGTTGGATGTATTCAAGGTCATATTTTGGCTCTCATGGGCTTGTTTTAATTTTCTTCATCTTCAACCTCAACTTGCATATGAACAATTGATGGTATGTACCATAGTTTGCCCCTGGCCTACTTTTTGCTAATGATACTGAATTTCTCCATTGTTTCTTCACACAGATGTAATCAGTTTGATCTCTGTGTGTTCTATTGGGAGAAGTCCAGATGTACAGTCCACATTGATGTTGCTGGAAAAAAGTATTTGCATTGAAGAAGTTGTTATTGTTGTTGTTAAGTGTTGAGTCAGTTCCAATTCATAGTGACTCTGTATAGGGTTTCCAAGGAGCAGCTGGTGAGTTTGAACAGCCAACCTTGAGGTCAAGTGCTTATCCTATGGCCCCACACCAGCACTCCAAAGAAGTCATTGTTGTTGTTGTTGTTGTTGTTGTGTGCTGTGGAGTCGGTTCCAACTCATAGCAACCCTGTACAGGGTTTCCGAGGCTGTACATCTTTACGGGAGCAGAAAGCCTCATCTTTCTCCCGTGGAACAGCTGGTAGTTT
>NW_006408534.1:5608471-5610991 GCF_000296735.1 Chrysochloris asiatica | reverse complement strand
ACATGTCCAAAGAACGAGAGACTAAGTCTTGCCTTCCTCACTTCTAAGGAGCATTCTGACTGCACTTCTTTGAAGACACACTTGTTTGTTCTAGCTGTTGTTGTTGTTGTTATTAAGTACTGTGGAGTTGGTTCTGACTCATAGCGACCCTGCACAGAGTTTCCGAGGCTATAAATCTTTACAGGAGCAGAAAGGCTCATCTTTCTCCTGCAGAACAGCTGGTACTTTCGAACTGCCGACCTTCAGGTCAGCAGCCTGATTCGTAACCACTATGCTACCAGAGCTCCTTTTTGTTCTGGCAGACGATGGTAATTTCAATATTCTTCACCAACACCATAATTCAAATGCATCAATTATTCTACAATCTGCCTTATTCATTGTCCAACTTTCACATGCCTACGAGGCAACTAAAAATACCATGTCTTGGGTCAGGTACATCTTAGTGTTCAAATTTGTATCTTTGTTTTTTAATTCTTTAAAGAGGTCTTTTGCATTCGATATGCTTAATGCAATACATCATTTGATTTCTTGACTGCAGCTTCCATGATCATTGTGGATCCAAGAAAATTGATGTCTTTGACACAACTTCAATCTTTTCTGCATTTATCATAGTGTTATTTATTGGTCCAGTGGTGAGTAATTTGGTTTTCTTTACATTGAAGTACAATCCATACTGTAGTCTTTGGTCTTCATCAATAAGTATTTTAAGTCCTTTTTGCTTACAGCAAGCAAGGTTGAATCATCTGCATATCACAGGTTGTTTATGAGTTTTCTTCCAATCCTGATGTCACATTTGTCTTCACATAATCCAGCTTCTCAGATTATTTTCTCAGGAAACAGGTTGAATAAGTATTGTGAAAGGATACAACCTTGGTGCACAGCTTTCCTGATTTAAAACTATTCAGTACCTCTTGTTTGGTTGGATAGACTGCCTCTTGGTGTAAATACAGGTTACTCACAATTGAGTGTTCTGGAATATACATTCTTTACAATGTTATCTATACTTTGTCATGATCCACACATTCAAAAGTCTTTGCATAATTAATAACTAAGCACAAGCAAGCATCTTTCTGATATTCTCTGCTTTCAGCCAAGATCCATCTGTTATCTGCAATGATATCCATAGTACCATGTCCTCTTTTGAATCCAGCTTAGGTTTCTGGCAGTTCCCTGTCAGTATACTGTTATAACCATTTTAAAATTATCATTAGCAAAATTGTATTTTCATATGACATGAATGATATTTTTCAATAGTTTCCACATACTGTTGGGTCACTTTTCTTTGGAATGGGTACAAATATGGATCCCTTCCAATCGATCCCTTCCAAATTTTTTGGCATACATGAGTGAGCACCTCCAGTGTTGCATCAATTTGTTGAAAGATTTCAATTTGTATTCCTTCAATTCATGCAGTCTGTTTGTAGCCAATGCTTTCAGTGTTGTTTGGACTTCTTCCTTCAGTATCATTGGATCTTGATCATATGATACCTCTTAACATGGCTGAACATCGACCATTTGATACAGTGACTGTGTATTCCTTCTGTCTTCTTTTGATGTTTTCTGTATCATTAAATGTTATGCCCATAGTATCATTTAATGCAAGTTGAAGCTTAACTACCCCCCACACACACACACACACGCACACACTCTTTCAGCTTGAGAAATGCTGAGTGTTTTCTTCTCTTTTGATTTTCTAACTTCAGGCCTTTGTATATTTCCTTATAACGCTTGACTTTATCTTCTCGAGCTGCTGTTTGAAATTTTCTGTTTGGTTCTTTTACACCCTACTTTCTTCCAGTTTCTCTAGCTTCTCTGTGCTCAAGAGCAAGTTTCAGAGCCTCTTCTAACATCCACTTATGTGTTTTCTTTCTTCCCTATTTTTTTAATGACCTATTGCTTCTATCTCTTTGATATTCATGATGTCATCCCACAACTCTTCTGATCTTGTTTTAATTTTCTTTAGCTTCAGCCTGAACTTGTATATGGGCAACTGATGATCTGTTCCACAGTCTGTTCCTGGCCTTATTTTGGCTGTTGATGTTGAATTTTCCCACCATCACTTCCCATGTTGTTGTTAGGTTCCATCGAGTCAGTACCAACTCATAGAGACCTTATGCACAGCAAAACGAAACACTACCTGCTCCTGGGCCAACCTCAATACTGTTGCCATGCTTGAGTCCATTGATGCTGTCACTTGGCCAATCCATCATGCTAGGGGTCTTCCTCTTTTTCTCTGACCCTCCACCTTACCAAACATGATATCCTTCTTCAGCAGCTGGTCCCTCCTGACAATATGCCCCAAATATGAGAGATGAAGTTTGGCCATCCTGGTCTCCAAGGAGCATTCTGGATGCACTTTTTCCAAAATGGATCTATTGGTTCTTTTGGCAGTGCATGGCACTTTCAATATTCTCCTCTAACACCATAACTCATAGCATCAATTCTTCTATGGTCTTTGTTATTCACTGTCCAGCTTTCACATGCATATGAGGTTATTGAAAATACCATAGATTGGGTCAG
>NW_006408534.1:5601714-5607106 GCF_000296735.1 Chrysochloris asiatica | reverse complement strand
TTCTTTCTTGTCTTCTTAATGACTGTTTGCTCTCTTCATGTATGATGTTCTTGGTGTCATCCTACAACACTTCTGGTTTTCAGTCTTTAATGTTTAATTCATCAAATCTGTTCTTCAGATGATCTCTAAATTCTGGTGGGTTATATTCAAGGGCATATTTTCAGGTGGGACATAGTCAAGGTCCCTTCCCATAGGTTTAGTCAATTTGAATCCTGTGTATTCCACATGGCAAGGCTCATATGCATAGCTGCCATTTATGTTGTTTAAAAAGGTATTTGCAACGAATAAGTCATTGGTCTTACAAAATCCTGTCATGTGATCTGCAGTATTGTTTCTATCAGCAAGGTCATATTTTCCAACTAATGATCTTTCCTGTTTTTTTCAACTTTCACAGTCCAATCACCAGTAATTATCATCATATCTTAACTCCATGTTTCAGACTGAATAAGTAAACTGAATTCTTCAATTTCATCAATACTGGCTTTTGTGGGTAGTATGTTCACTTGAATAATAGTGGTGCTAATTGGTGTTCCTTGTAGGTAAATGGATATCATCTGATCACAGACAGCATTCATTGTACTTCATTATAGATATTGACTTTTTTTTTTTTAATGATGAATGTGATGCCATTCCTCTTCAATTTGACATTCCTGGCATAGTAATCTATATGGTTAGCTGATTCAAAATGGCTAATTCTAATCCATTTTAGCTCACTAATGCCAAGAATATTAATCTTCATGTGTTCCATTTCATTTTGACAACTTCCAACTGTCTTAGATTCATGCTTTGTACATTCCATGTCCAAATTGTTAATGCATGTTTGTAACTGTTTCTCCTCATTTTGAGTTGTGCCCCATCAGTGAATGTGGAGCCATTCATTTTTTTTTTTTTTTTCCCTCCATTCATATCATTATGGTCAACTTTATTTTGGGGAGGCAGCTCTAACCCAGTCACATTTTAAGTGCTTCCAATATAAGGGATTCATCTTTTGGCATCTGTATCTGACAATATTCTGGTGCTATTCATAATGTTTTCATCTTCTGGCACTATTTCTGACAATGTTCTGCTGCTATGCATAAGGTTTTCACTAGCTAACCATATAGTAGTTGTCTGCCTCTCCTTTTTCTTAATCTGGTTTAGTCTGGAAGCTCCTCAGAAACCTGTCCACAATGGGTGACCCTGTTGGTATTTAAAATACCAATAGCATCGCTTCCAGCATCACAGCAACGTGCAAGGCACCACAGTACAAGAAAGTGACTGAAAATTGGTATATCTATTTGTGAAATATGATCTACTTTTGAAAATTCAGCCATTGAAATCTTTATGGGTATCTGTTCTTTTTCTGCCATTAGATAGCAACTAGTCTATTTCTGAGAGTATATGAAAAAAGCTCCAGTCTTTATAGATAAGTAATCTGCCCTTCCTTCACGAAACACAAGCTGTCTGAAATGGCAATCTGGGGTAGAACTGAGTATAAACATTCAACTGGTCCTTAAGACCCTCTGGGGCAGCCAAGATTTGTCTCAAGGGATACTAACAGGATCATATTAATCACTGGGATCTTCCAGGACCACCACTGGAAGCCAGAATTTACATGATTCCCAGGGACATTGTAACTCACAGCATTTCTCTGCCACATAAAGTCATGGCCAGGCATAAACAATGGAAAGCAAGAGTTCAACAACGACAGGGAATTTGATTGAGGCAACACTGTGTCTGCATAAATGAGCTTCAAACAATAGGTGCTGAATAAGTATTAGTTGGGTGAATAAGTGAAAAGGCCACACAGCTCTTGGTTTTAGTAATGGACTGCTAGGGGGGGTGTCCTCTGTCTAGTTCCTCTTCATGCTATCTTTAGGCTCCTCATATCCTGCACTCCAGCTCCCCTGAATAAAACAGTCCCACCCTTAAGGGAAATTTAGCCTTAAAGAAAATGAACTCAAAGCCAGTGGATTCTGCCCCGACTGGCCAGTCTGACATTACTGTCAGCCTTGGTTTGTCAACCCCCTATTTAAATCTCACAATGTCTGCTCTTGTTCTTCAGACAAACCTGCCATTAGAAGCTTTCCAGACCAAAATGTGACTGCTCTGGAAAACAGTAATTAAATCAGTAGACCATGATTTCTGCTTTCTGTTCTTTTCACACCAGTCTGACAACAGGATTGCTAGGTAAGGTAAGATCTTGGTTGTGATCAGATTGGTAAGCACAAGCAAAAATATCCCAAATGTCTGGAGTTCAGTGGCCCGGGAGGTGGTGGTCAGTCATATGCAGGTCTGATCTGAGACACACAGAGCAACTTGTTTGCATTACTTCTGGGATGCCATGTGGTCTGGAAAAGCTTAAGATGAAAAGTCACTGACTGTAAGTGAGGCCAGAATGCAAAAAAAGCCCAGTCAGTGGTAACAGTCTATTGATGGCAGTCTGGAATATGCATTTATGCAGTGACTATTTTCTGGGTGCTCTTGTGTCAGGGAGGAGATCCTTGGAGGTGCAAATGGTTAATCCTTCAATTACTTACCCAAAAAACTGGCAATTTGAACCCACCCAGGGATGTCTTGGGAGAAAATCCTGACAATTTGCTTTCAAAAGGTCTGAAACCCCTCTATGCAGCACACTTCTCTGCACATATAGGGTCACCATGCGTCGTAATGAACTAATGACAACTGCTTTGGTTTTTAGTTTTTATACATCAAGAACAATGCTGGGATCTATGTCGCTCAGTTCTTTCCTAAATTCAGTGATTCAGAATTTAACTGTTTTCATGAGTCTGAGGAAAACAGTCTTGTCTACAAGGGACATTCTGGAGCTATTCGCAGATTGGGCTGAGGCAAGGGTGGGATGAGAGCTCACATTAGAAACCAACATCTGCAAGAGACTTTGCTACCAATTCTTTTCTTCCTTGAATTTGGATTGGTGCAACTGGCTGGGAATAGTGGTAAAGAGAATTCTCTAGCCTTCTTGAGTTCCTCAGAAAAGAGGTCAGTGTGTCATTTTATTTTCTAAGAACCCCCCCACTGGCCTTCTAATAACACAGGAAAAGCAAAGAATAACCACAGAACCCCCAATGACCCTGGCCCCCTTTGTAGGTCCTGTAAACACACAATGATAAAAATATTTGGATCCCTTGAGAGGGCATCTACTTACTAGAGCGTCATGGATGATGCCACAGGCTTTGAGACAGGGAAGACCAGTCCCTCAGAAGACAAAGCTGAGTCTGTGTTCACTTCCAGCTAGAACCCTGGACGACACTGATCTGTGGGTGAGGAAAAATGGAAACAGGGTTGTCTATGGAAACTGGCAGACCCTGGAAGAAAATATACATGAGGCCTATTGATTCTTACTTAGGACGATACCCAACTAAGGCCTGAAAAGCCTAATAAAGTAGAAAAAGAGGAAGGTCTGCTGTTATAACCAAGTGGAAACATTTTTGCCTCTTCTCCAATAGCTTCTCTGTGACTCCTTTGAGGACCCTGAGGAATGACCTGGAGAGTTTGCTTAGGACAGAGTCAGCCCTGGAGAGAGGTGGTGGTGAAAAGGAATGCTCAGCTCTGTGGAGCAGGCTGTAGTCAGAAGTTTAATAGACAAAAGATCCCTACTATCCAGTGTGTGTTTGAGAAAGAGAGAAGAAAATCGAGATGAGAGAAAGAGAGGGAAGAGGAACCTGAGTGAAATAGGGTAGGCATACACAAAGGCAGGCAGCCATAGAAGCAGGCAAAAAAAGGTGTAGGCCATGGAGAAGCTGCCAGCTAAATGTCCCCTGAGCAGGAAGGACACCCTGTACCACCCTGAGAGCAAGAGGATGTCAGAATCTTTCCCAAAATATTCAGGGAAACATTAAGTGACATTGGATAAAGCAACTGCTGTCACTTGCTCTGTGAATGCTCTTGAGTTGTAGGAGTTTCACCTCTTCATCCTAGGTCCCTATTAAGCTGATTCCACCACTTATGCTGTGTGAGTTTAGGCAAGTCAATCAGCTCAGCTGCGCACCACCACCCTCATCAGTAAAATATCCATTATCGGAACTTCCCAGTCTCCTTGTGGAAAAGATCAAATGAGTTGTTATATTAGGAAGCACATTTTAAGCTTCAACGACTGCACAAAAACAAATTCTTATCATTAAGCAGATGTTTGCTAACAGTATCCAGGTCTGATTCTGGACTTTCATCTCCCTAGTGTTGGATTAACAAGACATCAGCACAGCCCACTTAAATATAGCCACCATCTTCTTCAACTGGTTCATTGAGGATTCAAATAAGACACTGAATGTAAAAGTACCTTGACAATAATAACAATGTATGTCAGTTGGTCTGATATACTGTGTGTGCAGGGGCTGGGGAGGAGTTCTACACTTTTTTACCACTTACTAATTTGGTGACCCATTGAACTTTTCCTCTGTTAAATGAAAATGATAATCCATGCTTGGCTTTCTTTATAGGATTTTTGTGAGGATAAATGAGAATTGTATATGGGGTAAGTAAACTGAGAGAATCCCTGTGTTGCAGGTCTACTCAAAAGCACCTCAGAAGATAATTCTAGGTGTCAACTGCTGGGGAAAAAAAAAAAAAAATCAATCATTTGAAAACTCCATGGAAAACAGTTTTACTCTTGCATATGTAGAATTGCCATGAGTCAGAAATAATTCAAATATTGCTTGTTAAAGTGAGACCAAGAGATTTTGCTAAGTTCTCACCTCTTGTATGTGGAGGTAGTAGATTGGACCCAGGGCCTTGATGGAGCTCAGCCTTTTCCACATTGTCTCCATTAGTACTTTAAGAATGAATAAATATAGGCTGTCAGCAATACGACAGAATACCAGGCAAAGCAGATCCAGGGCAGAGCTCCGAAACTCGGAACCACAGAAATAGGAATATTTTAAAAGTTTGAAGGCTTACAGATGGTGGAACTTGAAGCTGAAGTGAAAAATCGTGTACTTTTGAATCTGCTGGGCTGGGCTCAGAGGCCTAGAGCCGACATCTTGGGTGAAACCAAACAGCAAGACCAAATGGGGGGAGCAGAAAAAACACGAAAAAAGGCCACGGGAACCTTAGAGCAAAGGTGGACAATACACTTTGTGAGTTTTGATTTGTTCTGATTTTCATTTTTTTTTTTTTTTGGTATCTGCTTATTGGTGTGGCCATTGTTTGCCCACCTCCATTCTGGTGACTAGAGGAGGAGCGTGAGCAAGTGGACATCACCCACTCTCACCACTGGTGGGTTCTTCTGCCATGCATGCACACAGATACTCAGCCCAAGAGCAGGCCCTGAACGGTTTTTGTTTGTTTGTCTTTTGTTTTGTTTTTTAATATGGGAAAGGGCAGGACAGGGCTGTAGAGAGGGAAAGAGAATTTAAAAACAAAACAGGCCGAAAATTAAATTAAAGCCTCAGGTATA
>NW_006408534.1:5599376-5600965 GCF_000296735.1 Chrysochloris asiatica | reverse complement strand
AGAGTTGAGAAAAATAAGGAAGAAGTCACGAAAGTGCTGCAGGAACAATCAAATAAGATAGATACAGCATTGGAAACAATTCAAAACCTACAGAAAGAGGTCCAAATGATCCATAACAGAATATCAGAAATAGACAATACTCTGAAAGGGCAAAGGAGTAGAATAGATGAGATGGAAGGCAGAACCATTGATCTGGAAGACAAATCTCTCAATACCACTAAGATAGACACACAAACACAAAAACAGGATAAAAAAAATCTGAAGAAGGTCTAAGATTCAAGTTGGACAACATGAAGAGGAGTAAATTAAGAGTTATTGGCATTCCAGAACAAGAAGAATCATACAAGTCCACAGAAGAAACAGTTGAAGAACTGCTGGAAGAAAATTTTCCTAACATCTTGAAAAGTAAAAAGATAAACATTCAAGAAGCTCAATGAACCCCAGGAAATATAGACCCCAAAAGAAAATCACCAAGACATATCATAATAAAGCTCTCCAAAATCAAAGATAATGAGACACTTCTGAAAGCAGCTAGGGAAAACAGAAGTGTCACATACAAAGGCAAGAAAGTCAGATTAAGCTCGGATTTCTCAGCAGAAACCATGTAAGCAAGAAGGCAATGAAGAGGCATATATAAAACCCTGAAAGAAAAAAATTGCCAGCCAAGAATCCTTAATCCAGCAAAGCTATCAATCAAATATGATGGTGTGATCAAAACATAACAGGATAAACAGAAGCTAAGGGATTTTGCCAAAGCCAACCCTGTGCTACAAAACATCCTAAAGGGAGTTCTGTGGACTGAGAACCAACAAGAACAGACAACAACCAGAGATTGACATACGTGGCAGCACCTCCCAGAATTAAGTTAACAGAAGGAAGAGTCGAGAACAGAATAAAACTATAAAAACAAACTCAGAAAATCTGGGAGGTCAGTCTATGACCAAAACAAGTATAGTGTAAAAGAAGGTAAACAAGTAGGAATAAAGATCCAGATGGTGAGAAGGTCAGGTTAATTAAAGGATAAAATAGACTGCACTAAAGGGAGAGCAAAGTTAATGGATTATAAGGCAACCTCAAAAAAAATTAACACTTCACAACATACCAAGAAAATGAAAATCCAAAAAGAACATGGAAACATTAAAACTATGAGGAAACTCACAAGAAAGAACACAAAAAGCATGAACTCAACAAAGGAAGACTCATAGAACAAAGAAAGCAGCAACACCACAAAAAAAAACAAACAAACATAATGGCAGAAATTAATCAATACCTATCAAAAATTACACTGAATGTAAACAGATTAAATGTACGTGTTAAGAGATGGAGGGTGGCAGAATGGATAAGAAAACAAGATCCTTCAATATGCTGTCTGCAAGAGACATATCTCACACATAGAGACAAAAACAGATTAAAAGTCAAAGGATGGAAAAAATATGCCAAGCTAATTGCAATAAAAAACGAACAGGAGTGGCAGTCCTAATCTCTGATAAAATAAATTTTAAGGCAAAAAACAACATAATAGATAAAGAATGACATTATCTAATGATTAAAGGGAAAATTGAACAAGATGAAAAAAAAAACATAATAAA
>NW_006408534.1:5592028-5593846 GCF_000296735.1 Chrysochloris asiatica | reverse complement strand
AGGGAAGGTAGACTCTCCAGTGAGTAGTATCCAATCTGTCTAGGCGGGGCTGATGAAATGTAATGAGATAGGTCTCTTGTGATACAATAGTGAATAATTGTTGGAAATGTAAAGGGTTGGAAATGTAAAGTTAGATGTTTTGTAGCAAGGAGGGGAATGATTAACTTTTCAGTCTAGGAGTGGAGGTCCCTGAGAACATCAAGGGTGAAGAGCAGAGAGCGGAACCCTACCCAGAGAAGCAGTGATGCCTGAAATGGAGGCAGAGACAATGACATGGAGAGATGGAACAGCTGGGGACTTTAGAGACAGAGAAGGAGAGGGGCTGTGTGCTGACGTCCAGGGTTCAGTCTTGTAGTGTATACCCTTTGGTTGATGCATGATGTATGGAGGGGATTGTAACCATGGCAATGATATACGATATATGATAGGATGAATATAAAACTAATGTTCTCCTATGTAAACTACCACATAATTCACAATAAAACATTTTTTTAAAAAAAGAATAAAAACAACTTTTTAAAAAATCAATAAAAATAACAACAATAATGCTAATTGCAAACAATCATGGCCATTTTTCTTTAAAATATTTCACCCTTTCTGGCTGTCCTTGGCTCCTATGGTATTTTTGTGCTAGTTATAGGTGGCCCCTGGGCTGAGGGGGAGCATGTTGGTGAACAGAGTAAGGTCTTTATCCCAACCTACTCCCTCTGTTTGTTGCACACTCTTGGGCAGTATAAAGGCTGTCCAACTTCATGTTGGCAGCCTGAATGGATATCATTCTATGTTTTGAGTTGTTTTCCTGAAGGTATGACCAAAAGCAAAGTTTCCACTGCTCCCTGGGTTGCTGCCTCAAGTTGCATTGTTGGTAGTTGCTGTCCAGACTCACGACAACCTCATGTATAACAAAACAAAATATTGCCCAGTCTGTACCATCTTCATGGTTATTGGTATGTTGAGTCCATTACTGTGTCTGTCATGTCAATCAATTTCACTGATGAATTCCTCCATTTTTTGCTGGCCCTCTACGTTACCAAATGTAATGACCTTTTCTAGCAATTGGTCTTTCCATGATGACATATCCAAAACAATTGAACCAAAGTCTCACAGCCCTGTTTGAAAAAGGAGCGTTCTGATTCTATTTCTTCTAAGATTGATTTGTTTGCTCTTCTGAAATTTCACAGGATATTCAGTATTGTTTGCCAATAACATAATTTAAATGCATTCATTCTTCTTCTATCTTCCTTTTTTTAGTTGTCCAGCTTTTGCATACAAACGAAGTAATTGGGGGGAAATCATGGCTTGGGTTAAGTGCACCTTAGTTATTAAAGTGAACACTTAGCTTTTAAACACTTTTAAGAGTTTTTTGTAGTAGATTTGCCCAGTGCAATAAGGCTATTTCAATGGGTGTTGAATGTAGATCCAAGCAGAATAAATTTCTTGAGAACTTCAGTTTTTTCTCCATGATCCCACATAGAGTGAAATAAGTAGGCCAGAGTGTAGATTTGGGGCAGGAAAAAGAGGTGGCAACCAGCCTGACAGATTTCAACCATCCTCCTTTCCCTAGGGAGAATAAGGCATACAGGTTGAATAAGTATGGTGAAAGAATACAACCTTGTTGCACACTTTTCTTAATTTTAAACTATTCAGTGTTGCCATGTTCTGTTCAAACAAATGCCTCTTGGTCCAGGTGCAGATTCCTCATGAATATAACCAAGTGTTCCAGAATACTCATACTTCACAATATTGTCCATAGCTTGTCATAATACACACAATCTAAAGTCTTTGTGTAGTCAATAAAGCACAGGTAAACATCTTTCT
>NW_006408534.1:5580219-5591116 GCF_000296735.1 Chrysochloris asiatica | reverse complement strand
TTTTCATTTTGTTCGGCTTCAGTTTCAATTTGCATATGAATAATTGATGGTCTGTTTCACAGTCTGCCCCTGGACTTGTTTTGACTGATGATATGGAGCTTTTCCGTCGTCTCTTTCCACAGATGTAGTCAATTTGATTTCTATGTATTCTATCTGGTGAGGTCCATGTGTATAGTTATCTCTTATGCTGTCTAAAGAAGGTATTTGAAATGAACAAACCATTGATTTTGCAGAATTCTATCATGCATTCTCCAGCATCATTTTTATCATCAAGGCCATATTTTCCAACTACTGATCCTTCCTCTTTCCTCCTAACCTTTGCATTCTAATCACCTATAATGATTAATACATCTGGATTGCATGCGATCTTGATCAATTTTAGATTGAAAAAGTTGGTAGAATTCTTCTATTTCATCCTCGCTGGCTTTAGTGGTTGGTGCATAAATTTGAATAATAATGGTATTAACTGGTCTTCCTTGTAGGCGCATGGATATTATCCTATCACAGACAGCGTTGTGTCTTATGACTGATCTGAATATGTTCTTTTTGACAATGAATGCAACACCATTCCTCTTCAATTTGTCATTTCTGGCATAGGAAATCATGCGGTCATCAGATTCAAAATGGCCAATACCAGTCCATTTCAGCTCACTAATGCCTAAGATATCAATGTTTATACGTTCCATCTCATTTTTTGATAACTTACAATTTTCCTAGATTCAAACTTCGTACATTCCATGTTCTGATTTTCAGTGGATGTTTATAGCTGTTTGTTTATAACTGTTTCTCTTCATTTTGAATTGTGCCTCATCAGCAAATGAAGGTCCTGTGGGCTTTTCTCTCACTGGCTTTACTCCATTTGTGTCATCATGGTCAACTCTACTTTGAGGAGGCAGCTCTTCCCCAGTCACATTTTGAGTGCCTTCCAACCTGAGGGGCTCATTTTCCGGCTCTATATCTGACAGTGTTTCTCTGCTATTCATAAGGTTTTCAGTGACTAAATATTTGGAAGTAGTTCATCACTCTTTCTTCCTAGTCTGTCTTCGTCTGGAAGCTCATTGAAACCTGTCCACCATGGGTGACCCTGCTGGTGTTTAAAATATCAGTGGCATAGCTTTCAGCATCATAGCAACTCACAAGACACCACAGTACTACAAACTGACAGAGGAGTGGTAGATTGGTAAGGTAAAGATAACAATTCCTGAGGGTTTCTGTAACATTGGAGCTCTGGTAGCGTAGTGGTTATGAATCAAGCTGTGAACCACAAGGTCAGCAGTTCAAAACTACCAATTGTTCCGAGGAAGAAAGATGAGGCTTTCTGCTCCCATAAAGATTTACAGCCTCGGAAACCCTGTACAGGGTCGCTATGAGTTGGAACTGACTCCACGGCACATAACCATCACCACTGTAACATTTGAGTCCTTATGTGGCACTGTGGGATAATACACTGGACTGCAAGGCCAGTTTGAACCACAAGGCCAGTGGCTCAAATTCACCAGCCACTCTTCGGAAACCCTACACAGGGTCACTATGAGTCAGAACTCCCTCTAAGGCACTTAAGAACAACAACCACACATTAAATAGAGAGAATGCACATGAAGCACTAAGTAGAGTGCCCAGTGCTAGGGACTGCTCAGTGAGCAACAGGAGTCACTGGATGGTGCAAATGTCCAACAAACTCAGCTGCTAACCAAAAGTCCATGGAGACGCACCTTGGAAGACAGACCTACCTATCAATTTCTAAAAAATCAGCCACCAAAAACCCTATGACATAATTCTACTTTGAAACACATAGGATCATCATGAGTCTGAATCAACTCCAAGACAATCAGTGAATGATAGCTGTTTTTGTTGTCATATTCAAATGTTAATGACAATACCAATGTTAATGACAATACCAGTATGAGAAATGTAAACCAAGTATTGACTGAGGAATTTGTTGTTATTGTTAAGTGCCATCTAGTTGGTCCTGACCCACAGCGACCCTGTGATCCTGTTACAAAGAGTTTTTAAGGAGTGGTTGGTGAGTTTGACCACCATCCTTGCAGTTCAAACCTATAAGATATAAGAATGTCTAAGTTGTGGGTCATGATTCACTCTCTAGAAGACAAGACAACAGGCAACCCTAGGAGACTGGCAGGGTACCATTGCCATTACTGAGGTGGGATGTGGTCATTTCAGAGCAGTCCCAGAATGGTGAGGGGAGGTATGGACAAACCTCTTGTCCCACAGGGACTTTCATCCTAGGTTTAGCAAATTAGTGTTCTTGGGGAAGCATCTACTCTTGGATACTTACTGACTTCTTGGTTCATGGCCCTGCTTAACAGCCTTGGGCAGTTCTCTTCTTCCCCCTCCTCCAGTGACTCATCCGAAACTAAGCTTTGCCCATAATCAGAAACTCAGAGGTGACAAGAAACAAACGTCTTTTCAGCTACTTCCTATGAAATTTCTTTATTGTTCCCAGAAGTACCAGGTCATTTGAAGGCTTTGCTAGCTGGTTTTAAATATTTAAAAATTTTGTGTGACTCTGGAGACAACAGTGCTGGTTAGGATCTAGGTTAATGGGTAAGCTGTAAGCTGGTGGTTTTTCTTGAAACCCATTTTTCCCCTTTGGAAATGCTGAGTGAGAGGAAAACTGAATGGCCACATGAGGTTTACTGTGTAGTATATAGAGTTCAGAAAGCAACACAAACAGAAGAAGCATTCTTGGTGCCTCCAGAAATGGGTCACCCATTAGCTAGAAGCAGTGGTTTAGGCGTTGGGCTACTAATCTCAAGGTCTGTAGTTCAAACCCATCAACCACTGTGAGGGAGAAAAATGAAGTTATATGCTCCTATAAAGATTCACAATTTTTAAAATCCTATATAGGGTCACTATGAATCAAATGGACCAGATGACAGTGGGTTTTTGCTGTTTCCATCTCAGCCTTCCTTCTTCAGTCTACTGTAGAATTAGCAACAAAGTCCAACAAAAGACTGAGACTTCCAGAAGTCTTTCTTCAATCAGTCCCTGCCAGCAACTCCTCCGTCTAGCCTTCTGTCAAATGGAAATTATGTTGTTCACATAATCTTTTGCTTCTGCTCCCCCACCCTGCCCCCACTTCCCACAATAAAAGCTTGAGGAGAAGAGAGAATTGCTTAGCAGTCCAGTGCTTATCCTATAGTCCTATACCAGGACCCCTATACTGGAATGTTACTGTTGTTGTTAAGTGCCATTTGAGTTAATTGCTATTCATAGTGACCCTGAATAGAGTTTCCACGGAGCCCCTGGTGGATTTGAACTGCTGGCCTATAGAGCCATACTAGGACTCCATTTGTTGTTGTTGTTGTTGTTGTTATGTGTCGTTGAGTGGGTTCCGACCCATAGAGACCCTGTATAGGTTATCCAAGGAGAGGCTGGTGAGCATGAACTGCCGACCTTGCAGCTCAAACTAACTTTGCAGTCCAGCGCATTAACCCACAGTGCCATAGGGTGTTTCTAATCTGGTAGTGTAGTGGTTACAATTAGGGCTGCTAATCTCACAGTCAGCAGTTTGAAACTATCAGCTATTCCACGGGAGAAAGATGAGACTTTCTGCTCCTGTAAAGATTTACAGCCTCGGAAACCCTGCACAGGGTCGCTGAGTCAGAACTGACTCCACCGCACATAACAACAACAACAATCCTATGTGACTGGTGTTCATAACAAAAGGGGAGATGTACAGAGCTAGGGAGACAGAAGAAGGTTGCCGCGTGATGCTGAAGTTGCTAATGGATACGAGGAGCTACCATAAATCAAGAGAGAAACATGGGACAAATTTTCTCTTTGAGGCTTTGGAGGAGTCAACATGGTTAGCACATTGATTTTGGGCTTTGAGCCTCCCAACTTGAGACATAAGTATCTATTGTTTAAAGCGACCTAGTTTGTGCTATTTTGTTATGACCGGCTTTGTTGTTTTTGAGCTTATATTGATATACTATTATTGTAATCAAGTTCATTTTCCACATGAGCACAACAGGAGTGCACAGATGCCTGCAGATCTCTTGGATATGCTCTGGAAGTCCAAGTATGGCTCCCAAGTGTTGACTCCCTGCCCTATGTCAGGTGCCACACCGGGCGTTTATACAGAAGCTTGAACCCTTATCACAGTGCAAACATATGACCGGTGACGCTTATTACCGGTCTCTAGCTTATCCCCCGCTGAGTTTTCACTGTACTCAGCCCCATATTCTAACATCTACTCCTCCAAAAATCCTTCCTTAATGCCACCATGCCTGCACCAGTCCCCTTTCTTTGTATTCTAAAGGTTCCCAAACTGGAACTCTCAGGTGCAGACAAAACATGTTAATAGAACACAATCCACACTGGTAGCCCGTTCACCATAACAGCTGGGCTACGCCCAAACTCCCATGGCATTCCTGCTGCTAGTCTGATGGTATCCTGTTTAACATGGCAATAAAAACAAACCTTGTTATGTTCATCTCGATGCTGTTTATAATAGTAAAACAACTTGGGCATGAGCCAAATGTCAACAAAGGGGGTTCATTAAATAAACTCTGGTGCCCTCCATACAATAGACTACCATGTATTCATTAAAAATAACAACTGAGGAAGAATATTAATAGACCCAGAAAGCTGGGGGCATATAGTGCTAAATTTGAAAGGCATTTCACAAAATACCAAAGTGTTAACAGATGGTCTCTATCAGTGCTGGGATTTTGTGTTATTGTTATATCCTTCTGATTTGCTAGTACTTTGTGCAACAAGTATATGATATTAAATTAAAATCACCTATTTCAGTTGCTTAGCTTTACCCTGTTTAATCTATGAATAACAAAACAGACACAGAAGTTCAGCAATTCCACGTGTAGAATTGAGGTGAGCGGTACTGCACAACCCACCCCACCCAGGTCCAGAGTGTGTGGCTGCTTACTCTTGTTCCTCTTACTCCAGCCGCCTTTTTCTTGTTACTGTACTGTATCCCATTTGTGTAAAATGCACAGATAAACAAAGACAATAAGATTTTGATGGTTTGCGAATCCAAAACACAATTTAGATTTTAAAAAGAGGATTATTTACATATAGTGAAATGTATAGAACTTGCTTGCTGCAGGTTGCCATTGAGTTGATTCCAACTTGTGGTAAGCCCCATAGTTGTCAGAGTAGAATTGTGCTCCATAGGGTTTCCCAGTGGCTTTCAGCCAAGACCCATCTGACATCAGCAATGACATTCCTTATACTACGTCCTTTTTAGAATCAGCTCAAATTGCTGTCAGCTCCCTATTGATGTGCTGTCATAACAGTTTTTGAATGATCTTCATCAAAATTTTATTTGCATATTATATTAACGATATTTTTCAATGATTTCCACATTCTGTAAGTTCACTTTTCTTTGGAACAGGCCAAAATACGGCTCTCTTCTGGTCAATTGGCTAGGTCATCTTTCAAATTGCTTCGCATAGACTAGAGAGTGCTTCCAACCCCATATCAGTTTGTTGAAACATTTCAATTGCTATTCTGTCAATTCCTGGAGTTCATGCCTTCAGTGTAGCTTGGACTTCTTCCTTCAATACTATCAGTTCTTGAGCATACGCTATCTCCTGCAATGGTTGAACATCAACCAATTAAAAAAAAAAAATTATTGTACACTGACTAGGTGTAATCTTTTCATCTTCTTTTGATATTTCTAGTATCATTCAGTATTTTATCCATAGAACCCTTCAATATTGTAAGTTGAGATTTGATTGTTTTTCTTCAATTCTTTCAGTTTGAGAAATGCTGAGTGTGTTCTTCCTTTGAGGGATTCTAGCTACAAGTCTTTGTACATTTCATTATGAAAGTTCATCTTCCCAGGCTGACTCTGAAATTTTCTGTTCAGCTTTTACCTCTTCATTTCTTCCATTTGCTTTTTTCTACTCTATATTTAAGGGACTTAAAAGTCATCAACATGGAACTCTCTTCCAAGTCATGGGCTATCTGTACCTCATCCTTCAGCAGCAGTACAAATATCATGTTCAAAAAGTCTTCTCTGGTTCCACCACCTATCAGTGTGTGTTCCCTTCTATGAATTCTCAAACCATTTTGCCATTGAGTCTCTTCTGCCATTACCATGGCCCACCTGGCATTAGGGCTATTTGTATAGCTGGTGTCATTCTCCTACATGATTGTGTGATATTAGAGTAACGTCTGAAGCTGTTTCATCCTTATTTCTCTTTCGGGCCATTGCACATACCATGCCACATATGTGGTCAGTGTCTATTTTTGTTGAAATTATGGCTCACATTTCCCCCTACTTTTGTTATTGTTCTTGTAAAAATATAGATAGTACCACATTTGCCAACTCAGCATTTTTCACATATACAATTCAATGAGATAAATTTCATCAATCATGCTGTTTAAACATTACCAATTGTAATGGTTAAGGTTGTGTGCCAACTTGGCTGGGCCATGATTCTCAGTGGTTTGGTAATTATGATGTAGTCATCTCCAGAATGAGCTCTGATACTATACAACCATCATCATGATGAGATTTGCTATGAATAGCCAATCGATTGAAAAGGAGTTTCCTCAGGAGTGTGACCTGCTTCTAACATACGTGGATGTTTTGGCAGAGTTCTCTTGTTTTTTTGCTAGATCTGGATCTTGGATGTGATTCATTATCTGACCTCTAGCTCTTTGGATTTGAGCCAGCAATCTGATGCTGCCTGCTGATCCTTGGAGTCATTATCCTCTGCAGAGTGTTATCGGACCTGCTGACCTTGGATTTATTTGCCTCCATGGTCAGTAGTCTGCTATCTGATGTGCCAATCTTGTATTTATCAGTCCATTGGTCGTTACTGTCCTCCAAATATCTTGGCATAGATGAGTGTGAGTGTCTCCAATGCTGTATCAGTTTTTTGAGAGATTTCAATTTGTAGTCTATCAATTCCTGGAGCTTTGTATTTTGCAAATGCCTTCAGTGCAGCTTGGATGTTTTTCTTCAGTACCATGGGTTTTTTATCAAATACTACATCAAAATGGTTGACTATCATTTTTTTTTTCTTATACAGTAACTCCATGTATTTCTTCCATTTTAAAATTCCTTCTATATCACTCAGAATTTTGCCCATTGTTGTTGTTGTTAAGTGTTGTCAAGTCAGTTCCAACTCATAGTGACCTTACCTAGGGTTTCTGAGAAGCGGCTGGTGGGTTCGAATTGCTGACCTTGTGGTTAACAGCTCAGTGCTTACCCTACAGTGCCGTACCAGGACTCCCATTTTTGTCAGAAAATCTGTCAATATTGCAAGTTGAGGCTTGGATTTTTTTCTTCAGTTCTTTCAGCTTGAGAAAATCTGAGCATGTTCTTCCCTTTTGGTTTACTAACTCCAGGTCTTTGCACATTTCATTATAATACTTGACTTTGTCTTCTTGACACCATGCCTCTTTGAAATTTTCTGTTCAGCCCTTTTACTTCCTAATTTCTTCCATTCACTTTAGCTTCTCTATGCTCAACAGCAAATTTCAGAGTCTCTTCAGATGTTCAGTTTTGTCTTTTCTTTCATTCCTTTTTAATGACGTTTTGCTTTCTCTGTGTATGGTTTTCTTGATGTTATCCCAGAGCTCTCGTGGTCTTCAGTATTAATGTCTAATGCATCAAATCTTGAGATGACCTCTGAATTTAGGTGCAGTATAGTCAAGGTCATAGTTTAACTCTCATGGACTTGTTTTAATTTTCTTCAGCTTCAGCCTGAACTTGCATATGAGTAATTGATGGTGTATTCCACAATTAGCTCCTGGCCTACATTTGGCTGATAATGTTGAGGTTTTCTCCCATCTCTTTCCACAAATGTAGTCAATTTGATTCCTATGTATACTATCTGGTGAGGTCCAAGTATATAGCTGCATTTTATGTTTTTAAAAAAAGATATTTGCAATGAGTAAGTCATTGATTTCACAAAATTCTGTTATGTGATCTCCAATATAATTTCTATCACCAAGGCCATATTTTCCAACTACTGATCCTTCTTCTTTGTTTCCACCTTTGCATTACAGACACCAATAATTATCAATGCATTTTTATCACACATTTGATCAATTTCAGACTGAAAAAGTTGGTAGATTTCTTCAATTTCATCTTCACTGGCTTTAGTGGTCAGTGTTGAAACATAGTGGTATTATTGGTCTTCCTTGTAGGCATACAGATAATGTCCTATCACAGACAATGCTGTACTTTTAGATAGCTCTAAAAATGTTTTGGATGATGAATGTGACGTCGTTCCTCTTGAATTTGTTGAATTTGTCTGATTCTAAGTGGCCAATACCAGACCATTTCAACTCAGTAATGCATTTCATTTCATTTTTGATACATTCCTATTTTCCTAGATTCATACTCTGTACATTCCATGTTCCAGTTATCAGTGGATACTTGCAGCAGTTTCCCCTCATTTTGAGTTGTGCCCAACTAGCAAATGAAGATCCTGGAAACTCTGTTCATTCAAACGATTATGGTCAACTTTACGTTGAGAAGGCAGCTCTTCCACAGTTGTATTTTGAGTGCCTTGTAACCTGAGGCGCTGTTTTCTATCACTATATCTGACAATGTTCTGCTGCTCTTCATGAGATATTCAGTGGCTGCCCATTCAGAAGCAGTCCACCTCTCCTTCTCCTTAGTCTGTCTTAGTTTGGAAGTTCCTCTGAAACCTGTCCAGCAGAGATGACCCTACTGGTATTTAAAATACTGGTAGCATAGCTTCCACATCATAGCAACACGAAAGGCAAACTGACAGATAAGTGGTGGGAAAGCAGAGATAGGAAGGATAGAAAACCAAGGAAGGCAAAGGAAAGTAGAAGAAGAAAAGAATAAACAAACAAAAACAATGAAAGGAAAAAAAATAGTGCAAGTGATGGACCCAGAAAGGAGAACACTCTGGGGGACACCTGCCAGTCAGGGACCTCACACAGTAGGTGCTGGAGGGATGAGACCATGGTGCTTCTGGCCCCAGATGGAGTCTGCATAGGCCTAGGTGTTGTCTATGGTCAGGGTACTCAATTCAGAAGCATTTCATGTAGGCCCCAAGTTAGCTTGGATCAGTGTTCTAGAGAGGATAGTAGGAGGTGGCGTGGATGGCCACAAGAGTTTCTGCTAGTCCAGGGCAGGTCAGGACTAGCTCTATAGGTGTGGATCAAGGCTCACCTGAATCTAGGGGTGGAGGGTGGTGTAGATAGAATGCAATTCATAATATTTGGTTTACAACTGCTCAATTTGACCACCCAGAGACCACGAGCTACACTGGGGGTAGACAAGGGTGGTGGCTGGCCACATCTCTGTGGTCACCAGGGGAGTGTGGGAAACAAGAAAGAGTCACACCTTTCTCACCACCAGTCCCTGGTGTGCATCTGTGTCATCAGCCTGCCTTCTGTCTTCAAAGTAGCTCAGAAAAATTCAAGATAACTCCCTGCATCTAGCCAGCAGACACAGGTCACCTGTCTATCTCCTTTTTTGTTGTGTCTTTTCAGCTTTTTCTCCTAGTAAGCATTTGATCTACTTCTCTAGCCTTTCCTCGGAAGCTCAGGATTCTTGGACTATCATCTGTTTCATTTGATCTTCCATATCTTTGTTGTAGAGGGTCTATGTGGCTCGTATGTCTAGTCTGCCATCTTGCTGGAAGTTCTGTATGTACATATTCTTAGATCAGTTTTACTGATTTTGCTTCTCTAGAAAACCCACCCTAAGGCGCCAATATTCTCTAGCAAATTTTCCATTCCCATGGAAAAAAACCTGAATGCTTCCTAAACATTCATTTTCCCCATTCTTGCTCCTAGTAATCAATTTTGAAGTCTGATCTCTATATATTTACCTGTTTTATGTACTTTATATTAGTTAGTAACATAAAATATTTGCCCTTTTGTGATTGCCTTATTTTACTCAACATAATGTTTTCAAGGTTCATCCATGTTGTAGAATGTAAAAGGACTTTGTCTTCATGATAAAGTAATACTCAAGTACATAGCTCTTTTTTTTTTTAATCCAGTCATCTGTGGATGGGTATTTGAGTTGTTTCCATCTTTTGGATATTGTGAACATTATGGTTTAATGAACACTGATGTGCATGTTTCTGTTCATGTCACTGCTTTTAAATCTCTTGAGTTAACACACCTATGAATAAAATCCCTAGGTTGTGTTTAGCTTTTGAGGAACTGTAGCACTATTTTGAACAATAGTTGTACCATTTTTCATTACTACTAGCAATGGATGAGGGTTCTGACTTCTCCACATCCTTTATTATTTTCTTGTTTTTAAATGGTAGCAATCTTAGTGGGAGTGATATGGTATCTAAATGTGGTTTTGATTTGCATATCCTTAATGGCTAATGCTGGGGGTTAATGTGCCAGATTGCAAAGCTGTTTGATCTGCTAGGTCAGCAGTTCAAGCTCACCAGCTACTCCTCGGAAACCCTATACAGGGTCGCTATGGGTCGGAATCAACTCAACGGCACTTAACAACAACAACAATGGCTAACAGGTGCTGGTGTGGCTCTATGGATAAGCACTTGACTACTAAATCACAAGGTAAGCAGTTCAAACACACCAGCTGCTTCTCAGAAAGCTCTACACAGAGTTGCTATGATTCAGATCTGACTCCTTGTCACTTTAAAACAAAAATGGCTAATGAAAATATTGAATGATGCAGAAAGGATCAAAAGAAGATGGAGATCTTCAGCCTATATCTGATTGGAATACCTCAAAGGGGTTCTACAACTTGTCCAGTGAAATAGGCCTTGTGCAAAGACTTCACAGAGTATAGGACCTTAGGTGGAATCCTGAGTCCCATCCACAACCTTGTGAGGTAAGACATTCCCACTAGAAAGGATAAGCAGACTGGAACAGCTACAATGACAGAAGATACATCTTCATTATGAACCTGACCTATACTCAGAGC
>NW_006408534.1:5567405-5577287 GCF_000296735.1 Chrysochloris asiatica | reverse complement strand
ACACAAGGTTACTATGAGTTGAAATCGACTGGACAGCACTTAACAACAACCCATAGGGTCACTATGAGTTGGAACTGACTGCATGGCACCTAACAACAACAGCTAATGAGGACTTCTGGTGGGGCACTGTAGGGTAAATACTGGACTGTGAACCACAAGGTTGGCAGTTCAAACCCACCAGTAAATAATCCGGAAACCCTATACAGAGTTGTTATGGGTTGGAACAGCCTGGAAGGCATTTAACAATAACAATGACCAATGATGATGAGTATAGGATGACACAATTCTGCTGGAAGGATGGTTACTGATGAATGAAATAATTTATCATGACAATAGAAAATGAAAGAAGAACCTCAAAATATTTGCAAGACCAGAAAGGAATAGAATCCTGGTGTGGCACTGTAGGATAAGCACTGGACTGGTAACCACAAGGTTGATGGTTCAAACTCACCAGCTGCTCCATGGAAACGCTATACAGGATTGCTATGAGTAGAACTAACTTGACAGCACTTTACAACAACAAGAAGAAAGGAATAGCTGATTGATGATCTGTACTAAATGTGAAAAAAACACTAAACTGTACAAAAGTAGGATATACTAAATTGTTGATGCTTGGAATCTGGCAAACCTCAGGAAGTTAGCCTTGAGAGATGTCAATAGGAAATAAAAAGGAGTCTCAATTGTTACATTAAATGCTTTAAAATATAATTTCTTAAAAGATTCCACTTCTGGCAACATGAAGGTTTACGCAAATAAATGCTTCTTTCCCGCCTCAGATGACTAAAAATGTTGGTAAAATGAAACTTTTTTTTTTTTTTAAAATACCCAGCCAAGCTCAAAAGAAAGAAATGGAAGCTCTCAGGTTCCAGAAAAGGAGTGGAAATTTAAAGTCAGAATGTTAGGCGCAAGAGTTGTAGCTGAAATTAAAGCAACCCCAGGGTCTGGTCTTAGACCAGGACCCAGGCTCTCAGGGTTTGAGCTTGGGGATTTAACACAGTCAGTGCATACCAGATGTACTCAGCAGGGGTGGATTACCCAAGAAGCAAGGTAAACACGCACTTATTGAAGCAAACAATTTCATGTGGGTTTCATCAAAAATCTGCTTACTGAATACTCTGTGTCCCTGTCAGGGATTATAAATTTGAAAAGAAGCTTTGATTCTGTAGGAAAGTGCTGTGGGATTGATTGGAAGAGAGACAGATGCCAGTCATACCTAAAAGCAGAATCTTTGATGTGGTGAAAAATGTGAGATCGTTCACCAAAGATTAAGTAAGCACAAGTAAGCCCATACTTACCTTACCTATTAGGTAATAGAACACTGATCCTCAGGCCTGATGGAGGTGACGAGTTATATCATAGACTTCTATATAAAATTAGCATTCATGGATAGGGGAGAGAATAACCTTTATCTATTGGCCTGTGGAATCAGCAAATACATAATTTACCTGTTCAAGGTTTGGGATATTGTTGTTGTTGTTAGGTGCCGTTGAGCCGTTTCTAACCCATAGGGATTCTATTTATAACAGAAAGAAACACCACCCGATCCGTTGTCAGCCTCACAATTGCTGCTACATTTGAGCCCATTGCTGCTGCTACTGTACCATGCCATCTGGTTGAGCGTCTCCCTCTTTTTTGTTGACCCTCTATTTTACCAAACATGATGTCCTTCTCCAGGGACTGGTCCCTCCTGATAATATGCCTGAAGTATGAGAGATGAAGTCTGGCCATCTTGGCTTCTAAGGAGCATTTTGGTTGTACTTGTTCCAAAACAGATTTGCTTGTTCTTTTTGTCATCATTGATAACTTTAATATTCTTCTCCAGCACCATAACTCAAATGCATTAATTCTTCTGTGGTCTTCATTATTCATTGTCCAACTTTCATATGAGGCAATTGAAAATAGCATGGCTTGGGTCAGGCACATCTTAGACCTCAGACAGACATTTTTAAACCTCTTGAACCCTTTAAAGAGGTCTTGTGAGCAGATTTGCCTAATGTAATAATGTTGTTTGATTTCTTGACTGCTGTTTCCATGAGTGTTGATGGTGGATCCAAGCAAATGAAGTCTTTGACACCATCAATCTTTTCTCCATTTCTCATGATGTTATTTAATGGTCCAGTGGTGAGGATTTTTTGTTGTTGTTGTTTACATTGAAATGCAATGTATGGATAGAAGGCTGTGGTCTTTGATTTTTATCAGTAAGTATTTTAAGTCCTCTTAGCTTTCAGCAGGAAGGTTCCATCATCTGCATGTCACAGGTTGTTAATGAATCTTCCTCAAATCCTGATGTCATATTCTTCTTCATATAAACCAGCTTCTCTGATGATTTGCTCAGCATATAGATTGAATAAGTATTGTGAGAGAAAACAACCCTGTCATACATCTTTCCTGATTTTAAACCATTCAGTATCCCCTTGATCTATTTGAATAAACTGCCTCTTGGTCTATGTACAGGTTCCTCATGAGCACAATTAACTGTTTTAGAATACTCATTCTCCACAATGCTGAGTTGAAAACCTTTGCATAGTTAATAAAGCACAGGTAAACATCTTTCTGGTATTCTCTGTTCTCAGCCAAAATCCATCAGACATCAGCAATGATATCCTTTTGTTCCACATCCTCATCTGAATCTGGCTTGAACCACTGGCAGTTCCTTGTTACAGCCATTCTTAAATTATCTTTAGCAACATTTTACTTGTGTATGATATTAATGATATTATCCAGTGATTTCCACATTTTGTTGGGTCACCTCTCTTTAGAATGGACACGGATCTGGATCTCTTTCAATCAGTTGGCCAGCTTGTTGTCTTCCAAATTTTTTTACATAGATGAGTGAGCGCCTCCAGGGCTACATCAGTTTGTTGGAAGATTTCAATTTGTATTCCATCAATTCCTGGAGCCTTGTTCTTTGCCAATGCCTTCAGTGTACGTTGGACTTCAGTACAATTGGCTCTTGATCATATGCTACTTCCTGAAATCGTTAAAAATCAACCATTTCTTTTTGGTATAATGACTGTGTATTTCTTCCATCTTCTTTGATGCTTTCTGCATCGTTCAATATTTTACCCATAGAATCCTTCAGTTTTTTTGGTCTAGGCTTGAATTTTTTCTCAGTTCTTTCAGCTTAAAAAATGGTGAATGTGTTCTTCCCTTTTGATTTTCTAACTACCTCCAGAGCTTTGCACATTTCATAATATTTGACTTTGTCTCCTTGAGCTTCCCTTTGAAATTTCCTGTTCAGCTCTTTTACCTTTCATTTATTCCATTTGCTTTAGTATCTCTTCACTGAAGAGAAAGTTTCGGAGTCTCTGCTGACATCCATGTTGGTCTTTTCTTTTTTACTTGGCTTCTTAATGACCTTTTGCTTTCTTCCTATAAGATGTTCTTGATGTCATCCCACAATTCTTCTATTCTTCAGTCATTAGTGCTTAATTCATCAAATCTGTTCCTGAGATCATCTTTAAATTCAGGTGGGATATGTTTAGAGTCACATTTGACTCATGTGGACTTGTTTTAACTTTCTTCAGCTTCAGCCTGAACTTGTATATGAGCAATTGATGGTCCGTTCCACAGTCTGCCCCTGGCATTGTTTTAGCTGATGATATGGAGGTTTTCAACGTGCCTTTACACAGATGCAATTAATTTGATTTCAGTACATTCCATCTGGGGAAGTCCATGTGTATAGTTATCTTGCTCTAGGACAAGGTTTTCTCTCTGAGGGAAGGCCCTTGTCTCTTTTTAATTTATATTCCTTGGCACTTTTCATGTGACTTTACATGCATATCCTGATACCATACTCCCCTAATCCTGTAGAAAGGTCATCATTATTCTCATTTCACATATAGGGAAATAGAAGCACAAAGAATTTAGCAATATGCCCGAAATTGCACAGTAGTCAAGTGTGAGACCCAAGGGTCAAACATATCAGTAATTTCAGAGTTAGAGTTCTTGACTATACCACCCCTGAGCATCAGTGTCTTCCTTGGGAAAACAGAGATGACTTTAATACCCACTTAATAGTTTTTTTTTTTTTTTTTTGGTTTAAATCAAGCAATGTGTGGGAAAGGCCTTAAAAATTGTTAAAAGAATGTCAGTTACTGTCAAACAGCATGGGTAACGAAAAAGAGCAACTTCTTCCTACTTCTGAGAAAGTCTCTGTGGACTAGTGGGCTCTGTATTATCTACTCTAACAAAGTATTGCAAACTGTGTAGCTTAAGACATCAGAAATTTCTCTCTCCAGTTCTAGAGGGCTAGTAGTCCAAAACCAAGGCATCAGCAAGCTCCTGTTCTCTCTGAAGACTCTAGAACAGAACCTTTCTAGCAATCTTTGGTTCCATGACTTATAGATGTTGTTGTTGTTAAGTGCTGTTGAGTCAGTTCGGACTCACAGTGACCCTATTTAAGGTTTCCGAGGAGCAGCTAATGGACTTGGATTGCTGACATTGTGGTTTCCAGTCCAGTGCTGATCCAAAGTGCCAGATGCATCCTTCCAATTAGGGTGCCTAATCAGACTCTCAGAAACGTGCATTCGCTCCCAGGGCTAATGCAGGGACCTTGTGGGTACCATGGGCAAGGCCTGCCCTTCCCCACGACATCCTCATACCCTCTTCCCCCAAGGGTCAGAGCTCAATCCCTGGAAGGGGCTCTCAGGCTCACAAAAGCAATCACAAAGACACAGTGCAGAGCTCTGCTACCTTCCTCCCTCCTAAAAGGCGGCAGTGGTGAATTGAGGGAGCAGAGAGAGTTGTCAGGCTAAGATGGAAGAATATTTCTCAATGGTCATGTTTTGATCTCCTTTCTTTGTTGTGGTACCATTGTCCCCTCTAGGTATCCTCCTAGGGGCTCCCTCTAATGTGGCCTCACTAGTACACTTGGTCCTGCTTTCCTGATGCCGTGGGCGAGATCCAGACACAACTTCTCAAATTGATCTCATGTTTTAATCTCTGAGTGGTTCGCCTGATGCCTCTCCTTCCCTGGCCTGGTGGGGGTGATCTCCCTGACACACTTCTCTTTGGCATGGAGAATTACAACATGTTATTACCAAAGAAAGGTCGATCTGGTAGCATAGTGGTTATAAGTTGGGCTGCTAACCACAAGGTCAGCATTTCGAAACTACCAGCTGTTCTGTGGGAGAAAGATGAGGCTTTCTCCTCCCATAAAGATTTACAGCCTCAAAAACCCTATACAGGGTCACTATGAGTCGGAACCGACTCCACGGCATACCACCATGAGCACCAAAGAAATCCTCTCTCTTTAATCTCCTTAACTCTGTTGTGGTGGTAATGTGTCATCTAGTCCATTCTGAATCATAGGGACCCTATCTATAGAGGAGTTCCAAGGCAGTAAGTCTTTGTTGTTGTTAAGTAGCTTCAAGTTGGTTCTGACTCATAGGGACCCTGTATAGGTTTTCCAAGGAACATCTGGTGGATTTGAACTGCTGACCTTGTGGTTTAACAGCCAATGTGTAATCCATTATGCTACCAGGGCTCTCTTTAACTCTATGTTGTTGTTGTTGTTGTTGTTGTTGTTAAGTGCTGTGGAGTTGGTTCCGACTCATAGCAACCCTGCACAGGGTTTCCGAGGCAGTAAATCTTTACGGGAGGAGAATGCCTCATCTTTCTCCCGTGGAACCGCTAGTAGTTTCGAACTATTGACCTTGCAGTTCACAGCCCGATTCGTAACCACTACGCTACCAGAGCTCCTTTCTCTTGAGTTGTGCGACAAACTAAGGGTGGCACAATCAGTTTGTAGCCACCCCCTTTGTAAATCTTGCATAGATGATTAAGCACATCGCTTTAGAGAGAAGGGATGGTTTGACACTGATTGTTTTGTTCCCCACCTTTAAGACTTCAGAAAGAACCGCACATTCACATTCCATGACAGCATGCAGGCAGGAGGAAGACATGTGTCCCTCCTTGCCAGTGTTTGTCTTGGGCCCCCAGCACTCTGGGCCATCTTTCCAACCAATATAATTAGATCCCTGATGTATGTCCCAGGCCTCAGACCAAAGGTTGCATCTAAGGCGCCTCGTTTGATTAGTGCTGTGTGGTTTCATTTTCAAAAGTTTCTTCCAGTACTCACACAGCCCTGAGTTAACTCTGAATCTCCTACTAAAGGGGCTGTGGGACCACAGGCAAGCCAGTTACCCTCTCTGGACGTAACAATTTTCATCTCTAAAAAAGAGGAGCTTGAGCAAGATGGTCCCCAAGTTCCTTCCAATCTGGGAAGCCAACTTGGTGCTAGGATGTGGAAAGATAGGGCAGGGCCGTTCAAGGTCAGAGATGACGCCAGGTTCCCTTTGGGCAGAGCCTGACATCTCCACTCCCGTCAAAGGGCTGCTTTGTTCCAGGTGACAAGATTGTCACAGGATCTGCCTCCTGCCTTTGGGACATGCACTCTCCCAGTTCAGAAAAGAGGCAAAACAAAAGGGCAGGGCCCCAGGATGGGAACACCAGGATGATCTCGAGCCCCCATGGGGTCAAGGAAACTGCACGTTCTGAAAAGTATTGTACCAGGGTCCAAAACAGGCTCTCTCCTCAGTAAAGATAAAAATTTATGACTGGGAACATGGGATGTTCCCAGTCATAAATCATTCATCTAATACTATTTCTGTCCTTATCCCTTGCCCAGAGTCCCTCCTACAACCTCCATCCTGTCCTCCCATCCTGGCCTTCCAGCCACCTTGGCTCTTAGAGGTCTACCAGCTGCCTTCCGACAACAGTTCAGTGGCTTGGACACACCAAGGAGCAAGATAATCCTGCCTACCGGTGATTGGAGAGCCTGTCTCCTTGCATCTGGTCAGCATGAGTTGGCACTGAGAGGCAGGTTCACTCCCAGTATACACTGGGTTTCCCAGGCTGCAAGGCCTCGGCATCCTCTAGGCTTCCGAGAGTAAATATCATTGAGTAGCCTCTGCAATGAGCCAGGGCACGGCAACAGTACTCCGCTACAGTGCTCGGCTACTAATTGAAAATGCAGTTGTTTGAACTCACCAGCTGTTCCACAGGAGAAAAGTCCCAGCCGTCTGCTTCTGTAAAGCTGTCCACATAGAACTGCAAAACTAGTTGGTTCCTAGTTTCTTTGGAACCCTACGGGGAGTTGTAATCTGTCGTATAGGGTTGCTGTGAGTCAGAATCTACTCCACAACACACAAGTCCGTAGGCATGGCTGTACATAGGGCTTCTCTGTCCTGTTACTATAAGGATTAAAGCACCTACTTCCTCAGGCCCCTTGTAGGATTAAGGCAGGCCCTTCAGGTAAAGCACTAAATTAGACAGCTGACTGTTAATCCTGATATTGGCGGTTGGAATCCACTTATTGGTACCACAGACGAAGTGGATGACTGATGTGCTTCCATTAAAACTATAGTCAAGAAACCCCCCTGGAACTGTTCTAGTCTGTAGCATGTAGGGTTGCCATGAGCTGGGATCAATTCAATGGCAACTAATAAATTATGAACACTCAGAAGGTAAGAATTGTCTTCCCCTGACCGTCATTTAGCTGGAGAGTGGTCTCCCAAGGCTGAACTATGTCTTTAGAGAGCTACTTTGAGGAGATTTGTGTGTGTGTGTGTGTTTGAAATCCTAAATCAGCTGTGAATCCAGGTTCTGGAAAGACCCTTGAGGACACATGATCTGCTATAATCTCTTAAATCAGTACTCAAGTTGTTGTTGTTACATGCCATGGCGTTCGACTCAAGCTAACCCTAAAATGGATTGCAGCTGGGTGCTCGGCAGAATGCTGTCTCATATTCAGTCTTTTATTGCCCTCTGCAGGACACAGTGTCACACTGCAGGCAACGTTGATGGAGTCTTGTGAAACACCAAAAAGAAGAAGGAACTTCGATTTATAAGCCTGAGGACATTTGTAGATTAAAACAACTAGCCAAGGCAAGGGGTCTGAGGACCACAACATCTTAGAGTACCGCAACTATTTATAATTCACAAAGCATTTATTTCCTCACTTACTTTTTGTGATCACTGCATTCTTAACTTATTTTCTAAGCACAGACGAGACTTCAATCATTGCTCTTGTTGTTGCTAACTGCGGACGAGTCAGGTGTAACTCATAGCAACGCTGTATAGGGTTTCTAAGGAGCAGCTGGAGAGTTTGAACTGCCTACTTTGCGGATCAAACTGACCCTGTGATCCAGTGCTTATCCTATGGTGCCACACCAGGACCTCACTAACAACAAATGACAAGTCTCAGACCCTGTCCAAGGAGATCCCAGAAAATCATCTGAAATGGACCTGCATGCAGCTCAATGTAAATACCAGTTTGATTTCTAAAGTGCTTCATCTTTAACCATATTTTTAAATAACCAGCATGTCTAGAATACTCTAAAGAAGGGAATTTTGTAAGAAAGTCCTATGTGTACTTGTGTGTGTGAGAGAGAGACAGAGAGTGAGCACGAGAGAGAGACCGTGGGTGTTTGGTGTGTGTGCATTTTCTAGAAATTAATTCTGGCTAAGATACGGAGTTCTGGTGTTGTTCTGTAGGATCAGCACTCGACTGTGAACCACAAGGTTGGCAGTTCAAACCCACCAGCAGCTCCTGGAAACCCTATACAGGGTTGCTATGAGTCAGAGCCAACTCAGTGTCACTTAACAACAAGGTATGACAGATATTAGCATTGGGTGTCTGATGATTAATAAACATCTCTCACCAGCCAACCAGCTGATGGTTTTATATATTCATGATGGCATGCACTAAGCTCAATCACAGTGTTTCCCGCTAGCCACTCTCCTCCTTCCATGAAACCAGGAATTATCTAGCAGGAACTGGGCATTTTACATAGCGAAGGCACATGACAGTGTAACACTGTTTGCTCACCACTAGGGCCAGCAGTAATGAAATAATTTCATTATTGTCAACTAGAGGGGACTTCTTATTCCTTCTGTCCTCTTTATCAACCTCAGAAACTTAAGCAACACCCAGCCATCGTGTGTACTAAGGGAGCCAAGTCTTTGATAGCCGCAGCTATCTTACATAACTGGATTTTTTTAGGTCATGTATTTATAGACTTTTAGAACTGGAAAAGAACTGAGAGACTATCCAGTCCAACCCTTTTCTTTGTCAGTAAAAGGAAGCAAAGAAAGGGAAGGTCACGTATATTGCTAGAGACAGAGTTGGGATGAGAACCTTAGCTCCTTGACCATTATTTTTCTGGCTGATCTTGATAGCTTCAGTTCTGGGTGATTACTCTGTCTTCAAATAAAGATTGTTAAACTTGACATTTTTTGAACTATACAAAGGGAAAGGGAGAAGTCTAGTATACTATATGTATCCATATATTTAATTAATTATGCCCATAATTAATGGGCAGGTTAGATTTTTCTTTGATCACATAATCTTACTTTATGCAGCTTTAATTAACCTTCAATTTGTTTCATTCTTTATTCTTTCCAGTCAGCCAAACATGCTTAGAGGTTTTAATCTCACCCTACTGCCCCATAGCAAAATTTGAGTATAGATCTGAGATTACAATATGGCATTCATTGGTTTGAAGAAAAGGCTTTCTGAGGAAGGCACACCAATTTAGAACAACTTTGGCTTAAGCTTCTGGAGGTCTGTGGAATCCACGTTGAAGGACAAACACTGTGGACAATTGAGGTTATGCAAGCAGTCTAAAGAATTTGGTCACAGTGATGGCCTCTGTAAGTCAATGCGATAAGTTTTTGGTACAAACACTTCCTAAGCCTATTATAAGTATATGATTAAAATAGACATGAAATGACCTTAATTTCATATTAGTCACCTGGGCATAACAGCTCTGAATTTAGGTATCATTATGCTTGTAACTTATATCATTGATTAAACTTTTTCAAAGTAGTCAATGTTTTTCCAAACACCATCCTGATGAATCACAGCTTGGTGATCTT
>NW_006408534.1:5565723-5567305 GCF_000296735.1 Chrysochloris asiatica | reverse complement strand
AAATCAGGAAAGGCATATGACAGGGTTGTATTCTTTTACTATACTAATTTAATCTGCATACTGAGCAAATAATCAGAGAAGCTGGATTATATGAAGAAGAACCTGGCATCAGGATTGGAGGAGACTCATTAACAACTCAAAATATCATGCCCCAAGCCATGATATTTTCAATAACCTCATATGCATATAAAAGCTGGACAGTGACTAAGGAAGCCTGTAGAAGAATTGATGCATTTGAGTTATGGTGTTAGAGGAGAATATTGAAAGTGTCATGGGCTGCCAAAAGAACCAAGAGATCTGTGTTAGAAGAAGTGCAATCAGAGTGCTCCTTGGAGGCCAGGATGGCCAAACTTAGTCTCATACTTCGGACATATTGTCAGGAGGGACCAGTCAGTTGCTAGAGAAGGATATCATATTTGGTAAGGTGAAGGGTCAGAGAAAAAGAGGACGATCCCCAATGCAATGGATTGGCAAAATGGCAGCATCAATGGGCTCAAGTGTGGCAACAATTGTGAGGTTGGCCTAGAACAGGCAGTGTTTCGTTCTGCTGTGCATAGTGTTGCAATGAGTCAGTATTGATTTGATTGACACCTAACAACAACATTAACAGCCTGCAATATGCAAATGATACAACCTTGCTTGCTGAAAACAAACAGGACTTAAATACCTAATGATGAAAATTAAAGATGACAGCCTTCAGTGTGGATTGCACCTCAATGCAAAGAAAACAAATATCCCCACCACTGGAGCAATATATAACATCATGATAGACTGAGAAAAGACTGAAGGTGTCAAAGACTTCATTTTGCTTGGATCCACAATCAACACTCATATAAGGAGCAATCAGGAAATCAAATGACGTATTGTATTAGGCAAATCAGTTGCACAAGACCTCTTTAGAGTGTTGAAGAGCAATGATATCAGTTTGAGGACTAAATGTGCCTGACTCAAGCCATGGTATTTTAAGAGCCTCATATACACTGTGGAAGAATTGATGCATTTCAGTTATGATGTTGGAGAAGAATATTGAAAGTACCATGGACTGTCAGAAGAACAAACAACTCTGTGTTGGAAGAAGTACATCCAGAATGCTCCTTAGAAGCCAGAATGGCAAGACCTCATCTTTTATATTTCAGATATGTTTTCAGGAGTGACCAGTCCCTGGAGAAGGACATTATATTTGGTAAAGTGGAGGGTCAATGAAAAAGAGGAAGCTCTCCAACAAGATGGCTTGCCACAGTGGCAGCAGCAATGGGCTCAAGAGTAACAACAATTGTGAGGATGGCGCAGGACCAGGAAGTGTTTTGTTCTGTTAAACTCCTGGTGTGGCACCATAGGATCAGTACTGGACTGCAAACCACAAGTTCAGCTGTTCAAACCCACCAGCTGATCCTTGGAAACTCTACACAAGGTTACTATGAGTTGAAATCGACTGGACAGCACTTAACAACAACCCATAGGGTCACTATGAGTTGGAACTGACTGCATGGCACCTAACAACAACAGCTAATGAGGACTTCTGGTGGGGCACTGTAGGGTAAATACTGGACTGTGAACCACAAGGTTGGCAGTTCAAACCCAC
>NW_006408534.1:5527320-5550083 GCF_000296735.1 Chrysochloris asiatica | reverse complement strand
CATACATGCCACCTCTCACCACTACCAACCACTGCTTCCAAGATCAAACAACATTCTGCAATTCCAACCTTTGGCAATGTCCCCAGAACAGGACCCCTTAAATCCTCCTTTTCATTTATTTATTGAATGTTGTTGTTGTTATGTGCCGTGGAGTCGGTTCTGACTCATGGCAACCTAGTACAGGGTTTCCGAGGCTATAAATCTTTATGGGAGCAGAAAGCCTCATCTTTCTCCTATGGAACAGCTGGTAGTTTCAAACTGATGACCCTAAGGTTCGCAGCCTGATTCGTAACCACTACACTACTAGAGCTCCTTATTTATTGAATGTGTTGTTGTTGTTGTTCAGTGCCGTGGAGTCGGTTCCGACTCATAGCGACCCTGTACAGGGTTTCCGAGGCTGTAAATCTTTACAGGAGCAGATAGCCTCATCTTTATCCTGCGGAACCACTGGTAGTTTCGAACTGCTGACCTTGTGGCTCACAGCCCGATTCGTAACCACTATGCTACCAGAGCTCCTTATTGAATGTAGCAGACACTACATTAGGCTTTAGGAGATTGTGATGAACAATATGGGCATGGCTTCTTCCTACAAGGTTCTCACAGAACTAAGAAGCATTGTTGGTTCATAAAATGAGTTGTTCACATAAACCCATCACAGAGACTCTAAATCATTGATGTGTTGTAATATATAAAATAGGCTGGGACTGATTTGGATTAAAATCTTTGTTTAGGTTCTGGGACCTCACAGGTGCCCTCATGACTGAGTTCTGCATCAGACTGTAAGGAGCTAACCTTGCCACCTGGTAAGCTTCTTGGGAGCCATGCAGAATCCTCCTCTTATCAAATGGGGTTTGGGGAACTGTCAACATGGGTAGCTATGGCAGGAGAGCTCAAGGCTACTGGAAGGTTGCTGTGTAGCTACTGTCTGGGAGTTCAGCTTATGGTCTGTGTGCTTTCACCTCCCAAACGGAATCTATTGGCCAATCTGAAGGATGGCCTTGCTGGGATGGCAGATCTGCCTGGATCAGGTGGGGGTGCTCCTGGATCCGCCCCATCTCTGGAACACTTTGGGTCCATGAGTACCTACTTTGTCACTAAACCAAAAGACCAATCGAATTTCAAAAGGTATCAGGAAAATGTTCTGTCAAGTCAACAGAAGTTGTAGTTGAAGAGGCACCTGGAAAGCTCTATACAAGGGGGCTTCAAAGAGTTCATGGAAAAACAGTGGAATGGAAAGATAACAAGATTTTTCCAAGAACTTCTTGAAGCCCCTTCATATTTGCAGTGCCCTTTTCAGCACAAATCAGAAGATAGGCTGGTTCTGTTCCTACCATGGGTTTGTTTTTTGGGGGGGAGTGGGGGTAGGGTGGGGTGGGGTGGGGAGTTACCAGGATTTGTCCACTTAAAGTGTCACATATGGGCTTCCCAAAGTGATTCAGATAACCATGGAATTCCTCTGTGCTTTCATTGCATACACTTCCAAGGTAACAATCGATCACAATATAATGTAATCTCCTGTTTCCCTAAAAAGTTGCAAAGTCTTCAAAGGTACTTGGTGTGTTTTCAGTATCAGCATGCTTCTTGGGAATCTCTCAGAACAAATGTATTTGACTTAATTAATTTATTCTCTCTCTCTCTCTCTTTTTTTTTTTTTTTTTTTCTCTCAATCTCTAAAGTACTTTACACAGGGTCTTTAAACAAAGAAAGGTCTCAACAAATGCTACTGACTGAACTGGAGATTAGACTCTGGGAGTTTCATCTATCACTCTCATCTAGATGGAAAGTATGGAGTCTGTGAGTGATGACTAGGCCCACCTCTAGGGATGCCCAGCTACATGTTGCAGCTTTAGGGAGGCTTCTCATTATTCTCTTGCAAGTCCCGTTGGGTGTCTCACACCACACATAGTATATGGTGGCCATTAGTACAAAGTTGCCAGTTGAGACAGAGTCCCACACTTTACCCTCTCTCTAAAGAACCTTCCTCAGTATTTGCAGGTCAGCTTTTGCCCCAGCCTCCCCAGACTGAGTGAGCACTTGAGAGCTACCATACCAGAGTGGTGAACTTGTCCACACAGGCATTGCGAATCTTCTCCGGAGTGGCAGGGCTGTCTAGTTGGAAGAGTTTCTTCGTATTATTGTCGGCATGCTGAGCTCGAGCTGCATGGATGGCATCTTTGATAGCAAAGAAGATGGAGGCAGCCAGGAAGAGTGGTGGTTCCCCTACAGCCTAAACAGAAAGAGCAGGGCAGAGACTCAGGCAGAGTGGTCCCAGCTTCTATATCCCTGTGCAAACAAGTGGCAGGAGCTGGTGGGGCTGGGAGAGACCCCTGCCCAGCACTAACAGGCAAGTCAAGGAAGGCAGGAGGGGTCAGTCAGAATTAAACAGCACTGAGAAGAATCTGTCAAGTGAAGGATCACACCTCACTGGCTTATTATTTTTCATTCTTCTTGCTATGTAATCTTCTCTGAAGACACCTTATAAATATAATGTCTCATTTGAAGTTATAATAAAACAATTGCAAAATACTGAGAAAAATATCTGTTTGGCAAAATTTTCGACTCTTTCTTTACAGTATTTGTTGTTGTTGTTGTTGTTAAATGCCACCGAGTCAGTTCCAACCCATAGCAACCTTGTGTAGGGTTTCCAAGGAGCAGCTGGTATGCCTGAACCACTGACCTTGCATTTCAAACAACTTTGCATTCTGCTGCATTAAGCTAGAGTGCCACAGCAGGACTCCTTACAGTATTTAGCTTAGAGGAACATTCTACTTGCAACTCTGAAAACGCCTACAGGCACCATAATGATACTTCTAGCAACTGCTGGAATCAGAGGCTTAGTGACCAATTGGAATTCAAGTGCCTACTAGCAGAGTTTCTTTACTTATTTTTCCCCCTCAGAGGATGGACTGGGAACCACCTGAATCAGAAGACTAGAAATATTTATTGTAAGTGTGGGTTCCAGAGCCCTACTCCAGATCTACCAACTCAAAATCCTAGGGGTTAGGCCTGGAGCTGCATTTTTATCATGAGTCCTGGTGATTCTTCAGTGGATTCCAATAGGTCCCAGCTCCTCACAAATAACATAAATCAAAAGATGAGCAAATGAGTGTGTTTTATTGTATCAATCAGCTGAATTATTTTTCAGCCATGTTATCCTAATGTTCCTGGTATGATGATCAAGTCTTAAGGTCAGGCCTAGGAACTGAAGGGGGTGAACGGGTGTGTACAAAGGGACTTGCCCATCTGCAGTGAAGGAGATGCACTGATTATAATGGGACAACAGGAGAGCTGTCTCAGTAAAATCATCTCTCAGGGTCAAGCATCAGGGAAATGGGTGGGGGCCAGAGTTCGACCTTCAGGATCGGGCTTAGGAATCTGAGTCTACTTATGGGAACCATGGTATCTTCAACCCAATTCAACTGGTTCACAGGCAGAACTACCCACCTCTTCACCACCTTCACCAAAGCTAGTGTAAGCCCTCATCTTTCTTCAGGAGAATCCCGTTGTAGACCCGAGCCCCTCATACCCCTCATTGACTTCCCACAGTACAGAGTGCAAAGCAGCCCAGACCCCGAGTGACAGTACCTTGGATGCATAGATGGCTTTCTTGTTGGGACAGTCACGGAGGAGGGTCACCCGAAACTCAGTGGGGATGCTGCCAAATGCAGGGATCTTGTAGGTGCTTGGGCCTCGGGTGTGCAGGCTCCCCTCGGGGGAGTAGTGCAACTCCTCCAGGGTGAAGAGGCCAAGGCCCTGCACAAAGCCCCCTTCCACCTGCAGGGTAGACGAAGATCATGCTCAACCTGCCTCCCTGCTCCTCAAGGACAGATGCTGCATCCCAGACAGGTGCAAAGCCCTACCTTCTTGGGAGGGACCTTCCCTAAAAAGGAGCTAAAAGGTTCCCTCTCAGGTGTTCCTGCCCTAGCCCCAGGAACACCTGTCTGGACCTTCACTGTGCATTGGCTCAGACAGAGAAAAGGCATTAACAAGGAAGATCAGTTCAGAACAGGTCAGCAATTCTAGAAGAGGCCCACCATGTTACAGGGCAAATGGAGAGTTTTTTTTACCCAAACTGAAATGTAAGCTCACAATGTTACCAGCACTGCCCCTCAGGGATCACATTTCCTCCTGTGCTTTGGATGAGATCTTAGACCTTTGGGTGGCCCAAGAGAGGAATACTATCTTAGGTAGTAGATTCTTTTGGACTTTCTTCGGGACATTTTGAACTCCCACCCCTATGTGTCTACTGGGAGAAAGAATGCCTAATGATACCTTCTAGACTTCTAGTGGAACACTGCAATACTCTACTGGTTTGCAAGTGTGCTCACCCACTACACTGCTCCAAGAATGGGAAGGTGGCACCCCAGGAGACAATGCACTCAGGGGAGGGGCTGTGAGCTAATCATCTTTGAATCCTTACTGCTAGCTACCTGCCCCTATGGGGTCTGCCCATAGAAGTTCTACAAATGGTTGTTGAATGATGAACTAATCAATCAGTGGTAGGGCTTCTGAGCACTCAGTAATGCAATAGTTTTGAGAAATACAATCTATATTCTCTACCAAAATCTCAGTACTTCAACTATTTATTCTTTCCGCTATATTCTCCTGCTCTACATTCTCAATAGTCTCATATTTTCCCAAAATGATTTTCTGTGGTTCATGCCTTTACTCCACCTGCTCTATATCCATGTTTTTTTGCCCTAGTGCCCTTCACCACACCACCCATGGTAGCATACGCTTCGTATAGTACAAAAGTAGCCCTGTATGATAAAGGAAGTGGGAAGAAGAAAACTTGTCTGACTTCAGAACTAACTGCTTGGATATTGATCCCAAACTTGATCGCCATTCTGCTCACTCTCAAAAGTGTGTGTGTGTGTGTGTGTGTTTCCAATGATTTCACCATTCATCATGTTGTCCTAGGAGGTGTGAGTGCCCTTTCCAAGTGAATCCATATTAATTTGTCTTTTGCCTCAAGAGCTGGGTGAGCTCATCTATCTAAATCACACTCTATAGGAGACTCATTTGGTACCACTTTCAGGCCTACTTAAAACTGCTCGGACAACATGCCATGCCCACTGATCCTTGGAGGGTGATGGGGCATGTCAGGGACAAGGCATCACCACCCTGATCCCCATGAACCTTACCTGCCCAATATCAATGGCAGGGTTCAGACTGTTGCCAACATCCATGACGATGTCTGTGTGGAGGTTCTAAAGTTTGATGAGAAAGAGAAGTTGAGATGATTTATGAGTCTTGGTGACCCTTAGGCTTTAAGTGTCAATCCAAATGGCACTTTCATATCAGAGCTCTAGGCACCACTGCCACTGTCACTGCTGAAGTGCTGGTTCTTAGTAGCAGGGAGGTGAAGAGGAGCAGCAACCCTCCCTCAGTACTGTGAAGTAACTATGCCCTGAGTTGTAATGGTGGGTTCATAGGACTTGGGGCTTGGATCTGAGTCTGAATAGACCATGTGAGGAAAGGGTCATCAAACTATGGCCCGTGGGCTAAAATTCAGCCTGCTGCCTGTTTTTTTAGAACTCGAAACTGCGAACCACAAGGTCAGCAGTTTGAAAATACCAGCTGTTCCGCAGGAAAAAGATGAGCCTTTCTGCTCCATAAAGATTTTCAGCCTTGGAAACCCTGTACAGGGTCGCTATGAGTCGGAACCAACTCTATGGCACATAACCACCACCAAACTAATTAAAGTAGCCCTGGTGGAGCAGTGGTTAAGCACTTGGCTGCTAAGGTCATTGGTTTGAACCCACCAGCTGCTCTGTGGCAGTCTGTTTCCTTAAAGACTTTCAGCCTTGGAAACCCTATGGGGCAGCTCTACTCTGTCTCATAGTGTCGCTATGCGTTGAAATTGACTTAACAGCAATGGGTCAGGTAGCTAATTTTGTTTTTGTTTTCATTATTAAATAAATGGTTGGGGGGAAAAAATAAAAAGAATATTTTGTGACAGTTGCAAATGATATGAAATTCAAATTTTAGTGTCCACAATGACATTATTATAGCACAGCCTTGCTTATTTATATACATACTATCTACAGCTGTTTTTATACCACAATAGCAGAGTTAAGGAGCTGAGATCACATGGCCCACAAAGATTACATTATTGACTATCTAGCCCTTTACAGAAAAAAATTTCCAACCCCTGCTATGAGGCATGATTTTCCCAAGAAGACATCTGGTCTCCCTAGTAGTTCTTAACAGTACAATTCAGTTGTTCCTGTAGTCTTTCTCCCCCTTAATACGAAGGTTTTTCCAGCTTCTTACCTTATGATCCCCTGTCAGGCAATCAATCTCCACTTCCGAACAAGCCACCCCATAGGAGAAGTAGTGGAAAGGGTTCCCTGAGTTTGTCTCAAAGCTATAGCCAAGGTTGGGTGTTCTGGGGGAGAAGAAAGAAAATGTTATATACATATGAAGAAGATATGCACATCACACACACACAACCTGTCCCACAAATTTTGAGACCCTAAAACATTTATTTATTGGTCATTCAGCTGTTTTCCAACCAAGTCCACATGTTTGGGATATTCTGAACCTGTTAATAACACCTACATTGTTGTTGCTATGTGCCATGGAGTTGGTTCCGACTCATAGCGACCCTGTACAGGGTTTCCGAGGCTGTAAATCTGTATGGGAGCAGAAAGCCTCATCTTTCTCCCGCGGAACAGCTGGTAGTTTCAAACTGCCAACCTTGAGGTTAACAGCCCAATTCGTAACCATCGCGCTACCGAGCTCCTTAACACCTACATAGTCCAGGACATTTTGTCGCTTGTCTGTGCTCTGTTTTGTCAGTGGTCCTTACGGTGAATCATTCGGAATAGCCTAGTGCTGTTTAGAATCAAGTGTGCTGGTCTCCATGTGGTAGTAATGGAGATGGCAGATTTGCCTGAGCTTACAGAGGACATTAAAGTCACTCTTCAAAGAATCTACTGAAGCAGAAGCCAAGGACTTCAGAACCTAAAATTCTGCCTGTAATAGTTCCTGGGTTGTTCACACAACTGCTCATGGAGCTGCTCCCCATTCTCAAGGGGAAAGTTAACAAGATCATGTCCATCTCTGTGCATTTTTAAGTTGCCCACCTTCCCACACTGCTCCCCACCTATTGGTCCCTTTAACACTGCAACAAATGATTTGAGAAAAATCTTATTATAGAAACAAAAATCTTATGAATAGAATTTTAAAGTTGCAGAAGGTATGAGAAACTGCTGACTTCTCCAACTGAAGCAAAACTACACATTAAGACCAGAGCTACAACACTTGACTTCTGATAGAGTGTTTCATACTTTTGCCTCCAAGGCATATTATTGAATAACCTCACATATTTTAGAGCATCTTTAAAGGAGATTGGTTGTCCCTTATAGATTTATTTTCAATCTTGAGTACCCTCTGCAATTCTAATTTTTCATGAACCATGTTTTTGTGTGTGTGCATTTATACATCCAGAGATTATAATACACTCTATCTACGTAGGAGCCCCTGGGTGGTGAAAACTGAAAGGTTGGAAGTTTGAGTGCACACAGAGGCACCTTGCAAGAAAGACTGGATGACACACTTCCACAAAATCAGCCACTGAAAAGCCTGTAGAGTGCAGTTCAAATCTGACACACGTGGGATCGCTGAGTCAGAAATGACTCAGTTTAAAATTAGTTGGTTTGGTATCTGTGTTATTTCATATGTTATAAAAATAAAGAGCTGATACCATCAGAATCTTTGTGAAAACAAAACCAATACAGGGCTAAGAGGAAAATTCTAGGAGAATCACCTCTTTTGTTAGCTCTGACTTAACTGTGTCTGTCCCGGCCCTATCTTTACATAACTTCAGTTTTATATAATTCCAAAAGTGGAATACAAGCTTACTAGATGATAAGAATTTTGGGAAATGTAGGTCAAATATGGAGTCCTGGTGTGGCACTGTGGGTTAATGCGCTGAACTGCAAAGTTGGTTTGAAATGCAAGGTCAGCGGTTCAACCTCACCTGCCACCAGCCACTCCTCAGAAACCCTATACAGGATCGCTATGGGTGGGAACTGACTCATCAGCACTTAACAACAACAGGTCAAATATATAACCCCATGAGCATTGGCTAAACATTTCTTTGCCTAAAACATATATGCACATTCATACATTCACACAAAACCTTTCTAAGTAAACATGAAACAATTTTCCTAATCCAGTGATTTGTGAATTAAAGGTCTGGTGTGGTGCTGTAGGGCATGTACTGGACTGCTAAGTGGAAGGTAGGCAATTCAAACCCACCCGCTGCTCCTCAGAACCTGTACAGTTGTTGTTGTTGTTGTTATGTGCCATCGAGTCGGTTCCGACCCATAGCGACCCTGTATAGGGTTTCCCAGGGTATAAATCTTTACAGGAGTAGAAAGCCTCATCTTTCTCCCGCGGTGCAGCTGGTAGTTTCAAACCGCTGACCTTAAGGTTTGCAGCCCGATTCGTAACCACTACGCTACCAGAGCTCCTTACAGTAGTGATCTATAAAATAATAGGGCCTACTTAAATTCCCCAGAGAAAGATAAATTATGACCAACAGCAAAATGATCATATCTTTTTACCACTTGTAAGTCAGATGGACTCCTGATGTGATGCTGTAGAGTCAACACTGGACTTCAAACCACAGGTCAGCAGATCAAACCCACCAGCTGCTCCTCAGAAACTCTATGTTGGTGTTGTTGGTGTTGTTAAGTGCCGTTGAGTCAATTCTGACCCATAACAACCCTGAATAGCGTTTCCAGGCAGCAGCTAGTAAGCAGTTCAAACAACTTTGCAGTCTGACGCATTAGCCCACAGCGCCACACCAGGACTCCTCAGAAACCCTATACAGGGTTGCTATGAGTCAGACCCAACTCAACAGCACTTAACAAGTCAGAGGGGCAGCATCTCTGCCTATGTTGCTACTGAATTTTAAAGCTGCAGACGGCATGAGAAACCATTGACTTCCCCAAATGAAGCAGGAAGTGCACATTAAGACCAGAGCTAGAACATAAACTTCTGATATAGCACTTCATGCTCTTGCCTCCAAGGCATATAATTCAATAATCCCACATATTTTAGAGCATCTTTAAATGGAAATTGGTGGAAGTCCACTGGAGATATAAGTCTTGAAGGAACTGTTCTCCCCTGATGACAGGCTAGGATGACAACACACTTTCCATGTCTCTAGGAGAGATGGGCACGAACAACACCACACTTACTTATAAAAGCCAGTAGCAGACAAGCTCACTGCACCCTCATAGGCAGCTGTGACCTGAGGGAGAAGAAACGACCATCAGGAAGGGGCAGAGGTCTCAGGGAGCATGGTTTTCTGAAACCCTGGCCCACCATTTAGGCTTTCATGGGTTCGCCCTACTTGTCTAGAAGTAGAACAACTCCCTTTTTTTTCTAGTGACTTCCATATTTTACCTCCCATCTCACTGCCAGCAGCTGTACTACAACCTCATGCTCTGAACTACTACAATAGTTCTTAACTGGTCTTCCTGCCTCAAGCCCACCATGTAAGCCATCCTACACCCTACAGCCAGAGCATCATCTTAGCCTACCACACTGCCCATGCCATTGCCCTACTCTAGAGATTTCAATGACTCCCCAATGCAAATGCTCCTTTCTGTGACCTATGAAATGATCCAGCCCATCTGTCAGTGTGGCCCAAACTCACTACAACAGCTCTCCACTTCTCTTTGCCTTTGTGACTAGATATGCGACTAGATCTGGGTAGCGACAGAGACCCCGCTATGAAAGGGAAAGATGGGGCCCAGGTCCAGTGAAGACCTCCCATTTGAAAAGGTGACTTGGATTAGCTCAGACTTACCCAGTCTTCCCAGGAGCCATTGGGATTCTGTTTCTTGAAAGGCTCCAGTCTTTTCAGAATGGTTTGACAAGCCTCCTAAAGAGAATGCCCACCACACACCAGACACATCAATTCTCTACAACCCATAGCCCAAGTAAACTCCCAAGGGACTTAGCAAGGCCATCTCCAAGCAATGCTGTGCCCCAATGTGACTCAGACCTCCTCGCTACCCTCCCAGGAATGATGAGTCAAGAGTAGAAGACACAGTGCTCTGCCAAAGGGGCCACCACTGAGCCTTGCTTGGAGAACACTTCCTGATCTAGTTTTCAGACTGACAAAGGACCCGACGCATCGGGGACTGTACAGAGGAGCCTCCTCTTATTGAACTCCCTTGTTTGATTCCAGCCACACATGTGTGAAGTGAAGGAAGAGTCTCAGACCTGGAAGATCTTACAACCACAATTTCAATTTCATTTTCTTGTGATTTCAAGCTCTTTCTCTTGTGATCACTTCTAACATCAGAGTCTGTCTTCCAAAAAGCCCCTCCTTTATCTCCACCACTCCAGCTTTCTCTTCCCTCCTCTTTCACTGATCTTTCTGACTTTGATGAAAGTATTTAGGATTTCTGAGTCTCTCTTTGAGCATGGAGTTTGGAAGGACAGCAAGATAAAAGAGCCAAATGCATGGCCATAGCCAGAGAGCATGCAAGGACCATTCCACCACCATGTGGAGGACTCTTCCCACCCTAAGCCCGCAGCTCTGTGTCTCCCACAGGCTCCTTACATAGACGGCCTGTCCATTGATATCAGTGCTAACGGATGCAGCTGTAGGAGAGGCGTTGGGCACGGTATTAGTGCTCGTCTCACTGATGTAAATCTTAGAGGTGGGGATTTTCAGAGTTCTGCTGGCCACCTGCAAAAAGAAAATTCATCACCCTCTAGGGATGGGATCATCATGGGGTTTGGCTGTCTTCTACCCAACACAGCATTCCAGTTCACTGTTACAGGCAAGAAAATAACTTTGTAAAATATAATTCTACTGAGGCTGGGGTGTTCTTACAACTTGTTTTTGTTATGTGCCATGGAGTCGGTTCCGACTCATAGCGACCCTGCACAGGGTTTCCGAGGCTGTAAATCTTTACAGGAGCAGACCGCCACATCTTTCTCCTGCGGAACTGCCGGTAGTTTTGAACTGCTGACTTTGCGGCTTGCAGCCCGATTCATAACCACTATGCTACCAGAACTCCGTTCCTACAACTAGCAGAAGGTAAAGCAATGGTTTGGCTGACGTAAAAAAAAAAAATCATAAACCTAGTCATGACCAATAATACCTTTTAAGCTAATTGTGGCTTTAAAATCCAATTGGGACAATCCTCATGAGCCAAGTAGATATGCCAACTCTATCCCATAATCCTGCCTCCAATGTGAGAAGCCTTATAGTGGGAATGCATTAGCTGTCTTTATAAATAGAATTATCCACCTTACACACAGAGGCATAAAACCCTAGAATGTTGGGAACAGAAGTGACCTCAAAGATCACTTGGTCCATCCCTATGAATAGGTGAGAAAACCAAGCATAAAGGGGAAGGGATTTGCCTACAGTCATGCCTAATAAGGGTCATAGCCCAGGTCATCCTCAGTCTCTCATAGCATAGGCCACAGTGCCAGAGAAGACTACCATAGTTCCCTGGCTCCTCCCTGAACTCTGTCTGCTCACCTGGACCATCTTGGTGTGGAGGCCTTGGCCCATCTCAGTGCCTCCATGGGTCAGCAGCACAGAGCCATCTGTATACACATGCAACAGAGCTCCTGCCTATAGGAAGAGAACTGTGTCAGTTAAGATTCAACAGTTACTTAACTCAGTTCCCAGTTCCTAAGCTTAACTATGCAAGGCTTGGAACCAAAAGTACTAGAACCCAGGAAAATAAAAACAGTAGCAAAATTTTAGATATATACCCTGGAAAATTAAATCTTGTTATTTAATTTAAATCTTGCGATTCAAATTCTAATTTGAAAAGTGCTTTAATATATATATTTTTTCTCTCTCTCTGTTTCTTATCCTCAAAGGAAAATGGGTCAAATATCATTATCTTTACTCTAAAGATGAAGAAACTAGTGCAGAAAGGCAGAGTAGCTGTTCATAACCTTACAATCAGAAGGAATAAGAGCTAGATGTTAGCTCAGATCGCCAAGTTCCGTGGTGCTTCCGCTGTTCTGTGATAAGACTATTAGAGAAATTGGAACATGAAAGCTCAGCTTCCTTTTAAACAGCAAGCAGCTCCCCAGCCAGTACTGTTACCAGTCACAATGGAGTTTCATATGTGATACTATAAACAAGGGAAAGATGGGGCTCTGGTCCAATGAGGACCAACAACATTTGTGAAAATAATCATTTTGAAGCAATTACCTGGTTCAGAAAAGACAATGTGAAGCTTATTCCAAACTTGGTAGGAATTATGCACAATCCTCTCTTTTTCCAACAATTCTCTCTGGAGAAAAAAAGAACATTCTCATAGGACATTTTCTATCATATTTATGTCAGATTGGACATTATCTTACTCAACATCTTTGCATCAAATCGGAGCAGGAGATCCTTGGAGCCATCCATGTAGCCATTGCTAATAAATGAGCAGTGCCCAAGTTGCATAGACACAAATGAGAAAGGAAGGGATTGGGATTCTGGATCATCCAGTTCACCAGAAGAGGGACCACACCTGAGTCAGCACGGTCTTTCCAGAGTGGAATTTGGATTGGGCCACAGCAGCCTGGTCATCTTGGACTGTCATCATCCCTACTTTTAGTTGTGACTTGCTGATGGTAATGCTACCTTTTCTATGCTTTGTATTTGGTTATTGGAGTAACTGTGAGGAAGATAGAACCAACAGCATTATCCCTACTTTGCTAGTGATGAAACTGAGTCCCAGGGAGATGAGCCAATTACATATGTCACAGTTAGAGCTTAGTGAAAGAGTTAGGTATATCACTGTGCTGTTTTGGGTCCTAGACTTTCTCTTTGTAATATGGAATGCCCAGAAGGCATACAAATCTACAAAGATAAACCACAACTAATAGGCTATATAATTCTAAGCTTAGAGTCTGAACACTCTGGCCCTGGGCTAAAAATCATTACAGAATCTTCAAGAGATGACTGAGTCAATTGAAAAACTCAGGAGCCTTGTAATTTCTCTACTAAATCATTAGTTTTATATTTTAGGTTCAGCAAAAGGACTGTAGAATACAAAACCCAAGAGAGCACCAAAGCATCGGACCTCTCCCCTCCCAGTGCTTACTTGTTGAATTTCTCAACCTCTTTCCTCCGAGCTTGATACTGAGAACTTGCTAGGCATTCATCCCAGCATCTGGGCAGGGTGAAACCCTCAAGCTTCTGGTTGAAGTGTGTCAAGTCGCCTTCTTTATACATGTTCTTCCTCCGTACCTTTCCAAGGAGAGAGGCACTAAGAGCTTGTTGGTGACAAGGGGTCAGGGGAGGTGCAACCAAAAGGTAAGCCATCAGACCCCTCAACAATGCCTGCACCACCTCCTACCATGAGAGATGTTCAAGATACAAAGCCACTCTTCCCAACATAAGTTAGCCCTTTCAGACTTGTGCCGCCATCAAATCCCCAGCTTACTTCTTCTGCAGGTAGCCCACAGGTCACTGCAACTTCACTCATCCAGTACTCGGCAATGAGCATCCCCTGAGGTCCCCCAAAGCCTCGGAAGGCTGTGTTGGAAGGCAGGTTGGTCTTGCACAGTCGCCCAGTACCCCGGATATTGGGGATTTTATAGCAGTTATCCATGTGGAATAGCGCTCGTTCCATTATCTGAAGTAGAGGACACCAAAATGGGAGAAAACACAGCATTCATTTCATGGCTTCTCCAAAAAGAAACGTCAAGGGATGTACCCACCCCTGGCTTCTCCAGGCCCACTGTCAGTGCTCTTCTTTGGGCTCAGATTACTTCCTCCTGGGAGATTGCACCAGGCTCCCTATTGCATTCTTCAGTTTTTCCTCTAATCTATGCCTTACGGCAAAATATAAATATGAGATCAAGCACTTGCTTAAAAGTGGCATGTATTACCTATGAGTAAAATCCATACACATTTAAGCATGGAATTCAATACATGTGATAATCTTGCCCCAATCTATCATTTTAGCACCTTTTCTGCCTGCATGTTAGTTTCTTTATTACCTTCCTCATCATATCTACTTACTAAAAACCTCATCCAGCTCTTCCCTGAGGAAGCCCTTCCCAGGCTCTCTAGTTGGAATTGATCACTTGCCTCTTTAAACAAAAGTTTGTTTTACTAATTCATTTAAACATTTTTTTGTGTGTGGAAAAATATATAATACCAAAAAATTGCCATTTTAACCATTTTTAAGTGTACAGTTCATTGGCTAGTTACATTCACCAAATGTAATTCACCATATTGGGCAATTATAACCACTATCTACTTTCAAAACTTTTTCATCATACCAAACAAAAACTCAGTGCTCCTTAGGAAATAATTAACTCACCATTCTCTCCAGCCCCCAACCCCTGGTAATCACTAATAAACATTGGTCTCTATGCATTTGCCTGGTCTAGCTATTCCATATCTGGGGAAACATACAGTACTTGTCCTTTTGTGTCTGACTTATTTCACTAAACATAATGTTTTCAGGGCTCTTCATTTTGTGGTATGTATGAGGACTTCATTTATCTTTATGGCTGAATAGTATGCTACTGTACGTACATCCCACATGGTGTTTATTCATTCTTATGTTGGATACTTGGATTGTTTCCTTTTTTTTGCTATTGTAAATAGTTCTGCAAAGAATATTACTGCATAAATATATCTGTGTGAGTTCCTGCTTTTGAGTTTTTTCAAGATATACATGGAGTGGAACTGTTAGGTCATATGGCTAATACTTCATTTTAAGGTAGTTTTTATTTTTACTTTTATTAATGAAATTTTTATTAATAACTGAAAGTAGCATAAAGACTCAAATATTTCTGTAAGTCATGTAATGAAAACTAGCCCCTCCACTTCCTTATATTCTTGCCTAGAACTTCCAGTTCTCATTTCTGATTCTTTATAAACTATTTAGATTTGTTTCCATTATTACTACTTCTTGACTTTTTCAGTTGTAAACCATTATATTGCTTACCAATTGTGAAAAATGAAGAATTAGTGATCTTTCAGGCCTGTTTCCTATCCCAATCCTCGCATTACCAGGGTAAACTAAAAAGTATTGCTAATATGTCCAATTGACATATGAATGAATTTACTCCAAACAAAACATGTTTGAACATGTCTCTGAGGTCAGTAGATGACTGCAGACAAGTTCTCTCAGTAATATATTTGTCTTAACCTCATTTCTGTTGTTTTTGAAGGGTCGTCAAGTTGGTTTGGACTCATAGCGACTTCATCTGTATAAGGTGTCCGAGGAGTGAATGGCGGGTTTGTTCCACTGACCTTGTGGTTATCAATGCAGTGCTTATCCTACAACACCACACCAGGGTGATTGTTTTAAAAAGAACACTTTTGTCCCATAGAAAGAATTATTCTGAAGTGACAGCTGATAGCAAATTTTTAACAATAGTCAAGTGGACATTTCCCCAGAGCATTGAAGATTTGTAATAAATTTGCAGGAATGCTGTCCCACATAAAACAACAGCTTTCAGATGGATCATTTGTTTTAAGGAAGGTTAGGAAGACCTCATAGATGAATTAAAAACAGAGAGGTCAGCTAAGAGGGTAAAGGCAATTGTTTGGGGGGACTCCCAAGGAGTTCTGGTGTAGCACTGTAGGATAACCACAAGGTTGCTTTGAATTGCAAGGTCAATGGTTCAAAACTCACCAGCCACTCCTTGGAAACCCTATATAGGGTTACTATAAGTTGGAACCAACCGCAAGGCACACCACCACCACCATCATCATCGTTTTACTTCTTAAGAGCTTATTTTTAGTTTCGAGCTGTTTGATTCTTGCAGCATCCTGTTCTTTTTTTTTCAAGATGTAATTGTTTATCTCTCTGAGAAGATAGGTGTTATATTTTGCTTAATTGTTTCATTTTCCTTTTAGTTTACTTCCACATGAACAGTCTCTCTTTCCCACAAATTGCTTTTTGTGTTCCTTGATTATTTTAGTCTGAGTTATGTTAGAAGATTTTTATACACCTCAATTAATTATTTTTCTTCTTTTTGCTTTCCCTCAGTACTTTGCTAACTTGTACTTCTCTTTTATTTTGCTTTTTAATGTCTGCCTTCCTCTGCCACACTGTGCATTTCTTTATGTTGCATTCTAGGTACTCAATAAATGCTTGCTAGATTGAATTTAAAAGCTTGTAAAATCTTTACAGATAAGTACTGTATCTTTTCAACCTGAGTTTTCCATTAACACCAAGAAGCATGTGTTATAAAGGTGAGAATAACATGTGTTATACAATGTGAGAACAGCAGTTATATTTCCATTTTGAACACTTTTTACACAAAACCTGAAGTGTGAAGTTTCCTAATTAAGCCAACTTGAGAGCCCCTACCAGAGAGGTTCATTATCTGTCAGTTTCTCGTACTGTGGGCTTGTGTGTTGCTGAGATACTGGAAGCTATGCCACCAGTATTTCAAACACCAACAGAGTCACTCATGCTAGACAGGTTTCAGCGAGCTTCTAAACTAAGATAGACTACGAAGAGCAGCCTGGTGATTCACTTTCAAAGATTAGCTCATGAAAACCCTACGAATTACAGCAGAATATTGTCCAATATAGTACTTGAAGATGAACCCCCTAGATTGGAAGGCATTCAAAATATACAATGACCAAAACAAACAACTGAATCATACCAACAACTGGGAAGATGGCAAAGGAATAGGTAACGTTTGGTCTGTTACTTGAGGAATCAGAGCTGACTTGGTAACAACTAATTACAACAGCAAGGAGATAGGGACGGATGGTATACAAAGGGGCAAATAGTACATTCTGCTTTGCCTGAAGTGTTGGACTTTTTAATAAGAATCTATTCATATATAACCATTAACACTGTAAGGTAAAGGTTTTAAAACTTTAAAAAGTAAGTCACACCACCAAGGTAAATGTGTTGATTTTCACAGTTCATTCTATTTCACCATAGGGCTTTAGATCTTTTTGTAAACAACTAAATATTGTCAAGTTCATCTACAAAATCTATGACCACAACAATGAGGAGTGCATAGCCCCCACTTCTGAATTTACCCTGGTCATTAGTAGTATATTTGTAGGAACATGAACTGCAACCAAATATGAAAGTACACAATAATTGAATTGGATGTTAATCTTCATTTTACCCTAGAAGAAATGACTTTAATGCATAGTATAGGAAGACTTCAATATTCAGGAAAATGGAGCACACATAGTTTTCCCCATTCCTCCTACTAAATACAACTAACAAGGCCCAGATACGATATATAAAATACACATACGAATACTCTGAAAAGTGGACAGAGAAGGCAGGCTGCATGTGGATTTGAGGATTTGAGGAATGACATGAAGATAAATTCCTTAAGAGATAAAGTCTCTTAAATCCCACACTTGGAACAGAAGAAGCTGATGATGTGAAAATGTCAGCAGTGCAAACAAAAAATGTCCACTCAAATTCCTGCTCTTTTTAGCCAAAAGACAGGAAAGAGACAGTCTAGTGAGATGGAAATTATTAGACAATAATTGCTCTACTACCACCAAATACCAAAGAATTCATGCCTTTGAGTTATGGTGTTGGAGGAGAATATTGACAGTGCCATGGACTGCCAAAAGAACCAATAGATCCATTTTGGGAAGAAGTGCAGCCAGAATGCTCCTTAGAGGCCAAGATGGCCAAACTTCATCTCTCATACTTTGGAAATATTGTCAGGAGGGACCAGTCGCTGGAGAAGGATATCATGTTTGGTAAGGTGGAGGGTCAGAGAAAAAGAGGAAGACCCCAACGAGATGGATTGGCCAAGTGGCAGCATCGATGGATTCAAGTGTGGCAACAGTAGTGAGGTTGGCCCAGGATCGGGTAGTATTTCATTCTGCTGTGCATAAGGTTGCTATGGGTTGGTACCAACTCGATAGCACCTAACAACAACAAAAACTGGAACCACATGTCCATCAACTGGTGAATGGAAAAACAAAATGTAGTCTATCCATGTAATGGAATACTATTCAGTAATTAAAAAGAATGAAGTACTGATACATGCGATTCCATGAATAAACCTCAAAATATATTATGATGAGTGAAAGAAGTCATACACAAAAGACTATGTCGTGTATGAGTCTATTCATGTATGTTTTCCACAAAAGAAAAATCTAAAGTAGATTAATGGTTGCCTGTAGCTGGGGGTGGAAATGGCAGTGACTACAAATGGGCACAAGAAATCATTTCAGGGTGACAAAAATGCACAGAACTGGATTGTGATCATGGTTGCATTAGTTTTAAATGTGCTAAAAATCACTGCAATGTGTACTTCAAACAAATTTTATGGTAGGTAAATTTTACTTCAATTAAACCATTAAAAAAACAAACAAACAAAAGAGAGACAATGTAGCTCAATATTTAAAATTCAAACATCACAGAAACGTATAACAGAAAACAATAATGTGCACCCCTCTTCATCTCCCTCCACACTGATCACTGCCTGTAGTTTGGTATCTATATGTCGCCATACAGACTAGTATAATATATATAATAGATACACTTTGCATCTAGCTTTGTTCGCTTTGCAAAATATCTTGATCAAGAAGGATAAATTTCTAATCTGAGAAGTAATACATAATTACCATCACAGCTCTAGAAAACAACCAAGGATCTGAAAGGAGAAATTAGTTCCCATTGCAACAGGAATAGGCAAACCTTGAGGAAGACCTGGTTGTGTGGTTGTGGAGGCTCTGTGTGTGTGTCAAAGGCTGTGGGGGCATGCAGTCACCCTGGGATGCAAGAAGTAGGTTCTACTTACACTTAGAGAGAGATCCACAGTGTTCCCCGCATTGCTGTAGTGATCTACCTCCAGAGCTACAATCTCCCCAGTCTTCATGAAGCCAACCTGATAGAAAAAAGAGTGGTTTCTCAACAGCTCCTTCTCTCCATCTCTCTCTAATCCTCCCCTCCCACTTCAGCTAACTAGAAGAAAAAGAACAGGAAAAAAATTACACTATGGATTTCATTTTTCAAGAAGTTAAGCCATTACTATAGCTAAGCAGGTGAAGAAGAAAGAAACGAACATCTCCTCCACAGACACATTGATGAACTCTTGGCTCCTCCACCTGGATGCATCTCCCCACACTCCTTCTTCCGTCTACCTATTGGCTCTGATTCTAAGAAAAGGAATGTGGATACAGGAAGGTGAAAATAAAGGAAGAGAAGGTAAGAAAGAGACTCTCCACCCCTCACAGAGTATGGCTAGCAGAAAACAATTTACACTTCACATGAGCAAAAATACATTTTCACACCCCTTGCCTTATGAAGCCATCATAGTGCTTTCACAAGGGTTACTAATGAGGGAACTGAACTCCAAAAGATTATGTTACTTTCTTTTGGCACATGGAATTGGGGAACAAGAGAAATACAATTCCTTTTAGGGAGTTAAATCATGAAACAAATTTAGGGTAGGATAAAGGGGAGAGGCTTAAAGTCAGTTCATGAAGAGAGAAGACACCCAGGTTCACAGACCTGGACTAAGGCCTGGAAGGCTATACTGCTGTGCAGACTGGCCATCCATATAAGGAGTCCCAGAGGGTAAGTTGGACACTGTCTAGTACTCATAGTCTGGCAATCTAACAACCCGTGTCTACCCAAGTCCCATAGAAGTTTAATTTCTCATGATAAACTACCAAGTGGTCATTCTGATTTTCAGTTTACATCAGGTTGTGAACATGCTAACATTAAACCATCCTAAGTGATAGTGTTTACTCTACATCTGCAGACAATACTGTTTCAGACCCTACTGAACCACAATGAATTCACAAAAGGAGAGAACACCATTCTGATCTCTTGAGGAGAGAGTGGTCCACCCCTTTATATTGCTTCTCTTGGCCTATTTAAATTTCTCTCATTGTTATTCTTCTTTGAACTTCTATAGATAGTCACACAAAGTAAGAATACAGCCAAGGATCTCTGAGCCTTTCTCTCCAGGTCTTGCCCATGCCAACATAGCCCCCAACATCTAGAACCTTGTATCGAGCCAAGAAGGGATGTCTGCCTCCAGTTATCAGCATGTCCTCATCACGGTCCAGCATGCAGCGTACGGGGCGGCCAGTCCTGAGGGAGATTCCCATAGATTAAACTCCATTGAGCCTTCTACAAAATCCCAGGGCTGGGATATGTACACAAGTTTTCTTTTCCCTTCTGGTATAATGCTCAGTGTCTTAGCACTATGATAACTCCAGGGGGGCATGTAAGACTATGAGGCTTGTCCTAGGGGAGCTTACGGTCAGGCAAGGCAGTTAAGACAGAGACACATGGGTCAGAACACAAAGAATAAATAGGTTACATTACCCACACAATCTTATACCCTAAAAAACAAAAATGGTTACCCTAAGTTGATTCTGACTCATGGTGACCCCATGTATGCTTCATAGTGTTTTCACTGTTTGCATTTTCGGATATAAATTGTCAAACTTTTCTACCCAGGAGCCTCTGGGTGGACTAAAATTTCCAGATTGTCAGCCCAGAGTGCTTCACTGTTTGTGCCACCAACGGAATCCCTCTCCCCCCCACCTCCCCATGCCATACACCAAATTCTGACTCATAGTAATCCTATAGGACTGAATAGAACTTCTCTTTAGGGTTTCTGAGACTGTCCACTTTTATGGGAGTAGACAACCTCATCTTTCTTGTGGGGAATGGCTGGTGGATTTGAATTGCCGACTTATGAATAGCAGTCCAATGTTTAACCCCCTATGCCACTGTTGCTGTTAGTGCCGTTGAGTGGATTCTGACTCATAATGACCCTGCATAGGGTTTCCGAGTAGCAGCTGGTAGGTTTGAACTGCTGACCTTGTGGTTTGAAGTCCAGTGCTGATTCTACAGCGCCACACCAGGAGTCCTCCTTAAACCATGCTCTTATTGTTGTTGTTGTAAAGTGCTCTTGAGTTGGTTCCAACTCAAAGCAGTCTTGTATAGGGTTTCCAAGGAGCAAATGGTGGGTTTGGACCACCAGCCTTATGGTTTGCAACTCAGTGCTTATCCTACAGCACCGCACATGGAGTTCTAAAAATGGAACTGTGAGAATTCAAACCAGGAGAAAACTAGTACAGAAAGAGAAAACCCAGGAAGCTTTCCTGGCAGAGGCAACCTTGTTCTGGGGCTGCTGGGAGAATTCGGCCTTGGAACTCACTTGTGTGCAGCCAAGGCCACTGCCGTGGACACAATGGTGCTCCGAGTCTCCTTCCCACCAAAGCCTCCTCCCATTCTCTTCACTCGGACCAAAATCCGATTTTCTGGAACCCCCAACATTTTGGCAACAAAGCTCTATAGGCAAAAGAAAAACACTTTCATTGAATTTACATAGGCATCATCTGAATTTCTTCAAACCAGCATGCACAGGCCTAGTCACTGTGGGAATTCTGAAACTCCATGATTCTGAAGTTAATCCCCCCTCTCACTGCCATCTAAGCCTTAGTTTAGTGATATTGCAGGCCAGCCCTCAGTAGTAAGTGCACGCTGAACTCTGAATCTTGTTTTTACCCAAAGGGATAAACCACTAGTCACAGCACACTTTCAGAGCCAGAACTCATTCCATCTTGTTGGACCAGCAGTAACTATCATGTTGCATTTAGTATAGAAATAAGGTATATTTGAACTGCAGCAGACCACTTAGTGATCCTTGTGGAAATCACCTTCCATATGACTTGACTATGGCCATATATCTATGGAATGAATATAGTTAACACTTACCAGGCTCTATTACAAGTGTTAGAATTCATCTAATTCTTATAATAACTCTATCCAGTCCCATTTTACTGAAGAGAAAACTGAGGCTTCAAGCTTAGTGACACCAGCTTGTTGGCTTCAAGTTGACATCCTTATACACAGTGTTATCCCTGCTGGGACCAGCGAGATCTCTGCCTTCTCATTTTCCACACTGCCATTCCTGGCCTGCAAGGAGCTCCCAGGTGTCCTCCCCAGGCCCTTGCTAAACAACAGAACCTCTACCTGGGTCTTCATGGTGTTTTGTGTAGACACAAAGAGCTCCATCGCCCCTTCCTCGCCTTTTGGGACAGCAATGGTGCAGTGAGTCTCCAGGTAGAAGTGCTCTTGGCCACCGATGTACAACTCACCTATGGGAACAGAGACTCCACATGGTAAGCTCACTGCTGTGGAGGGCACAGTCTGCTGAGGGAGAGAAAAGGCTCTGCAAAGTGCTCTGGGCAGGAGCCAACTGCTCACAGGTAATTTCTTGGTTCCATGACTGTGGTGGAAAAGGTTGGAGAGGTTTGGTCACCTGAAACCTGAGGACTCCTTCCAACAAATAAAGCAAAACCACATTAAAATGCAACAGGACTAAGCTCTCTTCTAACCATTGTTGTTGTTGTTGTTAAGTGCCATTGAATCAGTACTGAATCATGCGACCTTATGCACAACAGAATGAAACACTGCCCGATCCTGGGCCAACCTCACTACAGTTGCCACGGTTGAGTCCATCAATGCTGCCACTTGGCCAATCCATCTCGCTGGGGGGTCTTTCTCTTTTTCTCTGACCCTCCACCATACCAAACATGATATCCTTCTCCAGTGACTGGTTCCTCCTGACAATATGTTCAAAGTATGAGAGATGAAGCTTGCCCATCTGGGCCTCCAAGTAGCACTCTAGCTGTACTTCTTCCAAAACGGATCTATTGGTTCTTTTGGCAGCCCATGGCACTTTCAATATTCTCTTCCAACACCATAACTCAAAAGCATCAATTCTTCTATGGGCTTCCTTATTCACTGTCCAGCTTTTGCATGCATATGAGGTTATTG
>NW_006408534.1:5523780-5525455 GCF_000296735.1 Chrysochloris asiatica | reverse complement strand
TTCTCCAGCATCATTTCTATCACCAAGGCCATATTTTCCAACTACTGATCCTTCCTCTTTGCTCCCAACCTTTGCATTCCAATCACCAGTAACGATTAATACATCTTGATTGCATGTTTGATCAATTTCAGATTGAAGAATTTGTTAGAATTCTTCTATTTCATCCTCACAGGCTTTAGTGGTTGGTGCGTAAATTTGAATAATACTGGTATTAACTGGGCTTCCCTGTAGGCACATGGATATTATCATATCCCAGACAGCGTTGTACCTCATGACTGATCTGGATATGTTCTTTTTGACAATGAATGCAACACTATTCCTCTTCAATTTGTCATTCCCAGCATAGTAAACCATGTGGTCATCAGATTCAAAATGGCCCATACCAGTCCATTTCAGCCTAAGATGTCGATATTTATGCGTCCCATTTGTTTTTTGACAACTTCCAATTTTCCCAGATTCGTACTTCGTATATTGCATGTTCCAATTTTCTATGAATGTTTTCAGCTGTTTCTCTTCATTTTGAATAGTGCCCCATCAGCAAATGAAGGTCCCACGGGCTTTTCTCCCATGCGCTTTACTCCATTCGCCTCATCACAGTCAATTCTACTTTGAGGAGGCAGCTCTTACCCAGTCGCATTTTGAGTGCCTTCCAACCTGAAGGGCTCATTTTCCGGCACTATATCTGACAGTGTATTCTGCTATTCATAAGGTTTTCAGTGACTAAAGATTTGGAAGTAGTTCGTCACTCCTTCTTCCTAGTCAGTCTTCATCTGGAAGCTCATCTGAAACCTGTCCACCGTGAGTGACCCTGCTGGTATTTAAAATACCGGTGGCACAGCTTTCAGAATCACAGCAACTCACAAGCTACCACAGTACAACAAAATGACAGACAAGTGGTAGCCAGAGAAAATAAAGACTTTTACAGATTACAGTTGTGAAATTTTGAAAAAGAAGGAATAAACAGATAGGAATAGAAGGCTGAAAATGAGCATCACCGATAACTGAAAATAACAGGCGTGTTGGAGAGTGTCTTCACTAGTGCAATGCTAGCTTGTGTATAAGGGCACTGTGCTGACTGAACAATGTACAACAGACAATTCCAGGCAAGGACTTATCATTTAGCAGCATGGTCCTAGGGTTAGATCTATAGACACAGTTCCAAGAGACAAGGGAAGGGAAGGGAGGGAGATTGGGGTAGGATAGGAGTGAGCATTAGCTGAGGATGGCTAAGGACTGCCTCCTGGCAGCCAGGAGTCTGTGGTGAGAGGTCTAACAGACCTAGGCTGGTCAGGTACCAGTGGCCACTATCTCTCCTTCTCTCAGTCTTTCAGATCAGAATCCACCAGTATCTCTCTAGAATCACTTTGCTATATCTGGCCAGGAGATCCAGGCAGGAGATTGAAATTAAGATAACTGAAGATCTTGCCCAGCCAACTGTCTACTATTGTGCTACAAGTAGTAGATGGATTGAATTGTGTCCCTCCAGAAGCAGACTTGTAAATCTAGTATCCATAGTCGAATCCCATTTGCAAACAGGGCTTTCTTTGTTATGTGAATAAGGCCATGGGAGTGCAAACAGATTAGATACAGCAGCAAGGAAGAAGAGATGGGAGAAGAAAGATGACAAGTCATGTGAAGATTGCCAAGAACCCAAGGAATAAAAGCTGAAAAGAGA
>NW_006408534.1:5508615-5523275 GCF_000296735.1 Chrysochloris asiatica | reverse complement strand
AGAAGACAAAGTCAAATATTATAATGAAATGTGCAAAGACCTGTAGTTAAAAAAGCAAAAAGGAAGAACATGCTCAGCATTTCTCAAGCTGAGGGAACTAAAGAAAAAATTCAAGCTTGGACTTACAATTTTGAAGGATTCTATGGACAAAATATTGGATGTACAAAAAGTATCAAAAGAAGATGGAAGGGATACACAGAGTCACTGTACCAAAAAGAAATGTAGATGTTTAACCATTTCAAGAGTCAATATGCTCTAGAGTCAAAGATCCTAAAGGAAGAAGTACAAGGTACACTGAAAGCACTGGCAAAGAACAAAACTCTGGGAATTGATGAAATAAAAATTGAACTATTTCAACAAACTGATGTAGCACTGAGGCACTCACTCATCTATGACAAGAAATTTGGAAGACAGTTACCTGGACAACTAATTGGAAGAGATCCATATTTGTGTCCAAAAGAAATAGAGGCGACTCAATGTAATGTCAAAATCAATGGACATTATCATTAATATTGCATGCAAGTAAACTGTTGCTAAAGATACTTCAAAAACAGTTGCAACCATACATTAACAGAGAACTGCCAGAGGTTCAAGCCAGATGGAACGAGGGATGTCATTGCTGGCATCAGATGGATCTTGACTGAAAGCAGAGAATACCAGAAAGTTGCTGCTTGTTGTTGTGGTTATGTGCCGTGGAATCGGTTCCGATTCGTAGCTACCTTACCTGTACTTTATTGACTCACAAATGCTTTAGATTGTGTGGATCATGACAAGCTATGGACAACATTGTGGAGAATGAGTATTCTACAACACTTAATTGTGCTCATGAGGGACCTGTAGAGAGAACAGGCAGTTGTTCGAACAGAACAAGGGGACACCGGATAGTTTAAAATTAGGAAAGGTGTACACCAGTGGTGTATTCTTTCATCATACTTATTCGATCTGTATGCTGAGCAAGTAATCTGAGAAGCTTGATAATATAAAGAAGAATGTGGCATCAGAACAGAGGAAAACTCATTATTAACCTGCAATATGCAGATGATACAACCTTGCTTGCTGAAAGTGAAGAGGACTTAAAATATTTACCAATGAAGATCAAAAACCACAGCCTTCACTATGTGTTGCACCTCAATGTAAAGAAAAGAAAAATCCTCACCACTGGACCAATAAATAACATCCATATAAATAGGTAAAAGATTGAAGTTGTCAAAGACTTCATTTTGCTTGGATCAACCATCAACACTCATGAAAATAGCAGTAAGGAAATCAAATGCTATATTGCATTAAGCAAATCTGCTGCACAAGATCTCTTTAAAGTGTTGAAGAGCAAAGATATCAGTTTGAGGACTAATGTGTGCCTGACCATAATCACAATAATCTCATATGCATGTGAAACTGGGAAAATTAATGCAGGACCCATAGTAGAATTGATGTATTTGAATTATGGTTTTGGAGGAGAACATTATAAGTACCATGGACTGTCAAAAGAACAAACAAATCTGTGTTGGAAGAAATACAGCCAGAATGCTTCTTGGAAATCAGAGTGGCCAGACTTTTATCTGTCAAACTTAGGACATATTATTGGGAAGGACCAGTTCCTGGAGAAGGACATCATGCTTGGTAAAGTGGAAAGTCGGAGAAAAAAAGGAAGACCCCCTGCAAATGAGATGGATTGGCACAGTGGCAGTAGCAATGGGCTCAAGCAAGGATTGTGAGGTTGTGCAGGACTGGGCAGTGTTTCATTCTGTGGTGCACAGGATTGCTATGAGCCGGTACTGAGTCAATGACACCTAACAACACAACAACAACCGAGCCAGGCTGCTGAATTCAAAATTTTAGCCTGTGTGGCTCTGTGGGTTAATGCACTGGACTGCAAAGCCATTTGAACCACAGGGTCAGCAGTTCAAACTCATTAGTTGCTCCTTAGAACCCCTAAAGGATTGATATGAGTCGGAACCGACTCAACAGCATTTAGCAACAACAATAATAAGCTGTGAGAAGATAAGTTTCTGTTTGCTAAAACCATTTACTTGTGTTATTTCTGTTAATGTTGTTGTTAAGTATCGTCCAATCAGTTTGACTCATAACAATCCTACATTGGGTTTCAAAGGTGCAGCTGGTGAGTTTGAACTGTCAACTTTGTGGTTAGCAGTCCAGTGTTTATCCTAAAGCACCACACCAAGACAGATGCTTTGTATTCTAGGTTAGGAAATCACTTCCCTTGTCCTGGCTTCAAAGTAGACCTCTTCTTTGAATTTAATTTTAAAGCCAGAACTTCCCTACCATCCCAGAGTTGGCCCATCCTCACAGCCATGTGGTGCAGTTGTACCTGAAACAACGTTATCTGCTTCAGCAAACCCTTTCTTGAGGTCTCCTTTCTCAATCTTCCGTTCAGGTTCATAAAAGGAGTTGTTCTTTATAGCATCCTAAGAATAAAAAAAAACTTCAGCAATTTGTCTTTCAGGGTGAGAGCAGTGATTTATGATTGAGGAAAAAGAAGCTCTATGAACTATTGCCTCTCTCTTCTCACAGATGAGCCTCTATTAACTTCATATATAGGATTAAAGTAAACTCTCCTAGGGTCACTATGGAGAAGGTTTCATAGGATCACAGCAGCTCAGTACTTGAAGGGATTTGGCGCTGTGGGTTAATGCGCTGGACTGCAATGTCAGTTTAAACTGCAAGGCCAGCAGTTCAAGCTCACCAGCCACTCCTTGGAAACCCTATACAGGGTCACTATGGGTCAGAACCAACTCGAAGACACTTAACAACAACAACAGCATCAAGTCTTCAGTTGGTGCTCAAATCTTTAAAAAACAAAACCAGTTACATTAACTCCATTCTGATTCATGGCAACCCCATTACGTTAAAGTAAAACCATGCTCCATAGGGTTTCAGTGAAGGATTTTTCAGAAATAGATCACTAAGACTTTTTTCCAAGACACCTGTGGGCATACTCGAATCCCCAATCTTTTGATTGCCAGCCACCTGCGTATAAATTTATAGCACACCCTAATGAATGTATCTGTAGGAACAGGGAGCTCACTGTTTTGCAAAGACAACCCACTGTCAGTTACCTCAATTGTGATAATGGCTGGAAGTTCTTCGTAGATGATTTTCACTCTTTGAGCTGCTCTTTGTGCATGTTCTGGGGTATCGGCGACCACAGCACCAATGATGTGTCCAATACAAGTTACCTAGGTACAGAGCCAGATTATTAAAAACATAACTGAGTTCCTCATAAATCAAATTATTTTAGATTGTTCTAGAAGGCAACAAAAGTCCCTGTCTGCACAATCTCCTATTAAGTCATATTTTAGGAATGTCCTGAGGTCTTTTAATTTCCTCATATTATTTACTGGAGCTTTATGCCTCATTGTAAGCATATAGAATCTATAGAGCTGACATCGTATGAGTATTGGGTTAGCAAACAAATTTTATCTCAAGGGCCAATTCTGATTATTTAGTACTGGCAGTCAGTTAAGGGGCAGCACCAGACAGAATATGTTGATTGATTAAGGATACCTATCGTGAGCAGAACGAGAGGGATGGCACCGTGACGTACATTTGTCAACCTGGATCAATTCCAACCCTCTTGTTCTTCATATGAAGAGATTCAAACTCAGAAGGCAGAGTCACACTTGATCTTAGGTCCTAACTCTCAGTTTCATGTTCTTTCCACCAAACCCTGTCTTCTATGATCTACTTCCCAGATATACACTGAAAATTCTCAAAGTCAGCAATCATGTCTAGGTGCCCCCAAAGCAGTAGCTTCCAAATTCTGGTTCTCAAACTTAAATATCCATAAACGTGGGTTTTTTTTTCAAGATTTATAGAATACTAATTTTAATCATCCACTTGCCATCAAAGCTAATTGGACCCCCTTCAGAGAAAATTCTTGTCCCGCATCCTTAAATAAACAGCAAAAAGATTTTTGTCCAACCTATCTCTTTGTAATATGAGGTTTGTGGCATGGCACTGTAGGATAAGCACTGGACTGCAAGGTCAGTTTGAACCACAAGGCTGGATGTTCAAACCCACCAGTTGCTCCTTGGAAACCCTATACAGGGTCACTATGAGTCAGAACCACTTGATGGCAATTAACAAATACAACTTCTCTTTGTAATATGTTGTTTATGACAAAAGGAAACAATGCCTTATATACAAATGTCTGATAAATATCTCTAAGGACCAATTAACTTATTGAGTGGTTAGTGCAATGGTTCATGAACCAAGCTAACTCTTACTAACTAAAGTGCCAGCAAAGCTCTCAAAGACTCTTGAAGTTGTAGAGCAGTTGTTCTATCGAGTTCTTTTTCTGGAATTCCTGTATCTCATGCTTACGGTTTTGTGATCTCTCTTTCACTTTTACATTATAAGCGTAAAAGTGATTACATTATAAATAATAAGGTAAGTTTGCCCCAAAGCAACACCTACCCAACTCTAATTTGCAACATTTGATCTGAATTAGAAATATAAAGTGACTGGGAATGATCATATGAATAAAGTTGATGGATTTTTGTAAAGCTATCTTGTTTGATGAAGTACAACCAGAATACTCCTTAGAAGTCAGGATGGCCAGCCTTAATCTCTCATAGTTTGGACATATTATCAGGAGGGATTAGTCCCTGGAGAAGGACATCATGCTTGATAAAGTGGAGGGTCAGAAAAAGAAAAGGAGATGGATTGGCATGTGGCAGTAACAATGATTGTGAGATTGGCACAAGACCAAGCAGTGTTCCATTCTGTTGTGCATAGGATCACTATGAGTCAGAACCGACTCGATGGCACCTAACAGCAACATCTTGAATGCCTAGAAACTTTCAGGGGTTGGAATTCCATGTATTTGAGATCAACAGATAAACTTTCATAAAAGTGAAATATCAGTACACACAGTGGTAATATTGTGATTTATTGTCTGCTTAGTTTGTTTAATGCATTCCTCCTTGTTTGTTTTTTTTTAATGTTGTTCTTAAATACCCAAGGATCAGCTGATGGGTTTGAACTGCCAACCTATGGTTAGGAGTTCACTGCTTATCCTACAGCACCATATCAGGAGTCCTTTCTGCTTTGTTTTGTTCAGTTTTTTTTAATAGAGGGGTTTAATATACCCTTAAGAACAAGATTGCAAATTCAAGTACAATCATTAGCCTTGTTTTAATGACAACAAAATTTGGAGTCATCCTATTACGTAAAAACAGCAGTCATCAATTAAATACACAAACAAATAGAAATTAAATTTAAAAATACTGCCAGGCATATTCTATCCCTTTACCAATTGTCCTTAATATTGGCCAGTTGTATGATGGCTGCAATATATTTGCAAATGTATAATCCATTCAAGATTAGGCATGTGGAAGAATGAGCAAATGTTGAAATTTAAATATTGATTTCATTTCATTCATATGGAGGAGATTAAATCCAAGTCTTACCTTATCCATCGCAAAGACTGTTTCATCATTACAAATCCCAGTTACATTACTCCCAGGAATATCACCAGCTGAGAGGAAGCAAACAAACCCAGGGACCTTCTGAGCTTCTGAAGTATCTATGGACCTGCAAGAAAGGGCACAATGAGGGGTCAGCATTACAGTACAGCAGACTCGTCACCTGATTGGACAACAAAGGCTTCATCCTGCTCAGTTTCCCTCCACCCTAATTCTTCCTGTCTCCACCTTCTACTAGATTCCTTTTGATTCCATTCTACCCTGTTCTGCAAACACTGCTCAAATGCTTCTCATGTACAGAGTACTCTGTTGAATGCTACTACGCATGTTGCCATTGTTGCTAAATACCGCTGAGCTGGTTCCAACTTATAGTGACCCTGTATAGGTTTCCAAGGAGCGACTGGTGAGTTTGAACTGCCAACCTTTCAGTAAGTAGGCCAGTGCTTATCCTACAGCACCACTAAGCATTTTAGACTGTAAAACAGGACCCTATGGAGCTTGTTCCAAGTAAAATGGAATGAATTCTAGTGAGCATTTACTCTAGAGAGCACCAGCTAAAACTCCTATCACCCAGCTAACTCCCACTGAAAATCAGCACAATGGGTCCCTTGCTAGATCACAGATCCAATGGCCTTTCAATGTTTGCACACAGACAAGTTTCCCATGTCACACTAATGGTGCTATTCAAGCATGGAAGGGCATCCCAGGCATAATTAGGCAATCCAGACCTCAAAGGGAGGAGTCTGGAAGAGATCATCAATTACAGTAATCTAAACCATGCCCTGATCACTCTGGTCAATGCCCACCCAGGGAAATAGAGCAGAGGCATCTTGGGAAAAGGTATAAAAACTGCTATGAAGTATCAACCACTTTCCAAACAACTAAATCCTCACAAGAACCCCACAAAGCAGTTATCATTATTCTCATGTTACATTTACGGAAATCAAGCACAGGGAAGTTGAATCCTTTGTCCAAAGTCACATGACCAGAAAGCAACATAACTGGGATTAAAATTGAAATAAAGTACAAGGGAGTCCCTTGGTGATGCAAACGGCTGATGTGTTCAGATGTTAACCAAAGGCTGGAGGTTCAAGCTCACTCAGAGGCACCTCAGAAGAAAGGTCAGGAGATCTACTTCAGAAAAATGAAGCACTGAAAATCCGTTTGAGCACAGTGCTACTCTGACATACATGTGGTTACCACGAGTCAGAATCGGCTCAACACCAAAACTGCTTTAGCAGGTGTGAAGAGTAGCCACTTTAGGACCATTACTGCTCGGCCATACTGCCAGGTTGCTGCAATTATGATGAAGTCTACCCATCTTCCTACACGTGTTCAGACATTGCTTAGATGGCACAAAGTTGTTTGAGTGTAGGCAGTGGAAGCCATGATGCTCACACTATGTCAGTACAGGCTCCAGCCAAGGGCAGAGCCAAATGAATTTTGCCATATACCTGGCAACCATATCAATTTAAGCATGTGTGTTTTTCTTTTCTTTTTTTCTCTCCCATAGACCTGGAAGAGTTTGCTAAATTTTATCTGCATTTGTACACCATTCTCTAGGCTAGGATCATCAGGCAGACAAAAGATCAACACTCTGATTCCTATTCCATGCCATGGCCTGAGGGAGGTTTTTCCCAAGATGCTCTGTTTGGCAGGGCAAGTATCCAATGCTTACTAGGAAATAGAACTCACAGTTCTCTGTCCTTACCACCTGGAGGAAGCATAACACAGTTGCTAATGTTGTTTGGCTTCAAACACCAGCTCTGCCTCTTACCAGCTGTGTGACCCAAGGCAAGTGATTTTATCTTGCCTGCACCTTGGTTTCCTCAAGGAGAATGTGGAGATAATATCAGGGTTGTTCTGAGGGATAACTGAGCTAATATATGTAAAACTAAATAAGAATATGGCAAATAATAAGCAACATGAATGTTAGGGATTAATATTATTACTGAACTAAGATGTGTAATAAATGTAGTCCTGGTGTGGAGCTGTGGTTAAGGCTCTGGACAGCAAAACTGGCTTGAATCGCAAAGTCAGTGAGCAGTTCAAGCTCACCAAGTCACTCCTTGGAAACCTTATACAGGGTTGCTGTGGGTCGGAACCGACTCGACGGCACTTAAACACAACAACAATATATGTAAAATGCTGTAAACAAGAATGTGGCAAATAGTAAATGTGATGGATATTGGTGGTGGCTGTGTGCCGTGGAGTAAATCTTTACAGGAGCAGAACACCTCATCTTTCTCCCACGGAACAGCTGGTAGTTTTGAACTGCTGACCTTGCAGTTCGCAGCCCGATTCGTAACCACTACGCTTCCAGAGCTCCTTAGGGATTGTTATTATTAAAGTGCCCTGGTGGCGCAACAGTTAAATACTAGGCTGCTAACCAAAAGGTTGACTGTTCAGATCCACCTGGCAAGCTGTTCTAGTAAAGATTACAACCAAGAAAACCCTATGGGATAGTTCAACTCAGTCACATGAGGTCGCTATGAGTCAAAAATCAACTCAACAGCACCCAATAATAACCAAAGTAGCAAATCCCTGCCGTTCAGGCTCTAAGTTCAACATTCATGTCTGAGTGACTGTTCTGTGCTAAGGGCTTTGCATACTCCATTAGGAATCAAAGCAGCACCCTGTCATAGACGAGGGCCTTGGGAGCTTAAACACACAGGCCAAGGCCAAAGTTACTAAGTACTGGAGCAGGGATTCAAACTCAGGTCTGTCCGAATTGAACATCGTGGTTGAGTAGGACTCAAGTTCTCCTGAAATTTGGCATTTAAGTATTAGCACAATATCTACAATGCAAATCTACCCTTGTTCTGCTAACTGCTCTTTGGGCCAAATACTCTTATGATCTTCCCATTTAGTGCATTAGGTCTTTCCCAATCTGGCCTCCAACTTCACCCTTTTCTCCCTGAAGCACCTTTGGGGCGCTACCTTCTTCTGCTTCTCTCCAGACTGTGATATTCAAAGGTACCTGTGCTATCTTCTGCCCTAAAGTCTGAAGAAGCCTTTGTATTTTTCTGTCTTCAGTGCCTGGCTAGAGGCACAAAGCCTTTTGGTGGTCCCAGACCCCCTCCTCCCCTTCCTACACTCACTTGATCTTGGCATGCGCCTGGGTGCTGGTGACCAGTCGGAGTGATAGCTCATTTTCATAGCGAGGAATGTCGTCACAGTACACGGCCTCCCCAGAGGCCTGCATGGAGGCAGCCAAGTGTGGTAGGGGCCGGCCCACCATGTCCTCCAAAGACTGACCCTTGGGCACTTCCTAGAACAACATGGTCAAAAGTCAGTTTGAGCTGCTGGGAACACTGCCCCCTAGAGGCCTTGGGGGTAACTGTGGCGAGCTTCAGGCCAGACCACAGAGCAAACCTAAGAGTAAGGCTGGACAGGGCAGTAGCAGCACTGAGCAGAAGGAAACAGAAAGTCATGTAAGAAGTAATTGATTATGGTGGTCATAGGGTCACTGCATAGTATCTTGCATAAAGGAACACACAAAAGAGGGCTGTTGTTGTTGTTAAGTGCCATCGAGTCGGGTCCGACCCATAGCGACCCTGTACAGGGTTTCCGAGGGTGTAAATCTTTACGGGAGTAGAAAGCCTCATCTTTCTCCCGCGGAGCGGCTGGTAGTTTTGAACCGCTGACCTTAAGGTTCGCAGCCCGATTCGTAACCACTACGCTACCAGAGCTCCTTGGATACAGAAATATGCTATGTTCTTGCATGGTTAGTCGTTCAAACTCACCAGCCACTCCTCGGAAACCCTATACAGGGTTGTTATGAGTTGTAACTGACTGGACAACACTTAACAATAACAACAATATTACTTACATAATCCTACAATAGCAGTAATAACAAACATAATTTACAAGTAGATCCATAGGCAGATATGCAAGAGGAACAGGAATGAGATGACATATGTGGGTACATTTAAAAATATATGTTTTTGTTATTGTTAAGTGCTATCAAGTCGGTTCTGGCCCATAGAGACCCTGTACAGGGTTTCTGAGGGGCAGCTGGTGGGTTTGAACTGCCAACTTTGCAGTTCAAACTGATCTTGCAGTCCAGCACATTATCCTGCAGTGCTACACCAAGACTCCAAAAGTCTACAGCACCTGGTATTCCAAGGTGGTCTCCCATCCAAGTACTAACCAGGCCTGGCCCTGATTAGCTTCTCAGATAAGATTGGATGCATTCAGAGTACATAGTTTCAGGGGACTTCAAGGTCAATTTGCATAACATAGTCCACAATTATAATGTTCTACATCCTACTTTGGTGGGTTAATGGCTAGGGTCTTAAAAGCTTTCCATCTAGGATGTAACTATTGGTCTTTCCTTGTCTGGAGCACAGAAGAAGGAAGAAAATGAAAGACTCAAGGAAACAATGAGTCTAAAGAACTAATGGCCCACACAAACCACAGACCAGAAGAACTAGATGGTGCCCAGCTGCCACTACTGATGGCTCTGACTGACATGACAATAGAATGTCTTAGTGTGAGAGAAAATTAGAGAACAAAATTCAAAATCATAAAAAAGAAAAAACAGACTTACTTATCTGACAGAGTCTAGTGGAACCCCAAGACTATTGCCCTTAGACACCCCTCAAACCTGGAATTGAACCCACCCCTGTGGATGACCTTTCAGTCAAACAATAGGCCTATATAGTGAACAGCAACATCTTTGAGGAAAGTATTCCTCAGAACAATACATACAAGACCCATCGGGCAGCATTTGACCCAAAACAGTTCAGAAGGCAGGAAGGGACAGGAAAGAAGGGCCAGTAATAATAGTAAACAGGGAGCCCAGTTGGAAGAATGTTGTCATATTGAGGGGATTTACAGCTTATATCTTGAAACAATATGTATATAAATTGTTGAATGGGAAGCTCATTTTCTCTGTGAACTTTCATTCAAACTACAATAAAATGGTCATATATATACACAAAAAAGATTGCCATTGGTTAAGAAAAAGAGGGAGAAAGGGGAAGGAAGGAAGGAAAGAAAGAAAGAAGGAAGAGCTGAAGAGGACGTCTGGCACTAATGCATTAGTCCTAAAGAGAGGACACAAAAGATAAGGTGAAAATATCATCTTTATTTAAGGAGGAAGTGATGAAAAGAGTCTGTCCCAAGAGAGAAAGGGGAAGATATCTATACTGACATCAATATGATTCCAATTTTCTTCACTGGATACTTTCCACAGGATGAGGAGCTTTATACACTTATATAACATTTACATTTATCATTCTCCAATAATTAGCATCATTGGCCATTCAGGAAAATGTAGCCACACACTGTCTGGTACTCACTTGGAAGAGTTGGACGTTGGCAGGGGGATCTTTCTGAAAGAGTAAAGTGGCACTGGCGAAGGTGGGGTCCAGTTTGAGGCATTTCTGTGGAGACAAGACAGCAGAGGCAAACATGACTATACTGCTATTGCTATTACCTTCCTTTGTAATCCTCAAGTGATAAAAGTGACAGTTGTTTCCCTCCTCTTCTCATTTTGCACTCCTTTGTCTACTAGTTAGATTTTTCTCAACATCCATCGTGGGCTCTGAGAGCTAAGTATTTAATAACACTTTCAACTTCAGCTTCAACTATCCCTTCACCCTGCTGTTTCTCTCTCTTCTAAATGTATACATGCTACTCTCTCCTTTGGGAGCATACTTCTCCCTATCCTTTCTGAGGAAGTCTCCTTTGCCCTCCTCAATCCTGCAGAAAATATTTTAACAATATGGGAAATGTTTAAGATGTAATCTTAACCGAGAAAGAGACATATACAATTCCACAAGCAGCACTGGGAATCCTAGTGCGGTGCTGTAGGATTAGCACAGGACTGTGAACCACAAGGTCTGCAGTTTTAAACCCACCAGCTGCACCTCATAAACCTTATATAGAGTCACTATGAGTTGGAAACGACTCAACACACTTAAAACAACACTACAAGCAGCACTGAGTATTTGGAGGGCACAAATGACAATACACTCAGTTGCTAACCCAAAGGTTGGAGGTTCAAATCCACTCACAGCCACCTCAGACAAAAGGCTGGCGAGCTGCTTCTGAAAGGTCACATCCTCGAAAACTTTATGGAGCACAATTCTACTCTGACATACATGGGGTCACCATGAGTCAGAACCCACTTACTTGATAGAAATTGATATCTTTTTCAATGCAGCACAATCCCAAATCTGTTTAGCTATAGATACACCCACATCAATACATAGAAGATCACAAATGGACTATTAGATGGATGGAAGAAAAGATAAAAAGAGACACAGTGAGTAGACACAAAACCGCATGCAAATGGACAGATAAATGTAGGAAATGGGTTCAGAGGAATAAAACTGAAATATTGAGAGTGGTTTTCTCCGGGAACTGAGTTGTTGTTAAGTGCCATCAAGTCAGTTCCAATTCATAGTAACCCTATATAGGGTTTTCAAGGAGTGGCTTGTGGGCTTGAACCACCAACTGTGTTGTTAGTGGTGCAGCACTTATTTTATAGCACCACACCAAAACTCCTGGGAACTGAGAGTAGGGGTAATGTCTATGTTTTTCTTTATATAACTCTAAGTTGGTAGTTAAAACTCACCCATTGCTCCTCGGAAACCTTATACAGGTTTGCTATGAGTTGGAACCCACTCAAATGCATTTAACAATAACATTTTTAAACGCTCTAAACTAAGTCCATATTTATAATCAGAAAAAAAGATTGCTTTTGAAGAAGGGATTTAGCTCTCTTATCCTAGTATCTGTGAAGCTTTCTCTCTGTGCTGCCTTCATACACCATCTTTTTACCTGTCACACTAAAAATATTCAAACCTTTGGCCTTGATCAAGTCAATTCCAACATCTAGCAAACCTATGAGGACAGAGTAGAACTACCTATAGGGTTTCCAGGGCTGTGGATCTTTACAGAAGCTGACGGCCAGATCTTTCTCACACAGAGCAGCTGGTGGGCTCAAACCACTAACTTTTCATTAGCAGTTGAACAAGTAGGTTCCAACTTATAGTAACTCTATATAGGATTTCTGAGGAGTGACTCGTGGGTTTGAACCATCAACCTTGCATCTAACAGTCCAGTACAGGATAAGTATCCTACAGTACCACACCAGCACTCCATCTTGTTGTTGTTGTTGTTGTTAAGTGCCGTCGAATCGGTTCCGACCCATAGCGACCCTGTACAGGGTTTCCGAGGGTGTAAATCTTTACGGGAGTAGAAAGCCTCATCTTTCTCCTGCGGAGCGGCTGGTAGTTTCGAACCGCTGACCTTAAGGTTCGCAGCCCAATTCATAGCCACTACGCTACCAGAGCTCCAACTCCATCTTAGGTCTTGTTAAACCTCAATTGGATACTGAATGTAGACTGGCCTCCTGTTGTTTGTTGTTGTTAGGTGCCATGGAGTGGTTCTGACTAATAGCGACTCTGTTTAGGGTTTCCAAGGAGCAGTTGGTGGGTTTGAATCATCAATCCTGCAGTTCAAACTGGACCTCATGGTCCAGTACTTAAATTCTATAGCGCCACACCAGGACTCCTAGGTTTGCCTTTACTCATGGTGTTCTGTCCCACACTAGACTGCCCTCTAGTGGGTAGCTCAGTTTTAGCCTTTGATAATTAAAGTCAAGTGAGTTCTGAATCTGTGCAACCCCATGAGAATCACATTAGATGTGTGCTCCAGAGGGCTTTCAGTGACTGCTTTTCTTAGCAGTAGATCACTAGGTCTTTCTCCCAAGGTGCCTCTGGGGGTGTCCTCAAACCTGCAGTCTTTTGGTTAGTAACAAGAATGTTAACCATTTGGGCTAGTCCTTGCTGATGACAACCCACTGGCATCAAGTTGGTTCTACCTCATTGTGACCCTATAGGACAGAGTAGAACTGTCTTAGGGTTTCTGAGACTGTAAACCTTCACGGGAGCAGACAGTCTCATCTTTATCCTGCAGAGTGGCTAGTGGGTTTGAACTGCTGAGCTGTCAACCTTGTTGTTAGCAGCCCAACACTTTGGCCACTTAACCACCAGGGCTCTATTAACTGATCATTGTTGTTGTTATGTTAAGTGCCGTGGAGTTGGTTCCGACCCACAGCAACTCTGTATGGGGTTTCCGAGGACTAGCTGGTGAGCTTGAACTGCCAACCTTGCAGTTCAAGGGGCTTTGCAGTCTGGCGCATTAACCCATAACGCCACACCAGGACTCCAGCTGATGATTGGTGCTATACAAATGCCAGTCACTGTGCTCCAGCTCTGCTAGTGGCCTCTCCTGAATACACATCCCTGCAGGGACCACGGGTCTTCTTGGTTTTAGCAGACCTGCTTTCTCCATCACATTCTGCAGTCCTATTTTAACCTACAAGACCACAGTTGTATCAGCTACACTAGTAAAACGGCTCTTAGTAGTCCTCTGATCTCCCAGACCATTTTGCAGATTACACAGCTGAGGCATAGTCAAGTTCAGATGGCCAGAAAAGAGCCCACATCCCCCAACTCCCAGCCCAGGGCTGTGACTCCCAGCCGACTGGTTAACGTCAATCTCTGGTGGCTCTCTGGACCATGACTCTGGTCTCCACTCCCTTGTCCTGAGGCTCCCAGGGGTGAGGAGCAAGTTTACAACCCAGATCAACAGTGCCCGCAGATCCACCCAGACCTGCTTCTTAAATCCCCAAATGAGAGTGTTGCAGAGAATGCCTGGCCCGGCCCCTTCACTCACATCATCTGAGTCCTCTTTGCCCAGCTTCTGAAGCACTGTCAGGTAGAACTTGAAGAAGAAGCTGAGGGTGAGAGTCCGCCGGAACTCCACCATACCTCCAGGGGCATCTGGTGGCAGATGCAGTTCCTCTGCCAGGCCTGCACATACTTCCTGCAGCAGCTCCTCATTCCATAACCTGCCAGAAAGTAGGCAATAGATGAGCACACCCATCCACCCCCAGAAGCCAACTTATGTGGAGCGATGGTGTGCAGGGCCTCAGAGTCACACAAACCTCCATTTAAAGTTGGGCTCAGATACTTTTAGTTACACATTTTGAGGCAAGTTATGTAGCCTCCTTGACTCTTATTTTCCTTAGCTTTAAAAGGACAGAGGGGGGAGAACAAACAAGATGGCGGATCGGGTGGATGTATAGCAGAGAGCTCCGCCAACAACAACACAGAATACCTGACCAAGCAGGCTCAGGGGCTGGTCCCAGAACTCTGAACCGCATATAAAGGAATACTTAGAAGGTTGGAAGGC
>NW_006408534.1:5450378-5505470 GCF_000296735.1 Chrysochloris asiatica | reverse complement strand
TGGTAGTTTCGAACTGCTGACCTTGCGGTTCACAGCCCAATCCGTAACCACTACGCTACCAGAGCTCCTTTAAAATAATAATAATAGTTAAAAAAAATAATAATAGTTACTGTATATTAGCTAAGGCCCTAAGTCCTGTATATGAATCACCATCACTGATTTCAATTAAGAAGTGTGATGGTGGTGGTAGTGATTATGATCCATGGAGTCGGCTCTGACTCATAGTGACCCTGCATAGGGTTTCCGAGACTGTAAATATTTATGGGATAAGAAAGCCTCATCTTTCTCCCATGGAACTCCTGATCGTTTTGAACTGCTGACCTTGAGGTTAGCAGCTCGACTCATAACCACTATGTTACCAGAGCTCCTTAAGAAGTGTAGTACTAGTCTTATATTTACTTTACCAATGGAAAAACTGAGATGTGGGGAATTAAGTAACTTGACCTTTGTTAGCCATCTGGTAAAGTGTTAGAGCCAGAATTAGACCCAATAAGCCAAACTCTAGAATAAAGCTTTGTCTATCCTATAAGGTTATTATAGGAATTACATAGGATAAAAACAGTGAAGTGCTTGGTACAGTGCCTGGTATATAGTAGTCATTGTAATAGTAGTAGCAGTAGCAGCAATAATAGTAGCATTAATAACAGTAATAGTAATAGTTGTTGTTGTTAAGTGCCGTCAAGTCGGTTCTGACCCATAGCGATCCTGTACAGGGTTTCCGAGGCTGTAAATCTTTACGGGAGCAGAACGCCTCATCTTTCTCCAGTGGAGCAGCTGGTAGTTTTGAACTGCTGACCTTGTGGTTCACAGCCCGATTTGTAACCACTACGCTACCAGAGGTCCTTAGTAGGAACAATTATATACTAGTCTAATATAAGTCATAGCAGTAGCAATAATAGTAGTAACAGTAATACTAGCAGAGATGTAATATTAATAGCAGTGTGACAGTTGTTGTTAAGTGCCATCGAATCAGTTCCAACTCATAGTGACCCTATGTAGGGTTTTCGTGGAGCTATTGGTTTTCGTGGAACTTTGTGGTTCAAACTGACCTGGCGACCCAGTGCTTTATCCCACAGCACCACACCAGGACTCCGTAACAGTAGTAGGAAAAGCAATATTGTAGTAATAATACTGACAGTAGCAGCAGCAACAGTAATTGCCTTTGCTTATTTTGTTGTTAGCTCTTACTTTGACACCTGCTTCTGAGTGGTCTTGAGGGCTGAGATGGTTCTATCGGCCATTCCACCATAGCAAATGGCCAATTCCTTTACTTCTGAGGTTCCTGGATTAAACAGGACTCTCATGCCGCTGGTCACCTTGGCTATGTCATCTTCTCTCCGAGAGGCCTGCTTGAATGCACAGAAGAACTCACCCTAAAAACAAAACAAAAACAGAAAGATTTCTGTTTTCCACCTTGTTGTATAAGGACTGCAAATGGTGGACTGGAATGGTGAGCTACCAGGTGGGGGTGAAGCTAAGGTCATTTCAAATCAGTGGGGAGCTGGTGTCAGGAATCAGAGACCAAGGCATAACTGGCACCATTTTAGTAGAACTTCCAGATAACATTCCCTGAAGCTGGGAAGGGGTCGGGATTTGTTATGGCTACAGCAGACCTAGGAGTCCTGCTGTGGAGCTGTAGGACAAGCACTGGACTGCTAACCACAAGGTCGGTGGTTCAAAACCACCAGCTACTCCTTGGAAACCTTATACAGGGTCGTTATAAGCAGAACGGACTCAACAGCACTTAACAACAGCACAGCAGACCAAAGTGATGTCAGCTAAGTCAACACCCAGGAAAGAGAGAAAACATGTCCTTGGAATCCGTGTCCTCCCCTTGATGGTGCCCAGCTGCTGACTTCTGGGAGGCTGTGCCAAAGCCCCTGGCAGCCTCACAGTTCCTCAAGCAAAGACAATCAGATGGTAAATAGTTGCTTGAAAGCCTCCACAGGTGCTCTTCCCAGACCTATCCCTCCTATTGGTCTGCTGGCTGCTTTTAGAAATCTTGCTTCCTGAAAGAAAGTCTCACCATTTGAAATAGGTTCCTTTGTATTTAAACACACTTCCCACCCACCCCCACTCCTCCGCTGGGGTCTAACCAAGGTTATCTGTCTTTGTAGGGCTGTGAGAGGAGAGTGAGTCAATTTCCAGGAAAGAACCTTTCAACTTTAAACCCTTTCTGGGTCAGGTTTGTTTTGATGTTTGAATTCACCCTGGTAGGGGAAATTCTGCTTAAAGCCAAAGGTTTAAGGAAAGGAAATAGGTTGTCAAAAGCACCATGAGGCACACAGGTTAGATTTTAGAAGGGTCTCTGAGACCCTTTTGATGATACATCATTTCTGATTCCTGAGCATCAACCGTGGTCGTGAGGCAATGAGCCCAAGTTCTGGAACAGAACCTCCCAGATGCTCATACAAGGAGCTGAACCAGTCCAAGGCAGCACTTCCACTGGGGTGCCACGAAATGACGGTGTCAGGTTACCCAACTGTCCTTTCTCAAGAAAGTCTTCCTAATTCTGGTATTAAATTAGTGGTATGAATGGTTAACACATTCAGCTGCTAACCAAAATGTTGGCGATTCCAGTCCATTCATAGGCACTTTGGAAGAAAGATCTAGTGGTCTACTTCCAGAAACTCAGCCTTGGTGTAACTCCAAAGCCAGGGTCTTTGCAGGAATTTAAGCACCCACGGCTCTATGGAGTACAATTCTATTCTGACACACATGGGGTCACCATAAGTTGGAGCTGACTGGATAGCAACTTTTGGGTTCTCTTTTAATCTTTAAGAACTGATGGTGAAACTTGTGAGTCAAATTTTGTTTCTGAGTTTGTGAAGAATGTCCTTATCTGGCTAAATCATACCCGACACTGCTATGTTCATTTCTTCTCCTGCTCCTTACCTCATGAAGTTTTCTAATTTTACTGATCGGTGAAAACCAAGACTCTAAAAACCACTGCTCAAATGGTCTATGAGGACAAGCTAGAAGATCATTAAGAAACCACCTCAGGGATATACTCACTCTGATTTAATTATCATTCTCATTAATGAGTTCAAAATTAGAAAGGGCAAAGCATGACTTGAAACACTCACTAACACATTAGCTGTAAATACAGGAACCTTTTTTCTAATCCTTTATAGCTGGGTCCCCAACCTCTTCCAGATAATCCTCCTAAAAAGACGTATCATGGAACCATGTCTTGAGCTGCTGAGAGACATCACACCAGATTATGCCACCTCAGGCCCCAAGGAACTAGAGCAAGGCAGTCAAAAGAGCCCAGACATGCCCCAACAAACCAGAAAGCCTGCCCAGGAGGGCAACAATCCATCAGAGACAGCCCAGAGCAAGTCCAGTGAATAAACATTGCATTAGTCCAAGTTTAACTGAGGGTCTGACTGACAGGGAGCGTCACCACTCAACACACCAATCCTTACCATATGAAAGCCGGCTGTTTTGACTAATGCATCAGACTGCAAAGTCATTTGAACTGCAAGGTTGGTGGTTCAAACTCACCAGCTGCTCCTTGGAAACCCTATACAGGGTCACTATAGGTCGGAATCAACTCGACAGCACTTAACAACAACAACTGGGAGACTCAGAAGCTGAGTAGTTCTTGTGATTGTATTGTTTGCTACCGGCTGGTGATCTCCACTGGTTCCCAGGCATGTGCCAAGAATCCTAGGAACTATCTGCTTTCAGTCACAATGACCCACATGGAAGGTAACATTGCTCCCGATTTACAGATGGGGAAGTAGGGACTCAGAAAGGTGAACTGACTTGCTTAGGGTCACACATCTAACTGTTCCATTTCTTAGTCCCTACCCTTGGTACCCTACCATACAACTTCTCACTGTCCTGAGAGAAATAAGGTTAAGTGAAGTCTGTCCCTGAGGAAGACTCTCAAGTCTGACTGAAGTAGGAGTAGATTTGGGCCAGTTTCTGACAACATCTCACCTCCCTGCTGAACGGGATCTCTATGAAAAGTAGTATCTCATCTGGACTTAGCAGGGTTTTCCTGTAGCCAGGAAAGAATGTATGGTCCATCCGAACAGTTCTCTTGGTACCTGCATAGAAAGAGGTAAAATGAAGAAAGAGTGTGTGAGGGAAATACTGGACCACGTTTGGAGTATAGGAAAACCCACTAGTGAGATTCTTTATGTTGGTGTCTGATGTCCACAATCAGAGGGAGCATCTGATACAAATAGGGCTGGCCAAATTCAGGAAGCAACAGTGTGCCGGTAAACATTTAACAGCTGACTCTTTTTGAGAGGAAAATCTCTGACTTGTAGCCATTTGCCATTTTCTCTGGTGTAAATACACCCAATTTCAAGCTTCTAAAAGGAAGTTGGGTAGAGTGCAGAAAAGTGTTGACTCAGTACCCCTTCAAAAGACCTGCTTGTGAGGTTGCCCCTTGGCTGGCGACTGGGAACTTTCACTTTGGGAGAGTTCCCACCAGTCCCAGAACTGATGAAAGAGGTTTCCTGCACTTAAACTGTGGAAGGTAATATTATTTATGCTGAACATTTGCTTTCCTTCTTGGAGTCCTGAGTTTGGGTATGTGCCAGGTACGTACCAGCCCCCATTCAAATCCTGGGTGCTGATTCTCCAATGAGCTTCCCTGATAGAAGCATTTCACCCCTGTTGCCATGACTGGGTACTGGGAGGAATGAAGTGCAGCCTGAGTACCTGACTTTGTAGGGAGAAGACTCTGGAAGCTTACCCCTGGCTTCATGCATCTCTTCCCTTTGCTGCTTAAATCACAGTCCTGAGTGTACCTATAGAATTTGTTAGCTTATGTAACTTGATTTTTAAGAATGGCTGTGTTTAGTAACCAGCTCACAGAATTCCTGAATACCCAATAACCAGCCCCTGTGAACCAGTGCAAGCCAACTTTGGCACACCGCTGAATTAGGCACCTAGGAAGCAGCAGCTGTTGTGAATTCTTCTCTTGGCCCAGTTGCTTTCCACGGATGGGCTCTGTTTCTCCAGAGAAAGACCTAGCATGTGAGATTTTCCTCTCTCAAGTCCCTCTTTTCTGATCTCTGTATCAGGCAACTCACCTTGGGACACAAGGGTCAGTTTGGCTCCACTGGCCATGAGCACAGGGTTCAGATCAGAGATGGGACTGGCATTGATGATGTTTCCTCCGATGGACTAAGACAAACACAGAGTGTGAGGTGAGAACCCACCCAGGACACACCTTGCTCCTGCACCCAGGCAGGTAGGTGGCTCCTGAAGACCTGCACCTCTGTAGACACAAGACTGGTACAGGGAAAACGGGGGTACCCAGGAAATGTACAACCCTTGAGATCAGAACAATTGGGATTAAGAGCTAGCTCCAACATTTACCAGTTGGTAAACTTCAGCAAGTCCCTTTAAATTTCTTTCTTTTTTTTAATGCATTCAATTTCGCCTATCCTTTTTTTTTGAAATGATGAAAGTGATTGTCACAGAGGCCACATAGGGTTAGTAAAATTGAAAGAGAAGATAAAGATCAAGGAACAGAGGAAGAACGCTTAAGATGAACAATGTGCTCTATTTGCTCCATAACTTCCTGGAAACTTGGCAAAAAATGTAAGAAGAATTAGGTACAGGGTTCTGATTTAAGAATTGAATAAAGAGGGTTCTTATTAAGAAGCAGGAAGAAAAACAGTTTCACAATGGGAACAAATTCTTTCCTGGAAGTAGATTCCTATCTAACTAAGAAACTGGGTTGATGTTACTTCATTTATAATGGTGGATGTTTGGACAGGGGGATAGGAATGAAGATGGACATCCCCCCAAATTAAGAAAATAATACAAGGGTTGAACAGAAGGGATATCTTAGCTCTTCTTCCAATAAAAGTTGATGAGAACCTCAAGAAGCCATGTGTACGCCATGTGCAAACAGACAGTTTTAGAGCTAGTCTGAAGGCTGATTGTCAGTGATCCAGAGGGGGTTCCTTCTCTCCTACCAGGGAAGTTTTTGATTTCCCCAACTCTGGAAGGAAAACCACCCTCCTGACACTGGCTTCTCCCTAATAAGTCTCTCATTTGTCCTCAGTCAAGTTCACATAGAAGGAGGCAGGAAATCGCCTCTTCAAACTGAGGCGCCTCTTCAAACTGAGGGCAAAGATCATGAGCTAGAAATGTTTGACAGGGGCCCACAGATCCCCTTCATCAGGATCATCTGAGGGACGTGTTAAAAGTCAGATTCCTTAGAGTCAACTTAGAATCAGAACCTCTCCCAAGGAGGGCCCAGGCAGTTTAACAAGAATGCTGAAGCTAGACTGACTGCCCTACCTTCTGATGGAAGGCCCTCCCCTGGGCCTTGTGGGCCCCTGAACTCACCGCCACAGATTTGACCTGCTTCCCTGCAAACCAGCGGAGCTGCTCCAGGAAGCCTCTGAACACTTCTGTCTTGTGGGAAGGCAGCTCAGCAACTGCATCCACCAGAGTCTTTTCCACAAAGCTCAGGGGGCAAGCGGCTCCAAATGAGATACCTGGGAACAGATGCTCAGAATAATCTCCTTTACAGCTCCTAGGAACCTCTACAGTGACCCAAGGAAGGTAGAACCAAGACTTATAGATGAGGGAGTTAGTGACAGGCCCGATGCCGCATAGCTACTAAAAGAGGCAGTACTCAAACCTAGTCTTCTTGATTCTATCATCATGACTTTTTTTCTAGACCAGTGATTCTCAACTCAATAATACAGGATCCCAAGGGATGAAGTGCTGGTATGTTCAAATAGCACCTACACACTGCCCCGTTCCCCTGCAAATTATTCCATTGTATAGCCAGGATTGAGAACAACTGTTGGAAATCTCACAGCCTCTTGCCTGGTGGCCCCTACCATGGATGCTCATGGTAGGAAAGGCAGCCACCCTCTCCCTGAGCCCCCACTTCCCTGCTCCAGGAGGAGCAGGCAGCAGCGAGAGCCGAAGGGGAGGCAACCCAGCTACAGGATTTCCCCTAGTGACCTACCCCCTTCCAGCATCAGCCCTCTGTGAACTCCGTCTCCCTTACCCTCTGGTCCATGCTCCACTGAATTCAGCTCAGGTATCCATGCTGGGCAGACAATCATAGGAAACACCTTATTCTTAAACTTCATCTCAATACCTTGAGAGAAATGAAAAGCCTGAAGCTATAGATCCATTGTTATAAAAGTAGGGCAGGCCCTGACATTTTTTAACACTTTTACACAGAGAATACATGATACGAGGGTAAGTAAAAAAGTATTGCTACTAGAATTCCAGTTCATACATGAATGTTTATTTCAAAACAAAACATATTTAAACATGTATCTGCAATCAGTGGATGGCTGCAGACAAGTTCTCTCAGTAATGTATTTGTTTTAGTCTCATTAGGGTGTTTTCAAAAGAAAGGGTCCAATCAAAACACGGAATCCGAGGGAATCTGCTGGACCAATTCAATTCAGGACAGGAAAGCTAAGACGGTTTGGTGATTGTATTTTTGGATTCCAAAGGGGTAATTTTTACAGATTTTCTCCAAGGACATAGGACAATCATGGAGGTTTATTACGAAAGATTTTGAAGACAAGTAAAATGCATTAGTGAGAAAAAGGCCAGGAAAGTTGCACTGAGGAATTTTTTCGCATTACAATGTATTTGCTCATTCTTCAAGGATAGCATGAGCTGCTCTAGGAAAATTTTGTTAGGAACCCTCACCACATCCATCCTGTAACTTGATGTTGCTCCTTCAGCCTTCTTTTTGTTCCCCAAACTCAAAGAACATTGAATAGGAACATAATTGGAGTCCCTTGGGATGCCAAAACTGCCATTTTGACATGATGCAAATCAAAGAGCACAGAATTTCTTGGGGGAAGGAGGAGAGGTCAAGAAATAATAGCTTCACATTATGATATTTTGTTTACTAACAGTGTCTATGAATTTGTAGCAATACTTTTTGACTTAACACTTATATATTTACAGACATAAACAACACGCTCCATGGGTGTCCCAGGATTAGGGACACTCTCCAGAGTGTTGGCTCTAAAATTATGTCTTTCTCTCTCAAGGAAACCTACCAGAATTCAAGTGGGATGAACTTGAATTCACACTAATATGTGATTGATGTGTATAATAACAATAACAGAAAACACAGCGTACTAACGCATGTACGTCAGAACTGTTCTAAGTACTTTACATATTTTAACTCATTTAATTCACACTCACCAGTCGCTCCTTGGAAACCCTTATACAGGGCCACTAGGGGTTGGAACTGACTCAACGGCACTTAACAACAATAATCCTTATAGCAACCCTGTCAGGCAACAACTGTGATTATCCACAAAGTCAGTGGTTCAAACTCACCAGTTGCTCTAAGGGAGTAAGATGAGGCTATCTATGCCCATAAAGACCGACAGTCTTGGAAACCCTCAGGAGCAGTTCTGCTCTATCTGATTATAGGTTCACTATGAATCGGAGCTCTGGTAGCGTAGTGGTTATGAATCGGGCTGTGAACCGCAAGGACAGCAGTTTGAAACTACCAGCGGCTCAGTGGGAGAAAAATGAGGCTTTCTGCTCCCATAAAGATTTACAGCTTCGGAAATCCTTGCTATGGGTCAGAACCGACTCAATAGCACTTAACAACAACCTGAGTCGGAATTGACTCCACAGTAGTGGTGAGACACTCTGCTGTCTCTCCCCATCACTTACAGGCACTAGGGTTGAGAGTTATCCACCTTGGCCTTAGCCAGCCTGTTTGTGTATTGTTAGCTCCATGCCTTAGGTAATGGTGCCCACCTAAAGGCAGGTGGATACAGTCATAGGCAACACAAATACAGTCACACTTGACCATCTCCTCTCTCTTCTTACCAAAAGGCCCCCCAAAATGGGTGATGCAAAAAGTGATGTTTGTGGAACCCTTAGCATGTCAGACACTGGTCTAAATACTTTACCCACATTAATTCCTCTGCCCTTCAACTATAATAACCTTGAGGGAAGGAACTATGTTCAGATTATCTTTGCATCCCTAACTCCTCCCAGAGTACCTGGTTCATGGTTGACACTCAGTAGAAGTTTATGGAGAAAAATAAACAATAGGACAGGATCTCATTTATTCCTCAAAGCAATCCTCGGAAGAGAGCATTATTATCCCCATATATTAGTGACCATCAAGTCGATTCCAACTCCTGGTGGCCCCAGGTGTGTCAGAGTAGAACTGTGATCTATAGGATGTTCTATGACTAAGCTTCCAGAAGCACATTATGAGACCTTTCTTCTAAAGTACCTTTGGGTGTACTCAAGCTTCCGACCTTTCAGTTAGCAGTTGATCAAGTTAACCATTTGTACCACCCAAGGACTCCTATTGCTATATAAGAAATAGGAAAACAAAAGGAAGGAGAACTAACTAACTTTTCTAAAGACATACAGCCAGCAAGGGTTTGAACCAGGTCTGTGTGTCTCCAAAGCCCCAGGCTTTGCAGGAATTTAAGCACCCAGGACTCCTCAATGAGAAAGAGCCCAGCAACATCCCTCAGCTCCCAGCCCCAGGGCTCCCTCAAGGCCCTCACCGATCTCTGTGTTCCCTACCACCAGCTTGGCATCAGGTTGCTTAGCTTTGAGGTCCAACAGCTCCTTCAGGGTTGAGGCCTGGATCCATGTCACACGTTCTCCTTCAAAACACAGTTTCTTCTGAGGAGCATCTTTCAGCCTCTGAGAAAGGAAATTTTCTTATTGCACTGCCTCTCTACTTCCATTCCCCTGGTAAATTAGTTTAAGTCCACAACAGGATCGATTCTCCTACTGATTTAACACCAAATTCAGAATTAGAATATATGTCTGGTGAGAAATAAGGAAACTAATAATACGCATTGAGGCAGAAGCCACGTGGGGGGTTCACAGGCAAAGGAGCCTGAAGATCAAAGAGGTTACAGGAGTTGTGGAAGACCACCCAACCAGGAGTGGGCCTGAGCCAACCTGGCCCGAAGTCCAAACTCCTCACCCTGCCCCACATTGTCTTCAGGAGGCTCGGGGGACAAGATGTGGGAATGGAGAGCCCCAAAACTAAGTGATGATTTTTCAAGGCTCCACAATCAGAGAAAGATGTTCTGACTGCCTATTCCAACGTCATTCTTTCTGGCCTCTTGAACCCCCAAGGAAGTCTCCATCTGCTCCATGAGCTTGGAGAAATCTGTACTTGGAAACCCTTTTGTGAGCAGCCTGATTATTTCTTTGCTGTTGTTGTAAAAAAAAAAAAAAAAAATTTAATGTTGGAGTAAAGAAATGGAATCATCACAGTGAGAAAGTGGTTGGAGAGGTGTCCTTAAAACAACGCTTCTAGCTGTGGAATTGTATTCTTTGAATATAGCTTTTTTTGTTTTTTAAATAAAGGGTCTGCTTAAAGAGTGGTGAATAGGCAGCTTGGAGGATATACATTAGCTTTAGCCAATTCCTGTCCTCATGGTTCTTATAAGGTGGCAAGGAGCAGAAACATCAAATGAGTAATTATAAGTATGAAGTGTCATGACAGAAATACAGGATATTCTGTGAGTATGTGACAGAGGGACTTAGCACAGCAAGGATGAAATCTAAATGACAAAAAGGACATAGAGCTTGTTGAGTATGAAAATTAAGCTGGTTTCTAAGAGCTCTTGGTACCCAGACATGATGAGACCTCTCCCCGAGACATCACCTACCAGCAACTCTGGAGGGAAGATGGGTTCCTGGGTGGGATCCAGGGGCATGAATTCCTCTGGGTTGAATAAAGATGGTGAGAGAGTAACATCCTAGGGAAAAAGAACCAATGGGTGTTGTAATAGCTTCTCTTTTCTCATGTTAGAAGGACTGATGAGCTCTTTCTCCAAGCAAGCTTGTTCCCAGCCTCCAGCAGGCTGACAGCAGCTACTGGGGAACAAGAACAAGGAGCTCTTGCCAAAGGACCCAGGGTTAATGTGCCACCCTCATAAACTTAGGCAGAACACCCTTTCCGTCCCCTTCCTTTCCAGTCACCATTGCCAGGTCTGAGATTGCCCTCCAGAATGCCAGGAAGAGAAGGATCCAGTTACCCTAAGGTTCTTCTGGTTCATGCAACAGTTTGGATTGCTCCCTTTGCCACCACAGCATCCACCATCCTAAAGAGATGACCAACATTCACACAAGGATATATGCAGATTTGTCATAGAAGCAAACTCAGTTCTAATGCACATCTTGGCCTTAATAGTAGAGACCTCTGCCTGAATCCCACTTGCTTTCTTAAATAGAGTTGAGACCTCTGCTAGATTCTCTCTTTACTGGCTAATGTAGATTAAATATATCAAAGAAAAGCAAGTAGGATCTCCCTCTAGGAGCAACAGGACATTCTAGTTTCAAGAAAGGTTTTTCTATGAAAATTAGGTTATATCAAAACATATCTTACCACCATTTTTCTTCTTCAGCGATGTTTCCTCAGAAAACTTCTATGAGAGAAGTTCCCATCAGTTCTCTCAGTACTCAAGACCCTCTGTTTCTATGCTTGCTGTTGTTGTTGTTATGTGCCGTGGAGTCGGTTCCGACTCATAGCGACCCTGTACAGGGTTTCCAAGGCTGGAAATCTTTACAGGAGCAGAAAGCCTCATCTTTCTCCCACGGAGTGGCTGGTAGTTTCGAACTGCTGACCTTGTGGCTCGCAGCCCGATTCGTAACCACTACGCTACCAGAGCTCCTTTGTCTATTGGCACTTGACTGGGCATCTCCCTGGCTAGGTTCTCTACGGGGCACCTGCCTCATATATTTCAAGTCCAATGCTGAGCCCAGAGTTGTGTTTAGCCAGTGTGCTCTATGACTTCACCGCTATGTATTAGGCAATTTTTTCCAGAAATCCAAACACCCTTTACTCCTCACTGTGAACCTGTTTGTGGGGGAGGGTACAGACATGATCACCCATCATCTCCAGAGAGAAGATTTTCTCAGAATACTAATAACAGAGAATAGGAAAAAGCCCAGAGTTATTGCCTCTGGGAAGGGATGTGTTCACCTGACTAAACCTGAATGATACATCCCAGGAAGACAGGATTCACTCTTCAGAATCATGGAATTGTGTTGAGGGCCAAAAGTGGGAGGACTCACAGGCACAGCCCTGGCACATTTCCAGGGCAGGAGAATCCTGGAGAAACTGGATCTTCAGCACACAAACCAGAGGCGACACCATTCCTCAGTACTAGCAATTCAGAGCAGATGTTTCACAGCCCACCAGCCTTCTTAAGATAAGAAAGCTCTCAGCAGGCCATGGAGGCTGGAGCTGTTGCCTTTGAGAACTTGTACACACTGCCAAGTGATGGTGACAAGAGAGAACCCCTTTCTTGCCTTGACCCTCTGGCCACACGCTGCCCTACACGCTGCATTCACAGCTTCTCCATTGAATACCTTATGTCTATCCTGTCTACTATCCATCCCCTCCCTTTCTATATTTACAAAGAAAGGAATTTCCCTTGAGAAGAGTGTGGAAATCATCTATTTTGGAGAAGGAATATTACGGGAATTTCCAGTCCCTCAGAGAAGCAATATGAGGGACCAGCCTCACTCACTTGGTCCCTAGTGGGGTAGGAGGAGTACATATTTCACAAAAGTACATTTTCCAGGCAATTAAAATGCCAATGTGTTCTTATTTTTATCATTTTTCCTGATAATTCATTGACAAGTTCCTGGCATAAATTATTGTGTTGTGTAATAATGTGTCAGTGTTCTCAAGAGCTGCCAAGGTTGGATTAAGCTGCTTTATCCCCTCCAGAGATTTCTACTTGGCTCAATTAGCTAAGACTACTGGGTCTTTTCAGATCCTGTGCCTGTTTTGATCAATCCTCCCTTCCCTGCCCTGGGGCTGAATGAACATGGTCACTACTTTTTGTGGACAGTGTGTCTGCCTTAGCAGACACTCCACACAGTTTCCTCGTGTGTGTTGTAGACAGGAGTGTGTTGTAGACAGGAGTGTTGTGTCTAAAACAAGAGTGAAGATACTCTGAATAAAGGCCTCAGGAGCCTCCAGGTGTTCCAGCACATTCTGTGCTGGTATCCTGGCTGCTCAAGAGCTCAGCTCTGCTCTGGGCTGCAGGCAGTGGAAGGGGAATATGGTCACCATACAATGGGATCAGGAACCTCTTCAATGATCATAAAACTGAAGCCAAGGAAGGAACATAATACCAGGATGGGCAAGAATAGTAACCCCTGGTTCTCAGGGAAGTCGGAGCAACTTTTGAAGATCAAATACTGACTAATGGAAGAACTGCACCAGCATCATCATTTATAATTACCATTTATTGAATACTTAAAATGTATCAGGCAGTTTTAAGGGCTTTACAAGAAGTATTTAATTTTCCCTCACACTGTAAGGCAGGTATTATTATAATTCCTATTTTAGAAAGAAGGAAACTTGCCCAAGGGCACATTATTAAGTGATGGAATGGGAACCTGAATCTAGCTATTCAGATTCCAAATCTGTGCTTTCAATCACGTTTGTCTCCCTTTAAATCTTGTCCTTCATTATCCTCAGCATTCACCAGGGTGTGGTGTTTTCGATGTTTATTAGGCCTCATCTCCAGTTCCACCCCTTCTTAGGTTAGACAAAGACACAGCACTGTACCTCATAATGTGTCAACCCTAACAACAACCACACACACAAAAAAAAATCCATGCAGTTGAATTGATTCTGACTCATGGTGAATATGTACATGTATTACAGACTAGAACTGCTCTGCCGAGTTTTCCTGCCTGTACCTTTTCAAAAAGTGGATTGTAGGCCCTTCATCTGTGACAGCAACTCTCAAAGGGTCAATGAAAATAGTAGATGATTGTAACTCTGCCCAGTATCAAGTTGAGATAAGGTGGTTTCATTGAAGTGAGGACCAACATGGCCCAGTTGGAGAGTCAGGTAAAACCTTGGGAGATGATGTCAAGAAAGGTGAGGCGTGGCCCTCTGGCCTCCCTGCCAGATGGCAGGCACATGTCTGGGTTAATATCATCACAATGCTGCAAACCTTGGCTGTGGTTTCTTACTCTGCATTACATGAACACTTCAGGGGTTCAGAGTTGTCTAGAGGACCACTGCAGAAAGCAGTCAAACAGGGAGGGAGGAAAGGTATGAATGCTGAGGCAGACGTATTGTTATTAAATGTCACTTTCAGCATCTGTGCCACAGGATGAGTGTGCAAGGTTCCGAAGGAAATCTGCCAAGCCCCAAGGCTTGGAGGAAGTTAACTCCTAGGCCAGAAACCAGTTCTACATGCCTTCACTGGCGGGTATATCCCCATGCTACATCGAATGTCTCCAGTGCAAGGACCCATTAACTGGCCATCTTATCTTTTTCCTCTCATGTAGTCCAGAAGACCCTTGACCTAGCTCACAACTGAGAGCCCTGAGAGTTGCTACTTTGAGGGCAGGATCACTTACCTTGGCAAAGGTCCGGAAGCCCTGCAAGATGGGTCTGTAGCCTGTACAGCGGCACAAATTTCCTATGGGCCAAAGAATATGTTAGTACAGGTCTGCAAAGCAGGTTAGGGACTTGTGGGCTTTCCCATGACTCTGTTTGGCACTCTCTTTCACCACAGTACCTTTACATATTGCTTCCTCTCCCAGAAAGGCCCTCCTCTCTTCCCTGTATTCCTGACTACAACACATCAATCACTGCATCCTCCAGAAAGTCTTTTAGCATGTCCAAACCAAGTCAGGTGTCCCTCCTACAGAGCTGCCCAGTCACAGCTTTATCAGTGAGTTTATGAAATCATATTATAAACTCTCAACCCAATAGAGTGTGAACTCCTTGAGAGAAGCAACTGTGTCTTTCGTCCCTGTGTCCCTCATACCTCACAGAGTGTTATTAAGTGCCTTCAAGTTGGTTCTGACTCAAAGCAACTGTGTATAGTGTTTCTGAGAGTGGCTGGTGGGTTTGAGCCACTGAACTTGAGGTGGCAGTCCAGTCCATACCAGGACTTACAGAGTGTAGGTTTTAATAAAACTGATTGAATAAATGATAGGTAAAAATGGTGAATGAATGAGGAACCGTTAATATTCAATTCAGGAGAATAGACACATGGTCCAAGCTCCTGCAACCATTCACAGAAGGCAAAATGAGAAGGTGGTCCTTTCCCATGGCTCAGAATCATGGATGCCTTCCTCATATGCAGTTTCACCCTGAAGAATCCTGTTCTAATGAAATCTGAGAGGAAACAAAGCCCTATCAGTAGCCTCTGTAGAGTTTCCCAAATGGTCTCCTACTGGGCCAAACACCCACTGCCAGTCCCATTCCAATGCTGGGAGAGGACAGGAAGACAACTCAGGAAAATGAACTTGAGGCAGAAGAGCAAGTAAATCTCTTAACAACCAGGCGTTCATTCTCCAAACAAAGAGAAAGCTAACATTCCAGCAGATGGTAGCCACCATATTGGCGTGGTCTGAGTCTCTCATGACCTTTACCCTGACACTGCCCTGACAGCTGCAGGGCAGCTATTGCCACCTTCTAGGCTGGAATCCTGGTGTGGTGCTGTAAGATAAGCACTTGACCACATGGTTGGTTTGCCACTTTCCTCGAAAACCCTGTACAGAGTCTCTAGAGTTGGAATCCACTCAATGGTACTTAACAACAACAACAACAGGCTGTGTCTGAAGACCTGTACCTTGGAAGGCATCCTCAATCTCCTCAATGGTAGGCTCTGGCTGATTCCGGAGTAGCGTGTACATGCTCATAACGATGCCAGGGGTGCAGAATCCACACTGGGAACCATGGCTTTTGGCAATTCTCTCCTACAAGAGACAGTTGTGATCACTCGGGCTGCTGGGTAAGAAATGGGTTGTAGTGGGTAAGAGTGGAATCAGAAGGACCAGGATATTATAGTAGTTCAGGCAAGAAGGAATGATGTTTGGACCAAGTAACAATAGTGGAAATAGAGAGAAAATGAAGGTGTTATTGATGGTTTTGTAGGTGTAGTATATGTTGATGGATTGGGTGTGGTATATAAGAGAAAGAGAATCCAAGATGACTTTTAGACTTTTGTCATAAGCAGCTGATAGAGTTTTGCCATTGTGTTATATGAAGGCAGAATGGGAAAGGAAGAAGTTTGTGGAAAAAATTAGGGTTTTGTTAAGTTTGAAATGAGATATCCATATAGTGATGTCAAGTAAGTAGGTGGAAACCTGAGTCTAATTTCTGAGGAGAGGTCAAAGCTGAAGGTCTACATGCGAATGTCATTGGCCATTTAGTAGATGGTACTAAACTCAACTAGGGAGGATATGTATCTGCTTCTGTAAAGATTACCACCTTGGAAACCCCTGTGGAGTAGTTTCACTCAGTCCTACAAGGTTGTCATGAATCGGACTCGATTCAAGGGCAGTGGATTTAGGAAGCGTGTAAAGATAAAGAAAGGAAGGAGCAGAGCCCAGAGCTTAGAGTCCTTCAGCAACTAGATGCTGAGCAGAGAAGGAGGATAATGAGAAAAACGTGTAGTGAATAACATAAAAACCAAGAGATAAAAATACCTTTTTTTCATGAATAAATGGACAAAAGTGAAATCTGGCTCTATGGTTTCTTTGGAGTCAAAATAATTGCATCAAGTATAAAGACTGGTACCATTGAAGAGGGGGAAGATTTAGCCAGATGATATAGATATGGCCCATGTGTTTATACTTTCTTTCTTCTGTTTGTTTCAAAGAATATTACAACTCCTAATTAATCCTTTCACATCTCTTACAGGCTATAAAATTATGTCCCCTTTTTTGGCTTAAGAAATGAAGCTCTGGAGCAGAAACAACGCACATTCACTCTATCTTGATCTCGCGTGACTAGTCCAAGATGCTTCTCCCAGAAAAGACAACCAAATTGTCTAACCAGGAGACTCTGGCTAGAAGTCATGTAAAATATCTGTCATGAACTGAATTCTTTCCCCACAAAAATATGTGTCAACTTGGCTAGGTCATGATTTGGGGTATTGTGTGGTTGTCCTCCATTTTGTGATCTGATGTAATTGTCCTAGGTGTTGCAAGTCCTAACCTCTCTCTATAGATAATGAAGTAGGTATTGGTTATGTTGAAGAAGGTTATGTTTGTTTGCTTGTTAATGAGGCAGATTAGGGTGGAAAATAACACTCTTACTCCGTCACAGCTCTGATCTGATATAATGGGAGCTTCCCTGACATGTGGCCCACGTCACCTGTTATTTTACAAGTGATGAAAGAAGAGAGAATTGAGCAGAGAGAAAGAAACCTAACTACTATCAAGAAATAAGAGCAGGAAAACAAGGGATCCTTTGGATGCCGGGTCCCTGTGTTGGAAATCTTCTAGACCCAGGGAAAGACTGATTGCAAAACACATGGAGATCTCCAAGAACACCAGGCTCACAGATGTTGAAGAAAACAAGGAATTAGCTCCAGAGCTGACACAGAGAAAAAGCCTTCCCTTAGAATTGAAACTCTGAATTCAGACTTCAATCCTCCTAGACTGTGAGAGAATAAATTTGTTAGTTAAAGCCATCCACTTTTGGTATTTCTGTTAGAGCAGCACTACAGAACTAAGGCAGTGTCCGAAGAAAGTGTCATCTCCTGAATGACAGGTCTCCTCAAATTGTCAATGGAGGGTTCATATCTAGGCTTAGCTCTGGTACCTTCTGTTGTTGTAGTTGTTGTTGTTGTTAAATGCCGTTGAGTTGATTCTGACCCATAGCAACCTGTGTAGGGTTTTTGAGGAGCAGCTGGTGAATTTGAACAGCTGACCTTGTGGTTCAAACTGACTTGGCAGTCCAGTGCATTAATCCATAGCACCTTCTGTAATCCCCTAAAAATCCTCTGCCTCAGTTTCTCCCAAACAAAAACTACTGGAAAAAGTGACTTCGCCTTTCCACAGTGCTCTGCTTCCATTACCTTCTTGTTTCCACTTTGTCCAAGAGTATCCTGTTTTTTCCTACAAAATCCCTCAGATTATTTCCAGAGTTTTAATTCATTTTCTGATGGTCTTCTACCATCAGGGAGTAGGCCTTGGTGAGACACTCATATGTTTTTATTTAACACTCACTTACCTGCATTAAAGGAGCCCTGGTGGTGCTGTATGATAAGCATTGGGCTGCAAACTACAAGGTTGGCAGTTCAAACCTACCAGCCACTCCTTGAGAAAAAGATGAAGCTTTCTGCTCCCATAAAGATATACAGCTTCAGAAACCTTAGACAAGGTCGTTGTGAGTCTGAATTGACTAAGGCGGTAGGTAAGTTAACCTGAATTTTAGGTCTGTGAGTACTCAAGCTGTTTGTGCTCATCTACTAACCTAAAGTTTGTTCAAACGCATCCAACAGTGCTATGGAAGAAAGCCTTGGAGATGTGCTTCTGTAGAGATGACAACCAAGAAAACCCAATAGAGCCCAGTTCTAGTATGGAACACATGGGCCCACCATGAGTCAGAAACCTAGGCAATGGTTTGGTTTTGGGTAACCTCCATTTTAATGATTGTCAAATTCCTGGTGTGGTGCAGTGGGTTAATGCGCTGGACTGCAAAGTCAGTTTGAACCACAAGATCCGGCAGTTGCTCCTTGGAAACCCTATACAGGGTGGCTATGGGTTGGAATTGACTCAACAGTACTTAGCAACAACAATGGCTTCACATCCACATTTGTATTATATCTCGATGTAAGGTGAAAGGTGCAGCTGGAATGATCATTCCTGGGAGCTGGAAGTAAGCAGGTGGGAATTTTTAATTAAGGTGCACAGAGAATTTGGGATCTTGAATCTGGGAAGGCCAGGGGCTTCCTCAGTATTCTCCTGACCTAAGGAGAGGCAAGCTCCCTTGCCCCTCACCTCTTTCGAGTTCCAGCACAATTTGACTGTTCTGGCTACTAGGTTCAGTTCACCTCCTGTTTCCCGTGAGATCATGCAATGTTACTTCTACCACTGTCAGAGAAGGGAACTTTGGGTCTGGGTCCTCTCCCTCAGCCTTACACATCCAGAGGAGATGGGGAGGAGGCCAGGTCACATACCGCCTTTGCTCAGAGCTGACACAGCCCAACAACCCAAGCAAATCTGCAGACTTGGTAGACTCTTGACCTCAGAACTACTTGACCTCAACAGCACAGTCCCCTTTCCTCTGGTTACCTGCACAGGATGCAGCCTTGTCTTGGTGCTTCCTATTCCTTCCACAGTAGTCACAGCAACATGATGCAAAGAGCAGATGGGGGCCAGGCAGGCATTGGCAGAAAAGTGTCTAGAACCCACGATTAAGGTCATTCCATTGTCCAGTCGGGTAATCAGAGTAGTGCTGAGTGCAGTGGGGAACACTTTGAAATGATTATGAAATACCTATGTATTTCCCCTCACTATATAGTATGTTCTGGTTTTATAATAGGTGTTCTCAACATTGCACCCAAGACTAGGGGTTGGAAACCAAGAAAGCCCTCTCCCAAGAGAAGCCTGAGCTCTTCCCAAATCCTGGGATGTCAGGTATCAGTGCACCCAAGACCTGAGAGCTAGGGTCAAGAAAGTTGGCCAATGTCATTTTGGTATTGTTGTTAAGTGCCATCGAGTCTGTTCTGACTCATAGCAACCCTGCAGAATGTTTCCAAGGAGTGACTGGTGGGTTTGAACTTCTATCCTTGTGATTAGCAATCCAGTGCTTATTCTACAGTGCCACACCAGGACTCCAAACACTTTAGTTGCCTCTTACTCAGTCCTAATCTGGAGACTGAGTAAGAAGAAGTTTATGGCAAGTACCAGCATGGAAGGGCATCCTTCTCTCTGCAGCACCAGGACTTGAAACACTTTAGCTTCCTCTTACTCAGTTCTATTCTCCATACTGAGTCAAGAGGAAGTTACTGGCAAGTCCCAGCATGGAACTGCACCATTCTCTCTGCAGAGACCTTCCTAGTTTCTTCAATTTCAGAACCTCCAGTGACTTTTGCTTCTCGCTTTCATCTACCTCTATTTCCTCATATGAGTAATAGGGAGGGAAAAGTTCCCAGCAACACTAGACATCAGCCCCTTAGACAGAACTTCCTTGCATCCATGACTTTATTCACCACTCATTCATGTACACAATCTATATCATTTAATGAGTGCTCTGGTAGCATAGTGCTTACGAATCAGGCTGCAAACCTCAAGGACAGCAGTTCGAAACTACCAGCTGTTCCATGGGAAAAGATGAGGCTTTCTGCTCCGGTAAGGATTTATAACCTCAGAAACCCTGTACAGGGTTTCAGAGTCAGACGGACTCCATGGCACATAACCACCAACAACCATATGCCAAGCATGGTGCTAAGGGCTGAGGACATAAGATGAATAAAATGAGATCCTTGGTCTTCAATAGCTTGCAGTCAGTGCAGGAAAAAATAGAAGCAAGTGTGAAAGGCAATTTGCATAGCTGTTAGTAAGTGCTTCAGGAGAGATATTCACATGGCACTACAGGGCCAACACAGACAAGGGACATTTAATCCTGTCTTGGGAAGTCAAGGAAGGATCTCTGGATTAGGTGATATTTTTGCCCAGTATTAATGGAGCTCTGGTAGCGTAGTGGTTACGAATCGGGCTGCGAACCTCAAGGCCAGCGGTTCGAAACTACCAGCTGCTCCGCGGGAGAAAGATGAGGCTTTCTACTCCCATAAAGATTTACACCCTCGGAAACCCTGTACAGGGTCGCTATGGGTTGGACCCGACTCGATGGCACTTAACAACAACAACAACAAGAATTAGCGAGGTGGAGACCAGAGTCTTAGAAGAAAGGATATTACCACCTTGAGAAAGAGTTTATGCAAAGATCATGAAATTAGCAAGCATGAAGCATTGGTATTTTACAATTGCTTCTGGCTGCACAATTGTCTCAGATGAATGGAGCGCTGGGACCATTGATGGAAAAGAAAACTGAAGAGGAAGCTGGGGCATATTGTATGCTCAGAAAAGAGCTTGTCCTTTACACCGGGGGTAGTGAAGAGCTACTGAAGGGGAGTAACATAAGCCTGGATTTAAGAAAAATTATTTTATCCATAGTTCAGAGTCATGTCAATACTCATAAGCTAGTAAGAAGCCTCCTAAGACATCATCCTATAACTTTTCTGTCCAGGATCAGAGCGTGCCCAGAGTATCAGGGAGTCATTCATACTCAAACTCGCTCTCTTTCATACACACAGTCACTCATGAACTGAGGCCCCGGGATCCAGCTGCCCCATGGAAAATCAGCCAGCAGGCAAAGGATACACGATCTTGTTCTGGAGACGATCATACTTGGAAAGCATGACGGTGCAGGCCCCGCAGCCCCCTTCTCCACAGCCGAGCTTGGTTCCACTCAGCCCCACTGGGTGGTCAAAGGTTAAGGAGCATGGACTAGAGGTAAAGGAGTCTTGCAGAAAATGCCTGGGCAATGCTTCCTGGACATGGTGAGGCACTCCCCACACAGGTTCAGGTCTTTGACTGGGGAGGCAGCTGGTTCACACCTCAGTCTCATTGAAAGTGAAAGGCAACATGTGCCTCTGGGAGAAGAGAATGGGGCCAATTCCACTGCGCAGAAGAGGGAAGGCAACAGAGGCTAACTGAGCAGCATCTAAGCATCATCCCCTGGGACTCAAATTCTAGGGCTCTCCAGTCCGGGAGGCATCCTGTGGTACCAATGTCTTCAAGGAATGGTCTTATAGGTCCTCAACCCTGCGGTATCACTGAGCAGGTAATTCATGTGACTCAGAGACATTATATGAGGGACAGCCTTCATGTCACCCCTACTGGGTGTGCAGTGAGGATAATTAGGTCAGAATGAGACACGACCTATTCGGGGATGTGCTGAGTGTCTCTCACCTTTTCACTCTGAACCTTTGGGACTGATGAAGTCCCAGGAGTCAAAATTAGAGCTGGAGTTAAGAATCCTTTGAATATCCAGCCCATAGATAAAGAGAATGGAAATTAAAAAGATTACTGAGGCCATAGATCAATATTAGAGCTGCCTCTTAAATGTACTTGAAGAAATAGATAATCTGATGTTTTACATGTTTAAAAATGCCTAACTAACTTGTTATCTAGACACAAGCAATGATGGTGACCATTTCCATAAGGCATGTGGACTTGATTGCTACCTTTTACTGAGGGCTGCAGGCCTCTGAGCCATCTGGCTGTCTACTGGTGGCAGAGGGAGTGGAAGGTTACCTACCTATAAAAACAAACAATAATAGCATTTTATGCTTGAAAAGCACTTATACCCAGGTACTTGTTTGACCCTCACATTAATTAGATTAGCAGATGGGGCTGGAACTATTATTTCTTTGCAGATTAAAAGTAATAATAATAACAGAACCATTGAAATCCGAGAGAGAACATGAACCACACAAGGTAGCACAGGGGCTTGTGTTACCTTGGGTGTTAGGATTCCAATACAGTCATGTGACCCCAGGTGTGGTACATAGCTTCCTCATCAGGATACTGCTGTAAATCATGTCTGGGGAAGCATTCCAATGTTCTAAAGTATCATTTTCACTAAGCAAGATATACAGGATTAAATAAACAGGTATTGCTACAAAATCATATATACTTATATAAACATATCAAAATGTGAAGCTACTATTTCTTGACATCTCCTCTAATTAAGTCTATATACTTCTGAGGGCAGTGTTTCCATCTCTCTAACCCTGACCCACTAAAAATCGGTGCTCTTCAATTTACCCCATGTCGAAACAGCGGTTTTGGAATCCTTGAAGGATTGCAATCATGCTCTTTTTAAATGTTCTTTGAGTTTGGAGAACAAAAAAGAAGTCTGAAAGAGCAAGATCAGGCCTGTTGGGTGTATAGGGTAAGGTTTCTCTATGTAATCCCTGTAGGACCGCCCTTGCTACACTTGAAGAATGAACAGGCATGTTGCAGTGACGGAAAAAAGAAGTTCTTGGCACAACTTTCCTGGCTTGTTTTCCTACCAATGCAAGGTCTTTGTATTCTAGGTGGAGTAGTCTTTCTGGAAGTCAGGGTAGACAGCACGACTAGGGCCTTCTTTTTCCCATGATTCCCACAAATTCCCTCATAATACAGGCAAGAAGCCATGGAGACTTTCTAGTTGTGTGCCAACTTTCAGTTTCAAATTTAATTTCATATTTGACCTTTATACCAACCTCTTGCTATGATAAGAAATGTCTGAGCATTTCCAGTCTTCAGAATTTTATTAGAAACTAAAAATATTTTTGAGAATCTCTGAGCCGGGTAGATGGGCTGGTCTGGAGCTCCTGATCCTACCAAGTGATTCTTCCAGTATACAATAGCCACCTGTCTTGACATGGACATCATGAACCTGCCCAGAACAAGTCAAAAATCCAGGACAAAGTACCTCTGAGTCACCCTCTGCCTACAGGGAGGTCAGTGGACAAGAGATAAGGCCATGGATTCCAGGCTCACTTCTCTGAGTATTGAAACAATCCTTTGTTGCTCCAAAATATGTAATGGAGTGGGCCACTAGAGCTCCCTGCCTTATGCCCTTCTAAGAGCAAGTGGTTCATTAACAGAGGTCAGCTCAGCACAGTACTGACAACAGATCCCTACAGCATTTCCAGTATAAGTGAGGTTAAGAGTGTGGCTATAGATGTTAGTGAAGGCTCTGCCACTAGCAAAACATAGCTTACTGAGATGTTTAGACTCTACTTCCTCATTTGTGAAAGGGCTTGTTACAATGCCCTGAAGTTGTGATGGGGTTTACTTGAGTAACCCCAAGCAATCACTTTGAACTCTGCCTGTATATCTTCAGTGTTCATTAAATGTTACTTCCCATTATTATTTTTTGGGTTCTTGGTTTTTGTTCTAGGATCTCAGACTACTTGTATACTCTGAAAGCACAAAAGGTGCAGGGAATCTTACCATAGCCCTCACTGCTTATGTGAAGAGCAGCGTTCAAAATCCCTCTAAGGAATCACCTGTCTCAGGTGCCTCCCAGTACCTGTCAAATTCACAATAGATAGAACATCTCCACAACTCTCTACCTGAAGTCTGAAGCATCTCTTTCCCAGCAGACACCTCTGTACTTAGGCTGAGCTGGAAACATTTATTTCCATTTATTTATTAAGCAACGTTCACCTAAGAAAGTGTCTTTCTCCCCCCGTGGGGAATTACCATTGAGGAACTTCTGAACTGTTCATTTTCCAGACCTAGCATTTACTAGTCTGAGTTGGAAAGGCTCTTAAAGAATATCAAGGGCAGTCTTCATTTGATAGCTGATGAGATTTTCAGAAGCAGAGAGCAAAAATGACTGACTGCCCAAGGTCACATAGCTACTGATGGACAGGCTGCAACCGTCCTTCAGTGCCCAGACTCCTCATCCAGGGCTCTTTTCTTTACATCCTTTTCCTTCTTACTGGTCATCAGAAAACCATGTAAGTCCCAGAGAAGGAGTCTCTATCAGCTCCTCTCTCTCACTCCCACCTCCTACTCCAAAGTCAGGATACACTTCCTTCTCAGGTATACCAAAAGTGTGGTTTCTGGGTCTGCATTTTTCTCCACCACCTATTAAAACAGAAGGAAAAAGACATCACAGTTAGTCAATGGTCTACAATGTTTTTCTCTCCTTTCAGCATCTCATCCATGAATCTGTAGAGATAATAGAGATATACTAAATACATCATTAAATCTAAGGTATTTTTTCTTGATACTCCATAAGAATGAATGTGTTAAACATAAACAGACATTATGCCTGTTTGGTAGGGTGGAGGGTCAGAGAAAAAGAGGAAGCCCCCCAACGAGATGGATTGGCCAGGTGGCAGCATCAATGGACTCAAGCATGGCAACAGTAGTGAGGTTGGCCCATGATCGGGCAGTGTTTCGTTCTGCTGTGCATAAGGTCACTATGCGTCAGTGCCAGCTTGATGGCACCTAACAACAACAGTAACATATCCTTAAATGCCAAAATTCCACAGTAACACTCAGCTTGGAAGCCACTATTGAAAATTCAGGTGTTGTATTCACCTTGTAGGCTGACCAAGGCACAACATTGAAAGAGCCGAATTCATTGCTGTTGAGTCCATTACAGTTCATGGCAACCCCATGTGTTACAGAGTAATGCTTCATGGTTTTCTTGCCTATAACCTTTATGGAAGTAGAACATCCGTCTCTTCTTCCTTGGTGCCGCTGAGTGGGTTTGAATCCCCAACCTGTAGTTAGTTGTTGGTTGCAAACCACTTGCATCACTCAAAGGTCTTACTTTAACCAAGGCCAAATCCTGTTCAAATCAAATATGTCACTTCATTTTCATCTACTGGTTCACACCTATGCCACCATCATCATACGGATCTCTGGCTTTGCCTTTTCAAGTGTTTATACTCAGACCTACCATGTGACTGTGGAGTCCTGGTGTGGCACTGCAGGATAATGCGGAAAGTCGGCAGTTCAAACCCACCAGCTACTCCTCGGAAAATCTGTGGGTTAATGCACCAGACTGCAAAGCTATTTGAACTGCAAAGTCAGTGGTTTAAACTCACCAGCTGCTCCTCAGAAACCCTATACAGGGTCACTATGAGTCGGAATCGACTTGATGGCACTTAACACCAACAACAGTAGAGGCTATGCAGAATCAAAAGAGAGAGAACTGACTCAGAGGTGATTAAACCATCTTCAAAAAACTGGCTAGTGAAAGTTAGGGTAGACCTCCAATAGTATCTATGTGGAGTGGACCTCCCAAAACCCAAGGCTGAGGGAGAGTGGTTGACCTGATGTTGTTAAGTGCAATTGAGTCACACTCAACGCATAGCAAACCTTTATAAGATTTTCGAGGAACGGATGACGGGTTTTGAAGTACTGACCTGGCAGATAGCTCAACACAGTGCTACCAGGCCTCCTTCATCTTACAACCTCTCTAAAAAACACTCCTTTCCTCATCAAGTCAATTTTGACTCACAGTGATCCTATATAGGGTTTCTGAGACTTATAAATCTTTGCACGAGCAGATCATAGTGGTGGTGGGTGGGTGCCACCAAGTCAATTCAGACTTAGAACAACCCTGTATAGGGTTTCTGGGCCTACAGTTCTTTATGGGAGCAGAAAGCCTCATCTTTCTCCCACCAAGCCTCTGGTAGATTCTACTATAGTCCTTGCGATTAGCAACCCAGTTGTAATCCACTAAACTGTAGTGGTTACAAATCGGACTGCAGTCAAGGTCAGTAGTTCAAAACTATGAGCTGTAAAGATTTACAGCCTCGGAAACTCTATGCAGGGTCACTATGAGTTGGAACTGACTCCTCGGCACACCAACAACAACAACAACAACCAGGTCTCCTTTATGGGAGCAGATAGCCTTATATTTTTCCCATGGAGCAGCTGGTGGATCTGAACCCTTGACCTTGTGGTTAGCAGTCCAGTGCTTATCCTACAGTGCCAATTAAAGATTTTTTTTTTCCCTTGTTTTGTTACCCTCACCTCTTCTAACTGATTTTTGGTTGTGTGTTGCAAGTAAAATCACCACAGGCATTTTTATTGATGAAGAGTAATAAAATAAAATAAAGTCATAAAACTGCCAGAATTTGCCCTTTGAGTAAAGTGTAAGATAAAGTAGAGATCAAATTAATTTCCTCTTATGACTACACCCCATGAGGCCAGCTTGGTCCTGGTTACAAAGATCATGTAGGCAGCCACTTCTTTTCTCTTGAAGAATGAATTCATAAATGGACAAAATAAAGATCTTTATCATCCTTCTCTAAGACAGAAGTGAGAGTCTCTCAACTACCACCTTCCCCCCAGGTTGTTCTGTCCTCCAGTCCCGCAGCTCTATGTTGCTGCATCACATCACATCTCGTCACGTCACGCCACGTCACATCACATCATATCACATTAACAGTTCCCTGCTCAATGACTTCCATGACCTTCTACATATTCCAGGAGCCATCCAAATTCTGTAGGCTGTGTCTCAAGGACTCTTTCAGCTTTTCAATATACAAAAAGACTTCAAAAGTTCATGGAAATTTTTCACTAGCTTTTAATTCCATTTTTTCCACGAACTTTTTGAAGCCCCTTTTTTCCAAATCTTCATGTCCAACCTTTCTTTACCTCCCTACAAAGCTGGCCTTCTCATTGCACTAAAAGTACAACTTACACTTTCCAACTCCTGTGCATTTGACCATGACATTCCTCTTCTACTGGCATTTTGTCTTTTCAAAACACTCAAACACTTCTCTAGTAGAGCCTTTTCAAATCACCCTGGTCACAAATGGACTTTCCTTCCCTTGAATCCTGTGCCGTTCTCCTGACACAACTGTTGCTTTTGCCTTGGTGGGCTCCATGGAACACTTGCTTAGCAAGATGCCAATAGTAAAGTAGGCTTAGAAAAAGCCAGGTTACATTGATTTCTTCCGGGAAAACTTGAGTATCATACAAAAAGTGGGCAATAATGAAATGTTGTTGTTAAGTGTCTACAGGTTGGTTCCAATTCACAGCGACACTGTATAGTTTTCAAGGTGCAACTGGTGAGCTTGAACTGCCAACCATTAGGTTCAATATATGTAATAATGAATTATACCCTATTAAATAAAATTTAAATCCATGAGTCCAAACCAGATAATTAATGAATAAACAAACAAATAAATGGCGGAGAAGGGAAAGCTCTTCCTTATAGAAGAACGACAGCTAATAAATATAATTGGCCATCTTGTAATCAGCACAGTAACTGGCCAAGTCAAGAGTCATCAATGGATGCTACAATTGGTAGGTGAAAATGTGAAGAGGAATAAGATACTAATATAGTCTCAAAGTAACTTTTCACTGGTTATTTATTAATTACAAATGGGAAAAGATTAATCTTACAGTACAGAAACTTGGAGGTCATCTCCTTAATCAAGTGATCAAAGTTCACATTATTAACAATGGGAAAATTACCCATCATGTGCCTCCTGGTAAGATGAGTTGAGAATGACGCCTCACTTACATGGCATTCCTACCCAAAATTCAGACTCAGGATCCAATTATAAGAAAGCATGAGACCAACTCAAAATCAGGAACACTGTGAAAAAAATTACTGGTCAGTTCTCTTCTAAACATAAAAGAAAAGTTGAGGAGCAATTCCAAATTAAAGGAGGCTAAAGAGATGGGACTTCTGGTGTGGTGCTGTGGGTTAATGCGCCAGACTGCAAAGCCATTTGAACTGCAAGGTCGGTGGTTCAAGCTCACCAGTCACTCCTTGGAAACCCTATGCAGGGTCACTATGGGTCGGAACTGACTTGACAGCACTTAACAACAAAGAGATGGGACAATGAAATGCAGAGTTGACAGTTGGTGACTGTGGTTAAAGTATATTTATTATTTTTTTTGTATTCTAACTGCAACTCTTCTGTGAGTTTTAAATTATTTTGAAATGCAAGATTTAAAAAAAATAGATTTATTTATTACAAGATATTTAATAGTCATCCATTTATTCCATCCACATTAATTGAGCATTTATTTGGTGCCAAGCACTATGCTAAGTGGTTAAAAAATATTCAAGAAGATTATTTAATGCGTTAATTTTCCATGAAATACATTTGGAGAAGACATTGCTTTGTGTAATCATGATGTACCTCTCCTGCTAGTTCATAGGCTCCTGACTGGCAAATGCCTGGTCTTAGGTATCTTATTTCTCCAAAGTATATGCCATAGCCTTCAACCTCAGAAGGAGCTTGGTAAGTGTTGAATACATGAATGAATGAGTGAATGAGTGAGTGAGTGAATGAGTGAGTTAGTGAATGAGTGAGTTTGTGAGTGGGTAGGGGAGAGAGACAGTGAGTGAGTGAGTGTCTCTTTGAGCCTCTCTGTAGCTGGCACCTAGCTGGAGATTACTCATAAACACCTTCAGTACCCTACATGCCAAATCTTCCCAGATTCCTCTAGGCACTACAATCTCCACAAAACAGAGGGTGACTGCTCAGGAAAGCAAAAATCCTGCCCTCTAAACTTCCAAGTACAGTGGTAATAAAATTCTTAATAGCTCTCCCTGCTTCCTTTTGACTTTAACAGTAGAGATGATAAAGATGTACAAACAATAGCCAACAAAGTTCATTGTCACCACAAAAGTCCCCAGAGGCCTTTGATAGAATATAATTTAATTCTTTGTATCTTACACACTCTCCAAGGCTCCAGTCAATGGAGACAGTGTCCTGGAAGTGATAGAAAACAAGGTAAGTAGGAGGCCCACATTTAACAGTAAGTCATCAAGTTCCAGCCACGTATTTGGTAACTTCTTTACACAATAACCTTTAAGGAAAGGTCTAGGACATCTTGGGAGTAGATGTGAGAACAAACTCGCTCACAACTGCCTTCATGTGACCTGGAATTTCCGTGTTTGATCTTCCTTTTACAGTACTGTGTATCCCTCATTACTCCTTGCATTAACTCTCCACCTTCCTGGCAATTTCTCAAGAGGCCACATCTTCATAAATTACAAATATGGATATTCATTACAGAAACTGTCAGTCACAGAGTTGACAAAAATAATAGGGTTTGATGTAATGATACTATCTCTAAAACTTAAAAATTTGCTTTCCCAGAGTGAAAATGAAATTCAAGGGAAAGGAATTCTCACCAAGCCAGATTTACCTCAAATGCCTCTTCCTAGATGTAGTGCATAATAGCAAACCATCCCTAAAGAAGAGCAGGACCTCATACAGTGCCAAATTGAGGGCGTAATAAATAATAAAATCCTTAGAGTTAAACATGGTCTTGAGAGTCATTTAATCCAATCTATCACCCAATATAAATAAGTAATGCTTTCAAAAATCCACAGAAGATGTCTTTGAGAATAACACTTCCAAGAAGCCAATGCAATAACTATTTATTAAATCAACACAATGTCTCTGCTGAGTGCAACAAAGTTGTTCAAAATGTTGAATGCAAACACCCGACTATAAGTAACCTGGACGCTTTGCCCTACCTTTTCCTTTGATACCAGATATCACCAACCCTGGGAGGGAAGCAGCACAGAGACAGCTCAGAGCCTGGAAAGCCACTCTGAGACTCTCTGTAGCTGACACCTATAGCTGGAGGCCACTCCTAGGCACCTTCAGCTTTACCCTAAATTCCACATCTCCCCAGACTCCTCTGGGCATCACGATCTACACAAAACAGAGAGTGACTGTTCAGAAAAGCAAAAATCCTGCCCGCCAAACTGACCATTTCAGTGGTTTCCTGGTGGCAATGCACAAACTGAACAAAGGAGTCTTTGGAGTACTGACATTGAAATGAACTTGTTGGTCATCCAAGCACACCTGACCATCTAAGTCCTAGAAGTCCTGTTGGTTTAGGTATCATCGACTCAGTGACACTATGAAAAACGTAATGAAGCTCTCCCCAGTCCTATGCTTAAACCCACTGTTGCAGTCTCTGTGTCAATCCGTCTCACTGAGGGTCTTCCTTTTCTTTCTAGAAGTCTTACCAAAAATCACTATATTTCTCATTCGCCAGGAAGTGTGAACATTGCAAAACAAATTAATTTGCCCTCCTTTGGGGTCCACTGACCACATTCGCTGCTCACCGCTCACACTGTCCATGTGGCCAGTCACGATGTTAGGGTGCTACATCTCCTTATGCATGCAACTATGGTTACCCTTTTACTGTCCTTTTCATTCTCAACAGGGTAACTGATGCAGATACCAACATATCAGCAGTGGGGGTGGGGGGAGGATAAATGGGAACTAGAGACGATATACTGCATTTGCACAATCTCTGCCTGCCTGCATCTGCATTACATTTTGCAAACATGCGCACCCTTTTAGTGTTTCAAGGACTGGTGCCCAAGCATATGCCTCACTCCCCTTCTTGCACCTACTTTCAGTCCCAGTGTATCAATGAAGTTACTTCAAGTGGATAAATTTTATCAGAGCAAGAGATTTCAAGTATTTATGTGCAGTGAGGAAAGGCTGGTGTCCTTCATGCAGAAAATACTATTTCTTGCCACAAGGTGTCAGTATATGTCCTCACACATAAATCTGGGATGAATTTTTACATTTATATACGTAATGCATTCAAAATTAGAGATTGTGTACATTTATTTATATCCTGAAATTATCGAGGAGCATTTCGCATTCCTCCTCTCAGTGAAGAGAGCAGCCAAAGCATTAGTATCTCTTTGATGAATCACAAAAATGGAAGCGTTCTTGGTGTCTAATCTCACCCAGAACCCTGACACCCGGTTTCGGTTTCAGCACCAGTTTCTCTATCACTTCCAAGAGCTGGCAGTGAGTTACTTCACAAACATCTCTCTTCTCGCCTCGCCTCACTCCTTTGTCCTGTAAGTCTACTGTTTTCCCTAATGCTACCAAAACTACAGGAACACATTTGAAGGGAGAAATAAAAACAGAAAAGAGAAACGACTAAAAGAAAACACAAAAGAGAAGCCAAGACTAGTGTTCTTTTTCTAGGGGATACATATCTCTGCCCAGGGATAGGGAAAGCCCAACCAAAAGTCAGCTTTTACTTACCTTCTTGCCATTCACAAAGAAAACCAACTCGTCTGCTGTCATTGCTACCGGTTCGGACTCCTGAAGCCTCAAGAGACACTGACAATTATCACTGCTCTGCAACTGGAAACAAATGAAACAGTTGGCCAATGGGAGGCAACCAGCTCGGAGCTCCAGGTCACAGAAAGTTCCTGGCAAAAGCCACTGGTTTACATAATCAAGAAAAACGCAAACAATATTACACAGCAAATCATACCTCCCACACCAGTGTCAAAGAGCACAGAGGAAAGTGCAGGCAGATAGCAGCAAGGCCAGTGCTAGGAGATTGGAGTTCTTAAGTACTGCCTTCATGGAGCTTGCTTCAGCCTCTCACTCTGCAAAGCAGAGAAGAGGAAGGGCCACTATCAGAGCCACTACCAAGTGAGCTGATTCACACCCTCCACATCTACACCTGTCACGTGACAATTCAATTTATAGCAACCCAGATTCATGCTTATATCCAAGGCTTCTTCTTGAAGCATGGTGGAATGTAGAGGTACCAAGATGTGGAGGCTTCAAAGCCTGACATTCACTCTCAGAAAAGTATGTGTCTCCTTCAGAACTCAGTTATTTTCATCCTTAAATGAGAATAATAATTACATCAAAATCAAAAGGTTGGGGGGGGCAAGTGACATATTTTGGAAGTACTTTGTAATATATATATATATATATGTATTACCACTACAAATGTGACCTAAATAAATGCAACCAAAATAATCCTGATAGCTAACCAATTTGTTGAGGTTTTTCTTTTATTACCTCATAAAAAATGCTCTATCAGATTTCTTACTAATTGTCCTTTTACCTCTTAATCAAAATATTTATTTTAGACCAGATAAATTAAAACACATAGCAAGGTGAACAGAGAAATGAAAACCCTACCCCATCCAGTGTACTCATGGTGTAAACACACAAGCACACTGCCCAATGGGTTCTCCGTATCTAGTACCTATCTGCCCCTCCTAGTTCTCTATCCTAACACACATACACAAGCACACACACGTATGTGCACACACACACACCAGCATTCACTCTAGTCTTCCTCAGTCTTGTAATGACCTATATACTCAATCAGCCAGGCCCTTTGAAAGTAGAGCACTTCCTACATCCCAGATGAGCTACATAGAGGGAAGAAATGGGTAGTGGGCACAAGTGCTTTGTATAGTAGAAGGCACACTCACAGCTCAGAATGAGCCTAAGACTACCAAGCAACACCAATCCCACCATCAATGCCCCTCTGACATAACAGACTTTATTTAATCAGGAGACAAATCTTCATGGAGAGATTGACCAATCATCCAGCTTTCCCTACACTATACTAGTTTTTCAACACTCATCTGTTAGTTTGAGAGTTGTACTGTGAGGCTGGAAGCTATGCCACCAGTATTTTAAATATATTGAATCAATTCTGATTCATAGTGACTCTATGTAGAACTCAATGAAACCCACAATGACAGGTTTCAGCAAAGCTTCCAGACTAACTAGGAAGAAGAAGAGGCAGACCACTTCTAAAAGATTAGCCACTGAATATCTTATAAACAGCAGTCCAACATTATCTGATATCATGCCAGAAGATGAGCACTTCAGATCAGAAGGCTCTCAGAATTCAAATGGAGAAGAACTGCCTCCTCAAAGTAGAGTTGATCTTAATGACATGGATAGAGCAAAGTACTCAGGACCTTCATTTACTGATGAGGCACAATTCAAAATGAGAAGAAACACCTGCAAACATTCATTCATAATTGGAATATGGAATGTATTAAGTATGAACCTAGAAAATTGAAAGTCATCAAAAATGAAATGGAACACATCAGTAGCCAAGGCAATAGGGAACTGAAATGGACTTGTGTTGGCCATTTTGAATCTAACAATCATAATTTTTACTATGCTAGGAATGACAAATTCAAGAGGAATGGTTACACTGGTCTTCAAAAAGAGCATTTCAAGATCTTTCTTGGAGTACAATGCTCTCTGTTATAGGATAATGTTCATGTACCTACAGTTAACACAATTCTTAATAAAATTTACATTCCAACCACTAAAGCCCATGATGAAGAAATTGAAGGATTCTACCAACTCCTTCAGTGTGAAATTGATCAAACATGCAATCAAGATACAGTGATAATTACTTGTGATTGGACTCTGAAAGTTAGGAAAAAAGGACAGATCGGTAGTTGGAGAATATGACCTTAATAACAGAAACGATGCTGGAAATTGCATGGTAGAATTTTGCAAGACCAATGACTTACTCATTGCAAATACTTTTTTTTTTTTTCAACAACATAAATAGTAACAACACACATAGACCTCAGTAGCTGGAATACACAGGAATTAAATTGGCTATATAGGTGGGAAAAGATGATGGAGAAGCTCAATATCATCAGCCAGAACAATGTCAGTGGCTGATTGTGAAGCAGGTCATCAATACGTAACATGCAAGTTCAGGCCAAAGCTGAAGAAAATTAAAACAACTTCATAAGAGCCAAATATGGACTTTAGTATATTCCACCTGAATAGGAGATCATCTCAAGAACAGATTTGATGCATTAGACACTAATAACCGAAGATGAGAAGAATTATAGGATGACATCAAGAACATCATCCAGGAAGAAAGCAAAGATCATTAAAAAGACAGGAGAAAAAGGAAAGACCCAAGTGGATGTCTGAAGAGACTCTGAAGCTTGCTCATGAGCATATATAAGCTAAATTGACTGGAAGCAATGAGAAGGTAAAATAACTGAAAAGAAATTTTCAAAGAGCAGCTCGAGACGACAAAGTAGAAAAATGAAATGTATGAGGACTTGGAGTTAGAAAACCAAAAGGGAAGACCACGCTCAGCATTTCTCAGGTTGAAAGAACTAAAGAAAAATTTCAAGCCTCATGTGGCAATACTGAAGAACTTTATGGGAAAAATGTGGGGATGTGGTGGCTCTTTAGGATAAGTATTACATTGCAAACCACAAGGTCGGTGATGTGGCAAAATATCGAATGATGCAGGAAGCATTAAAAGAAGATGGAAATAATACACAGAATAACTGTAATAAACATAACTTGTTGATGCTCAACCATTTCAAGAGCATATGATCAAGAACTGAAGATATTGAAGGAAGACATCCATGCTGCACTGAAGACATTGGTACACAAACAAACAAACAAAAAACGAGGGCTCCAGGAATTGACAAAATACAAACTGAAATACTTCAACAAACTGATGTAGAGCTGTAGGCGCTTACTCACCTATGTCAAGAAATTTGGAAGACTTGGCAAAGCAATTGGAAGAGATCCATATTTGTGCCCATTCCAGAGAAAGATGCCACAATGGAATGGGGACATCATTAAACAATATCATTTATATCACATACAAGTAAAATTTTGCTGATGATAATTTTTTAAATGGTTGAAGGATTACATTGACATGAATCTGCCAGAAATTCAAGTTCGATTCAGAAGACAATGTAATGTAGAATGGAAGCTATCATTGCTGATTTCTGATGAATCTTTACTGTAAACAGAGAATACCAAAAGATGTTTACTTGCACTTTATAGACTATACAAAGGCATTCCACTGTGTTGATCATAACAAAGTATGGATAACATTGAGAAGAATGGGAATTCCATAAGACTTCATTGTGCTCATGTGGAACCAATACATAGATTGAGAAGCAGTCGTTAGAAAAAATAATTAAAAAAAAGATACTGAATGGTTTAAAATTAGGAAAATTGTGCACCAGGGTTGTATCCTTTCATCATGCTTATTCAATGTGTATGCTGAGCAAATAATCCGAGAAGCTGTATTATGTGAAGAAAATGGCATTAGGATTGGAGGAAGATTCATGAACAATCTGCAATATGCAGATTATATAACCTTGCTTGCTGGAAGCAAAGAGGACTTGCAATACTTACTGATGAAGATCAAAGACTACAGCCTTCAGTATAGGTGGCATTTCAATGCAATTAGAATGAAAATTGTTACAACTGAACCAATAAACACAATCATGATAAATGGAGAAAAGATTAAAGGTGTCAAAGACTTCATTTTTCTTGGATCCGCAATCAATGATCATGGAAACAGCAGTCAAGAAAACAAACAACATATTGTATTAGGTAAATCTGCTGCAAAAGACCTTTTTAAAATGTTAAAGAGCAAAGATGTCACATTGAGGACTAAAGTGAGCCTGACCCAAGCCATGGTATTTTCAATCATTTCATATGCTTGTGAAACTTGGACAATGAAAAAGGAAGACTGTAGAAAAATCAATGCATTTGAATTATGGTGCTGTGGTGAATAATGTTGAAAGTACCATGGACTACCAGAAGTACAAACAAATCCATGTTGGAAGGAATACAGCCAGAATGCTTCTTAGAAGCAAGGATGGTGAGACTTTGTCTCTCATACTTTGGACATGTTGTTAGAATGGGACAGACCCTGGGTACACTCATTCATCCATGCCAAGAAATTTGGAAGACAGATATCTGACTAACCGATTGGAAGAGATTCATATTTGCTTGGTAATGTAAATGATCAGAGAAAAAGAGGAAAATCCCCAACAAGATGGTCAGACACAAGAGTTTTAAAAAATGGGCTCAAACATAATAATTGTGAGGATGGCACAGGACTGGACAGTGTTTCATTCTGCTATACAGACTGGAACAGACTCAATAGCACCTAATAACAACTACATCATTGTTTTAGCATTGAAACTCCCACTGGCAAGAAAAGTTGTCAGTTCAGAGAAAACCAGAACCATTGTTGATCACAATAAACAGCTTAACTAGGAGGGATTTCCATCCCTCCCCCAGGCATTATTTGGCAAAGTCTGGAGATAGTTTTCATTTTCATAACTTGGGGAAGGACTGCTACTGGTATCTAGAGGGTAAAGACCAGGGCTTCTACTAAAGCTACTACAATGCATAGGACAGCCCTCTACAACAAAGAATCATCCAGCCCAAAATGTCAATAGTGCCAAGATTGAGAAACCTGAAAAGGAAGGAGGTTGGAGAAAGGCTGAATCTGAAGCAGTATTTTGTAACTCAGGCAGTTCTCTGTGATGGAGAAACATTTCCTGTATTCACTGATATGCCTATATTAACAAGCTCTCGTCTTTGCAGTCATCTCCCAGCTGAAGTCCCAGAAAATTTTCTTAGTAAAGAAGGACTGAAAAAACGAACTTAGACTTTGGAGTTTAATAGGGTTCTACTCTATCACGTTGGGTCTCAATGATTTGGAATCAACTTGATAAAACCTAATAACAACAAACCTGGCTTAAATATTAACTCCACCCTTTTTTGTGACTTTTGACAAATATCATTCCCTCAGTCTCCATATCCTCATCTTTGAAATGGGTATAACTATGCCTAATTTGTAAGGATCAACTTTGGTGCAAATTATATGAGACCATTTAGATGTGTACTTCATATAGATTTTGAAACATGGATTTGCTTCTCCCTCCTCAGTCAATTTCACCCCTTTCTGTTATCTGGAGGTCAATATTTCTCTCTGTTACTCTGGACCATTAAAAGATGAAAGTGAAACACATTTTCAATAAATTTATGTTGCCGTTCAGAGATATTGGAGTCCTGGTGTGGCGCTGTGGGTTAAAGTGCTAAACTGCAAGGTCAGTTTGAACTGCAAAGTCAAAGCTCACCAGCCACTCCTTGGAAACTCTATACAGGACAGCTATGAGTCAGAAGAGACTCAATGGCACTTAACAACAACAATTCAGAAATATTACAATTTTTCAGTAAGATTATGTTTTTATTCAGAAATTTTACTTTTGAAATAATTGCTTGGGCCCCCAAATACTGAGAATTGACAAAAACTCTAACTTCTCATGATTGCTTCTTATTCAGTAAAATAGTAGCAACCATTACTTTTTCAGTGATTTTTCAATATATTGTAAGAATCAGGGGAAACAGCCTAAAATGAACCTGTTTTCCAAATTGAGCTGCTCATGTATGCTTTCAGCGTTGGGATGGATTTTCAAAGTTGGAATGAATTAACAGGGTTTCATGATTGGGAACAAACCGGCTATAACTTCAGCTACATTGCATGAATACTCTTACCCTATTTTACCAAGGGAAGTATTGGTTTCTGAATTACACTGCATTGGCACAAGAGGTCCAAAAGTCCATATTAAGCCAGGTAAGTCCTAAGGCCTTCTGGAAACAACTCCTTCCTTCTTGAAACAGCACTTTCAGGAACCAGCAAGAGATAAGACCAGTGTAAATGCTGCCAAGCGCCATCTAATGATTATTGACAGCTTGATCTCCCTGAGGGTCAGGCAGTCCCTGGAGGAAGAGTGATTCTGGAAGCTTGTGGAACATTCCCTGAAAACCTAACCAGGACTGATCCAACAGTTCTGAAGCCTTTACTGCTATTGAGCTGGTGCCTGATTGTGTCCCTGGCTTCCTGCTGAAGTCTCACTGTCCTGCCCACTGGAGACGCACTGGTCTGCTCTCTCCTTTTCTTTGCATCCATATGTGCCTTCTAGTCTATAACCAAGAGTCTTTCCCTGTTCATTTTCTTAGCTTACAACAAACGGAAAAGAGGGAAATACCACTTTTCTTTCAAGATATTCCATTGTTCATGCTTTTTTCCCCTCTCTTTACCAAGACTGATTTCCTGCCCACGCATGCACCTAAGTAAGTCCTTTCTTGTTCCCCCAGACACCCATTTTCTCTCTCCCACTGGCTAACAGCTGAGTGTCAATGTCCAGGAGGACCTCAGAAACCACTGACTGAAAATGACAGAGGTTTCATCCAGGTGCCTGAATGAATACAATGAGCCAAGAAGCTCCCATTCCCTCACACTTGTTGCCTATTTGACTTGACCTGATGAAGAAATAAGCTTTTATTATAACTATCCATACCTATCCAGTAAGATTTTTGTGGGGTTTTTTGTCCTGATAATAGTTCTTGACACCTGAAAAGCATTTCTACCTCATAGCATTTCATTTCCTCCTCATCACAGTACTGTGAAGTGGGCATGAAAGTTATTATTACCCTCACTTTCCAGACAAGGACAATGAGGGGCAGAGAGGTTGACTTGCCAACAGTCACATTAGCAAGTGCCAGTTTCTAAGTCTATCACTTGCTCCCTAACAGAAAAATTGTCTCTTTGATGATTCTTCACTAATAAGCAGAGAGCCCAGGATTGTTAGCTTAGCAGTCATGTTCCTTCTTAGTTGAAGGAAATTCAGCCTTCTGGTAGGTGAAGTGCTTTTCTATCAAAGCTAAATGGTGACTTTGAGAACAGGAGCGGAACTGTGTTTATTGTTATATTGCCAGAGCCTAGCATACTGCCAGATCTACAGAAGATGTTAGTGCTCATTGAATTGAGCCTACAATGCAAGGAATGAGTTGAGTTTTCAGGAACACCTAAACCTCTGTCTTGTACCAAACATGAACTGTTCCATCTATCCCTGTGATTATTGTGAAGTGCTGTCGAGTTGGTTCCGACCCATAGCAACCCTCAACAGGGTTTCCGAGGGTGTAAATCCTTCCGGGAGTAGAAAGCCTCATCTTTCTCCCGTGGAGTGGCTGGTAGTTTCGAACCGCTGACCTTAAGGTTCGCAGCCCGATTTGTAACCACTACACTACCAGAGCTCCACTATCCTTAGTGCCATTTAAATTCGGTTTCTAGTGTTGATACATCGTGGCAAGCTAGTATTCCCCAGCATAAGGCCAAACTGGCAGAGAACTTTCCGAGGCTCAAGTCAGATTTAGAAGAGGATGTGGAACGAGGGATATCAATGCTGACAGCAGATGGATCTTGGCTGAAAGCGAAGAATACCTTCTAGAAAGATGTTTACCTGTGCTTTATTGACTACACAAAGGTTTTGATTGTGTGTATCATGTCAAGCTATGGACAACATTGAGAAGAATGAGTATTCTGAAACACTTACTTGTGTTTAAGAGGAACCTGTACATAGAACAGAACAAGGGAACACTGAATAGCTAAAATTAAGAAAGGTGTGAGCCAGTATTGTATTCCTTCACCATACTTATTCAATCTGTATGGGGAGCAAATAATTTGAGAAACTGAATTATCTGAAGAAAAACGTGGCATCAGGACTAGAGGAAAACCCATTAACAACCTTTGATATGCAGCTGTTACAAGCTTGCTTGCTGAAAGGGAAGAGGACTTAACAATACTTGCTGATGAAGATCAAAGTCCACAGCCTTTGATATGGATTGCACCTCAATGTAAAGAAAACAAAAATCCTCACAACTGATGTACACTAGGGATGTACTCTTTTACCATACTTATTCAATATGTTTGCTCAGCAAATATTCCAAGAAGATGGATTATATGAAGAAGAATGTGGTATCAGGATTGGAGAAAGGAATAATCATTAACAACCTGCGATATGCAGATAATACAACCTTTCTTGCTGAAAGTGAAGAGACTTAAAATACTTACTGATTAAGATCAAAGACCACAGCTGGTTTGGGTTGCATCTCAGTGTAAAGAAAATAAAAATCCTCACCACTGGATCAATAAACAATATCCATATAAAAGGAGAAAGAGGGAAGTTGTAAAAGATGTCATTTTGTTCAGATCAACCATTAACACTCAAGGAAGCAGCAGTCAAGAAATCAAATGACTTATTGCATTAGGCAAATCTGCTACACAAAACCTTTTTGAAGTGTTGAAGAGCAAAGATATCAGTTTGAGGACTAAAGTTATGCCTGATCCAAGCCATGGCATTTTCAGTAACCTCATATGCATGTGAAAGTTGGGCAGTAAATAAGGAAAACCATAGAAAAATTGATGCATTTGAGCTGTGGTGTTGGAGAAGGATATTGAAAGTACCATGGAACACCAAAAGAAGAAACAAATCAGTATTTAAAGTACAGCCAGAATGCTCTCTGGAAGCCAGGATGGCCAGACTCCATCTCTCACCTTAGGATAATATTATCAGGAGGAACTAGACCCTGGAGAAGAAGATTATGTTTGGTAAAACTGAGGGTAGGATAAATAGAGGAAGATTCCCCAACAAAATGGATTGGCTCAGTGGCAGCAGCAATGGGCTCAAACACAGCAAGACTGTGAGGTTGGCGCAGGACGGGGCAGTGTTTCATTCTGTTGTGCATAGCGTCACTGTGAGTTGGTACTAACTCAATGGCACTTAATAACAACAATAACAATGGTCACATTAAAACCAGTATCAGTTACCATGGAGTTGATTGCAATTCATGGCAACCCCGTGTGTGTCAGAGTAGAGCACATGTGTGCTTTATAGGGATTTCAGTGGCTGATGTTTTAGAAGTAGGTCACCAGGACTTTTTCTAGGTGAACACCAACTGTTCATCTTTTGGTTAGTAGCTGTGTGTTTACCGTTTGCATCACCCAAGGACTTCAAAGGCCACATTTTTACAATCTAGAAAATCAATTTCTGATTTTCTACTCACAAAGAGAAGTAGATACTTTTAGAATCAGGAAGGTTAGATTATCCAAAAGCAAATTGAAAACATGGTCACAGAGTCAAAGCTAAGATATGGGAACTTCATCCTGGGTCTGTATTATAGGCACAGACAAACTCAAAGAATAGAAAAGCTCCAGAAGTGAATTTATAAACACTTTAATCTATCTGTATGATCTATCTGTATCTCCATTGTGTTTTTGATAACATCTTTGGCATTCAATTCTGTAACCCCTGGTCATCTGTGGTGATGACAATGAGGGTGTGGTGCCTTAGCAGTTACAGAATAAAGTCTCTTGGTTCAGAGCTGCTCTGGTACAATTCGGGAAGGAGCTTCCTTATTTCTTTGCTCACTCAAAGGATCCATACACTTGTGCTTTACTGACAATATGACCCAGTGATTAACATTAGGAAACATTTTTTGCACAACTAATTGCACTCCCCATTCTCTTCCCTTATTTGTTTTTCTTACCATCTGAAATATTATGTGATGTACTTGCTTGCATATTTTTATTGTCTGTCTCCTGCACCCAGTAGAATATAAGTGTGGAAGAGATTTCCCCCTCCCCACACATAATACATTCATGTAGAGCTTCTGTTGGGAGACACTATCTGGCCTGGGACTACATTTCCCAGCACCCTGCTATATAGGCAAAGCTATATAATTGAGTTCAAATGAAAGTAATATGATTTGAAGTGATATGCACCCATTTTCCCTCTTCTACTGTCTAACAGGAGTCCTAATATGGCACTGTGGGCTAATGCGTCAGACTGTAAAGTCGTTTGAACTGCAAGGTCGGTGGTTCAAGCTCACCAGCTGCTCCTTGGAAACCCTAATTAACAACAACAGCAACTGTCTAATAGCTGAGTGTTAACGCCCAGGGGGACCTCAGAAGCTACTAACTAAAGATGACAGAGTTTTCATCCAGGTTGATAAATAAATACAATGAGCTCTTAGTCCCTCACACTTGTTGCATATTTGACTTTACAGGAGGTAGAAATAAATTTCTGTTGTGTTTATCAACTAAGATTTCTGGATTTTTCTGTTATAGCATTTGATATTGCATTACCTAATAACAATTAGTTCCGCTAGGGCAAAGATATTATCTGTTTTATTCAACACTATATCCCAGAACAAGAAAATACTGCATAGACATGGTAGATATAATATTTATTCAATAAATTTTTATTGAATAATGAATGAATGACAGCCATCCAGAAACTTGGCTTTAGTTAAAGGCAAGGGAACATGGTTTGTATCTCTGGCTTGACCCAGTTACAAGCTATGTATCCCTGAGGACAACTTTGGTTTCATCCCCAGATACTCAACCAAAAGTGTCTCCATCTCCATTTTCTATCTTAAGAATATTCTTTAGAGCAGTTTCTACAGCAGCAATTCATTTGTTTATCAGCTCAAATGAGACCCCTGTCATATGTTAGGCACTAGGGTCAACAAATCTGAAAGACCACTCTTACATATCTAAATGCAATTCATGATCTCCAGTCAACAAGGCAGAATCCAGAGTCTTTACCTGCCTCTCTTAAACATCACTATTCCCCAGGGGAGGATGCAGAATGCAGGCTGGCATGTTGATACATTTTAAACAGGTATCATACAAAAACTTGAGAACTTCCTTCAGACCTCCCAGAGCTGTATCCCAGGTTTTATTACAGCAGCCTCTGGAAAGTCAATTTAGGATGTAAGAGGCCACAGGAAAATCACTGTGCCTAATAAGGAGCTCTGGTATTGTAGTGGTTACGAATCTGGCTGCTAATCTCATGGTGAGCAGTTCGAAACTACCAGCTGTTCTGTAGGAGAAAGATGAGGCTCTCTGCTCCCATAAAGATTTATAGCCTCAGAAACCCTATGCAGGGTCACTAAGAGTCAGGACCGACTCCACGGCACATAACAACAACAAATTTGTCCTTGTACCAGAATTTTCTACAGGAACTCAGTGTTGCTAATGCTGTTTTACACTTCGTTTTTTTGTGTGTGTTTTTTTTCTTTTTAAAGAAAGGAACTCCTTTTTTCTTTTTAAAAGAGGCCCATTAAATCACTATTTACAGCCCTAGGCAAAAAGCTCAGGAATCAGTATAATTTCCAGAGCAATTAGAGAAAGAGAACAAGATGATCACCTCAGACTTTTTCTACACTGTGTTTTATTTTTCCAATACTCCAGAAGGTAAAAAGAAAACTAGAGTGACTTTCTCCAGTAGCAGAGGTTTCTCTGCTGCCTGAGCCACTTGCTTGTTGTCTTACCCATACCTGCTGATGCTATCCTCTGCCTATCGGACTTTCCTTCCTTTCTTTGCCGTACCTGTGGAAGAGGTCTACCCCTCTCTCCAGAACCTTGATGAGCAGTTGATTCTTGGCATTGAAAATACCAACTTTCATATGCTTATGAGTCTTCCTCCAATCCTAATGCCATGTTCTTCTTCCTATGTTGTTGCTATGTGCCGTGGAGTCGGTTCTGATTCATAGCGACCCTGTACAGGGTTTCCGAGGCCATAAATCTTTACGGGAGCAGAAAGCCTCATCTTTCTCACGCAGAACACTGGTAGTTTTGAACTGCTAACCCTGAGGTTCACAGCCTGATTTGTAACCACTACGCTAGCAGAGCTCATTCTTCATATATAGTCCAGATTATTTTGCTCAGCATACAGAGTGAATAAGATGGTGAAAGACTACAACCTTGGTGTACACCTTTCCTGATTTTAAACCATTCAGTGACCCCTTATTCTGTTCGAATGACTGTCTGTTGGTCTATGTGCAGGTTCCTCATGAGTACAATGAAGTGTTCTGGGATACTCATTTTCCACAGTGTTGTCCATAGCTTGTCATGGCCCACACAGTTGAAAGACTTTGCATAATCAAGAAAGCACAGATAAGCATCTTTCTGGTCTACTCTTGGCTTCCAGCCAAGATCCACCTGATGCCAGGCTATTAATATGTGCCAAGTCCTTGGCTAGGTGTTCTATAATGATCTTGGTTACCTTATTCAACATTCTTATGACACAGACATAACTTCTTATTTATAACTAAAGAAGCTGTCTGAGCTCAGAAAGGTGAATGAAGGAACTCACACAAAATCACATGGCTACAAATCACACAAAAGGCAGAACCAGGATTTAAAACCATGAGCCGTCTTATATCATTAGAGAGCAGAAGCTAGGTTTTCCTACCTAGATGACTTGCAGAATAGTTCTTACAAATTACAGGTGTTGGAGAACAGAAGAGAGAGAGAGAGAGGCCTCAGTGATAGAGTCCTCAAAGTTTTTCATCCTGTAAAGGTAGCAGCAGTGAGACTTTGAGTTTGAGGGGAGTAGAGTGAGAGAGGTTGAGAATGAAAACAGAGGAAAAGTGGTATGTAATGTAGCAGGGATAGGCTTTGAGTGCTTCAAGCCTTAAAAACATACTGAGAGGTTTATGTCCTGTTTTTATATACTGTACTTTAGGGTTGGAAATCACCCAGTAAATAGAAATCTGGTATTCTGACTTCAAGTCATGAGAAATTCTGGGATCTCAAAATGTAGACTGTGAAACAGTTACAGCAAAAGAGAAGAGCTAGACAATGAAAAGTCAATACAATCTTAGCTGTCATGCATCTGACTACTTAGTTCCTCAGGGATCTAGAGAATGGGCCCAGGTCCCAGGTTCATTCTGCCAGAAGAAGCAAATGAAGAGAATACAAAAGTGGCTCCCACCTCTTCCCCAGGATCTCAGGCCAGGTAGTGCAGAGAATGAGGACAACACTTACATTTGGACCTTCCTCTGTCAGGAAGACTGGAGTCCTTGGATGGTGCATATTCAACTGCTAACCTAAAGGTTGAAAGTTCAAGTTCACCTACAGGTGCTTCAGGAAAAAGACTTGGTGATCTATCTTGGAAAAATCAGCTATTGAAAACTGCGGAGTACAGTTCTATTCTGGCACATTGTGGGTCAGCACGAGTCAGGATTGACTCAAGTGTAATGGATTTGGTTTGGGATGTCTGGAAAGCAGTGCCCTCTAATGGTCTGGAAGCTTCCAGTACATGTAGGGACTGTGAGTCTGGACAGGAAATATTTTAATCCCCAATAAGTGATACCTGTAGGCCTGAGCCAAGGGAATGATACAGTTAAGACATATACAGTGGGGAAGGAAAGCACATAGTATGAAGGAAGAAATCCTAGAAGACAAGTAGGTGCCAAGGGCAATGAACACAGACTAGGAACCTTACCCAGGGACCTCTCTCAGCCAGTTTTCCATCCCTGTGATTTCTAGTTGTCTTCTGTCTCTAGCTGACTAGTCAAACCAGAATAGGTAAGAGTCATCGGTGCTTGGCAACTATAATTTTCTAGCCTTGATCACTATCAGTATTTTCACAATATTAAATGGCCCCTTAAACAACAACACAACATTCATCATCTGTATCTTATCATCACCATTATTATGAGAATCCCATGTAGATGTAGGATACGGGGTGACAAGAATCTGAGTGCTAACTGCTTTGTGCAAGAGTCACACATCCTCAACAGCCACATCTGGGGAGCCAGACAGGCAGCATCTCCAGCATAAATCACCTTGTCTGGAGACTAAATGGGAGTGCTTCAGTGGTGGGCCTGCGGGTAGAGCTTGCAAACTTGTTCAAGAAAAAATTTAAATAGGGTATCTTTCTCCTAGGCAAAAATCTCATCAGTCTCCCATGTTTTGTTGTAAACAAAATCCCCTTTTAACTGGTTGAGAAAACCTTGGCACCCAAACACTGTGTTGAAAGGAAGCTATGGGAGGAATCCCAGTCTAGCAGACAAGAGACTCAGGAGACAACTAATGATCTGCTCCTCTCTGTCACCTTTAACATGTCCCTTTTCCTTCTGTGAAAGTCCAAGTACCCTTCCAGCTCTGACATTCTATGGTATTATAGCTTAAGATACTATAATACTTGGACTTTTGCTTTTTGGTTTTTGCTCCTCTTTCTAGTGGCAAAGTCTGCCTTTCAGTGTGTTGAACACTTTTATTCATGCCTTCTAAGCCTCAGCCATCTCTAAGCAAGGTCGTACCCTTGCTGCAGGATACCCTCACTTTATGTTCAGCATCAGTGCATCTGGAGTAAAAAGGGGAAAAATTATATCACTAAATTATAGAAATGTCTTTTTTATCTATTTTATGCTTGTCATTTTCATGTCACTGTTTGGACAACTACTTCCTCATACAAAGTGGCCTTTACTAATATTATTTTAGTAAGCCTCTGACATTTTCATAATATTTTATGATATTATGAAATCTGTCTTTAGCCTGAGATACTTGTTCGTCAAAAGGCAGAATCAAAAAACACTTAGAAACAGAGAAGTCCATTAGGAAATGGAAGTGACAAAACTTCCTATTGGCAAGGTCTAATATGTATCATCACATACCTCCACCCCAATCAGCCATGATGTCTTTCTCGAGGGATTGGTCCTTCCTGACAACATGTCAGAATGATGCATGTACTTTGGACATATTTGCTGATTCTTCTGGGAGTCTATGACACTTTCAATATTATTCACCAACACATAATTTAAATGCATGAATTTTTCTCCTGATTGCTTTATTCACTGTCCAGCTTTCACATGCTTATGAGGCGATTGAAAATACCACTGCATGGGTCAGGTGCACCATGGAGAACTAAAAGTAGACATTTCTAAGGCTAGGAGGTAGTTCATCATAGTTCCACCTGAAAACCTAGACAAGTAGTGGCACTGCCCAGGGCTTACACTTTAGAAGGCCTTCCTCTGGATGTGCCCACCTACTTCCTGCTCCTCTCTGCTTTCAGTAAGCAAGGTTGTGTCATATGTATATCACAGATGGTTAATGAATTTTCTTTCCTTCAATCCTGATGTCATGTTCTTCTGAATATAATCCAACTTCTTGGATTATTTGGTCAGTATACATATTAAATTTGTATGGTGTAAAGGATAAGTAAACATAGTTATAAAGATACATTTGTCAGATAAGGAACATAGAGCTTTATTTTTCTTGATTAGATCGATGGGTTTACTTCTAACTTAGGAATAGTTCATGGGAAATGATCATTAATAGGAAATTATTCAGTCTGCACACATTTGTTAAGCACTTAGTATGTGTCATAAAGTGGTGACTTGCATGTCGCTGTGATTCTGAAGTTATGTCACCCATGTTTTAAATACCTGCAGGATCAGTCTGGTAAACAAGTCTCAATGGACCTTCCAGAATAAGAAAAACTAGGAAGAAGGGCAGATTACTTCTGAATGATTCACCACTGAAAACATTATGAACATCAGTGGAACATTGTCCAATATAGGGCCAGTAGATGAGCCCTTCAGTTAGGAAGACACTCAAAATACAACAAGGGAAGGGTTGCCTCATCAAAGTAGAGTTGACCATAATGACATGAATGGAACAAAGCTTTCAGGACTTTCATTTGTTGATGGGGCACAATCCAAAATGAGGAGAAGCAACTGCAAACCTCCATTAATAATTAGAACATGAATGTACAAAGTATGAACCTAGGAAAATCAGGAATTTTCAAAAATTATATTGAACCCATGAATACTAATATCCTAGGCATTAGTGAGTTGAAATGGACTGGTATTGACCATTTTTACTTTGACAATCATATGGTTTAGTATGCTGGGAATGTCAAATTGAAGATGAATGGGAAGCCATTCATAATAAAGAATGTTTCAAGATCTATCGTGAAGTACAATGCTGTCTGTGATAGGATTATGTCCATATGCCTACAAGGAAGATCAGCTAATGGCACTACTATTCAAATGTATGCACCAAAAAGTGCTGATGAAATTGAAGAATTCCACCAGCTTCTTCAATCTGAAATTGATTAAACATGCAATCAATATGCGTTGATAATTACTGGTGACCGAAATGCAAAAGTTGAAGACAAAGAGTAATTGGAAAAATATGGCTTGGTGATAGAAATGATGCAGGAGATCACAAGATAGAATTTTGCAAGACCAATGATTTATTTGTTATAAATACCTTTTGTATGCAACATAAAACACGTGGACCTCACCAGATAGATTACATAGGAATTAAAATGACTACATCTGTGGGAAGTGACAGCGGAAAAGTTCAATACCATCAGCCAAAACTAAGACCAGGGGCAGACTGTGGAACAGACCATCAATACTCACATGCAAGTTCAGGTTGAAGCTGAAGAAAATTAAAGCAGACTCATGAGAGCCCAAATATGGCCTTGAATATATCCCACCTGAATTTAGAGAACATTTCAACAATTATGATGCATTAATCACTAATAACAAAAGACCAGAAGAGTTGTGGGATGAAATCAAGAACATCATACAGGAAGAAAACAAAAAGTTGTTAAAAAGAAGAAAAGAGAGAAAAAGCAAAGTGGATGTCAGAAGAGATTCTGAAACTTGCTTGTAGCATAATGAAGCTACAGTGAATGAAGAAATGAGGAAGCAAAAGAGCTGAGCAGAAAATTTCAAAGTAAACTGATAAAACAAAATGTGAACAGACCTGGAGTTGGAAAACCAAAAATGGAAATGAACTGAAGAAAAACTTCAAGCCTTGACTTGAAATATTGAATGGCTCCATGGTCAAAATATTGAATGATGCAGAAAGCATCAAAAGAAGATGGAAGGAATACACAGAGTCACTGTACCAAAATGAAATGGTTAACGTTCAACCATTTCAAGAGGTAGCACGTATGGAGTACCTATGGTACTGAAGGAAGAAGTCCAAGCTGCCCTGAAGACATAAGTGAAAAAACAAGGTTCCAGAAATAAATGGAAATCTTTCAACAAACTGATGCATCACTGGAGGTGCCCACTTATCTATGCCAAGAAATTTGCAAGATAGCTATTTGGGCAACTGATTGAAAGAGATCCAAATTTATGCCCATTCCAAAGAGAGATGACCCGACAGAATGAAGAAATAATCAAACAATAGCATTTATATCACATGCAAGTGAAATTTTGTTGACGATCATTCAGACATGATTGCAGCAGTACAGCAGTACAGGGAGCTGCCAGAAATCGAAGCCAAATTCAGAAAAGGACCTGGAACAAGGGATATCATTGCCGATGTGTCAGATAAATGTCTGAAAGCATAGCATACCAGAAAGTTGTTTACTTGTGCTTTATTAACTATGCAAAGGTTTTGACTGTGTAGATCATGACAAACTATGCATAACATTGCAAAAAATGAGCATTCCAGAACACTTAATGTGCTCATGAGAAATCTGTACATAGACCAAGAGGCAGTGGTTGGAACAGAACAACTGGATATAGAATGGTTTAAAATCAGGAAAGAAATAGGTTCTGAGAGTGAGCAAACATTGGACCTTGAACTTGAACCCATATTGTTACCTCCAGAGATAATGCTTCTTCACTCTTCTGGATCCCTGAGAATATGACCTAAGCACCCATTCACAAAGCCTTTAACAGACCAGCTCGAAAAGCAAGTTAACATTAGACTGAGAGACCAAATTGAGAGCACTGTGTAGGGGAGAAACCCTCAAAGTTTAAGAGATAAGACAACAATCCAGGGATCGGGAAGTGGGTTACACTTAAGTGAACCTATCACCAGAAATGTTGGCATAAGTGTAACACTTTAGAAAAAGTCCTCATGGAGATTGGTCATAGTTTGAAATTGTATCATAAGAAAAGATTGCTGGGAACTCTTTAATGAGGAACATTTCAGAAAGGGTTTAGAAAGAATGCTCACTAAAGGGAAGTGATCCAGAAATGGGGGAACTAAGGCTATAGGGAAGGGGTGTGAAAAGAACAGGTGTTAAACTGGTCTGGGCAGAGGATGAAGAAGGAAGCCAGAAAGCAGCTTAAAGAAAGCCAACCCCAGGCACACCTTCCCAGCTGTGCAGTTTCATGGCTCCAATGGCATGATGCCAGTCTTATTTTCTGTAAACTAGGTGACTCAATGCTGGCATGAAGGGGATCACTGAGAATGACTGACTTGTCTGCCCTGGAAAGCTAAGGCAAGTTCTTTCACTTCCATTCTGGGAAAGGAGAGGCTGCCCTACTGGGCTGCTATAACAGAATCACTCAGGTCCCTCCCAAAGCCCCAAAGTTCCCTCCAAGGTTTCCCTCTGTGCTCCCTCAGAAAGCAAACCCTCCCACACTCAAGTCCCTTTCTGCTTGGACATGGGTAGGAATCAGCCTGTAAGGCACCAGCATTTGTGAATGAGGTGACAAATGCTATAATGAGCAGGTGGCATTGGTAAAGGCCAGTTTTCCAGAACATAAGAATAGGATATGAAAAGCAGATATCAACTCTAGGAAGAAATAATTGGCATAAATCAAAGAACCCACTTTGCATCTGGCTTCATGTGCATAATGTCTGCCTTCCCATCAGTAATGTTCTTATATCTAGCCCTTTTCTACCAGCATTTATTGAAAGGAACATTGGGAAGATAATGTTCTGTACAAAGCTTAACATAACTAAACTATGTTATTCAAATTTCCACCAGAAATCCAAGCTACCACAGATTCCTAAACTCCCAGAAGAGCCACCACCCAAGGATTAGTCACCTTCCAAGAGCTGGTAGATCAGCTTGAGAACAGACATGGCAGCAATAGCAGTCAGGAGCAGTGGGTGGCACCATGTTAGACATACCTACCTTTGGCTAAGCACACATTACAGTGTGCTCTCCAATTTGGGAAGGCCACAATTAGTGCTGAGAAGTTTTCTGGAAGAGGGGACCCCTGCAGCAGGCCTCTTCCTCCTCTGGAGTATCCACTCTCTTTAAATGAACACTAGGCAGGTCTAAAGGGCCTCCCAGAGAAGACTGCCTCATCCAGCCTGACTACTCCGTGCATCTTGGTTTCCTATTTTCATCCAAGGCTGTGCTACAATAATAATCTACAGGAATCAGGAAAGATTTTGCTATTTTGATTCCCAATTCTTGCCCCTCTGGGCTTTTCCATCTCATTTCTAAGAACTAGTTTGTTTCAAAAGAACTATTTCCAAGAGACTCAAAAGTGTCGTTTAATACCCGGCCAGTTGGAAAAGTTTTTGAGGAAAAAAGATCCTATGGAAAGTAGTATTAGTAGACAAACAGAGATCTGTGCAATGTCACTAACATACAGTGAGAGAGAGGAAAACACAGAATTCTCCAAGTTCAAATTTCAGACTCCTCATTCACTAGATCTTGAACAATGGGTAAAATTCTTTTACCCTCTGCACTAATGTCTACATCTATATAATGCACATAATACTTTTCTTACCTGGTGGTTGTAAGGAGGCAATAGTTGTTAATCCTCAGGAGTGGAAAAGATATTCAAGAAACAGTTCCTGAAGGAGAAATTGGAGCTTGGCCATTAGCCACTACTATATTTCAGGCAACTCTCCCAAGAACCTCCTGGACTGGGGTACCTAGCAGTAACTCAGTGATATTGATTAGGCACTTCTTGGAGTTGGTCCCGACTCATAGTGACCCCTATGCAGAACAGAACAAAACAATGCCAGTCCTATACCATCCTCACAATTGTTGCTATGCTTGAGCCCATTGCTGTTGCCATGGTGTCAATCCATCTCCTTGGGGGTTTTCGCCTTTATCTATTCATAATGTCCTTCTTCGGGGACTGATCCCTCCTGATAATGTGTCTCAAGTATGAGAGAAAAAAATCTCACCATTTTTGCCTCCAAGGAACATTCTGACTGTACCTATTCTAACACAGACCAGTTTGTTTTTCTGGCAGTCAGTGGTACTTTCAATATTCTTCTCTAACACCATAATTCAAATGCATCAGTTCTTCTATGGTCTTCCTTATTCATTGTACTGAAAGCCCCTGATATCCACACTGGAAGCCATCAGTGGGCTGTAAGGGAATATGGATTCCTCCTGGAATGTCTGCCTTGAGCCAGGCTGCTAAAGTAAGTGTACCAAACCTTCTTATTGTTACTGATGGGCAGTCAACCAGAGACTGGACTAAGTGGTTCCTGACATTCAGGACTGAACAGCCCTTTACTGGTCAGTTCCTATCGGAGAAAATGCTTAACCTGAAGGGCAGCAGTAAGAATTTGGATAAGAGAATCAAGGCACAGTTGTGTTAGATTCAAAATATCTTCTTCTGGGCAAACACTCTTTTACCAAGTCATAAAATCTAAGCTGCTGTACATTTTGCTCCTGATTTGTTTTTGTTGTTGCTGTTGTTAAGAGCTATTGAGTCGGTTCCAATCCATGGCGATCCTGTACAGGGTTTCCGAGAAGCAGCTGGTGAGCTTGAATTACTGGCTTTGTGGTTTGCAGTCCTGTGCTGACCCACAGTGCCTTTACCAGCTCATAATATTTGGAGTCTTGGTGTGTACTGTAGGATAAGCACTGGACTGCTAACCACCCACAAACTTCTTCTTGGAAACCCTATACTCCTTATGAGTCAGACTGACTCAACGGCACTTAATAACAAAAACATATTTGGACTCAGAGGCCACGACTTCTGAAGCCTGAGGAAATGGAGTAAACCAGCCCGGAAGTGATGTTCTTCACTTTTGCTCACATTTGGTCACAACCAAGTTCACAGAAGTGAGTATATCAATTGTCTCAGATTTGGTTAAACTGTGGTGGGAGTCTGTGTATGTGGAACATTAATTTATTCTCATTACTGTATCACTCTACCTACTATATGGAGAGTAGACTGAAGTAGAACAAGTGTTGAAACAGGAAGACCATTTAGGAGGGTTACGCAAGTCAGATAGGAGATGATGGTGGACTGGGTTAGATATAGAGAAAAAAAATCATTTTAAGACATGTTTTAGAGGTAGATAAATAAGAATTTGTGATAAATTAGAATGTTATATGTGGGGAAGGGGGGTAAATGAGAGACAGTTGGCAGGAAGGATGCAGCTGGTTGTGGCTGATTGTAATTTCCCCAGAAAAGGAGCCTGTTAGTGGAGTGTATTTAAGGTCAGAGCCCAGAGGCAGAACAGGAGGAATCTTGTGGTGTGGTGTGGTGCCACCAAGTGTTCATATTTGGTAATAGGATGTTTGTATTATATATTGTTATTATTTATTATTATCATCAATGTGAGGCAAATTGAGAGAAACATGAGTGCAGCTAGAAAACTAGAAAATGTACAAATAGTCTGTAAGGAGAGTAGTAAAAGAATGAGCTTTTCTCAACAGTGTGGTGACTGTCAGTGTTGACCTCTCGTTTGTAGTTAGAAATCATGAGTTCATCACAGTGAAAAAGAATCAGTCTGAAGAATCATGGGAGTTTGCCTACAAATACTCAACTGCATGTAGGCATCCATAGAAAAGGTGGTAGCTAGGTAACATAGCAACAATTGTAAGGACAGCACAGGATCAGACTGTGTTTTCTTCTTTTGCGCATAGAGTCATAATGAGTTGGAACTGACTCAATGGCACCTAGTAACAGCAACAACAGCAGCAAGGGTTAAGTTGCAAGAAAACCAAAACCAAACCCATTTCCTTGAGTAGATTCCAACTCATAGGGACCCTATGTAGTTTCCAAGACTGTAAATCTTTGCTGGAGCAGAAAGCCTCCTCTTCCTTCCATACAGCAACAGGGGTTGGAACTGCTGACATTTCAGTTAGCAGCCCAATGTGCAAACTACTACAGTGAGTTGCAACAGGCAAATAGATGCAAGATGATTTTTATCCCTGAAAGGGGAGGATAATAAGAATGGGCTATGAACAAGAACCTGGACATAGAGGAAGCTGATGGCAAGTAGAGCCGGTAGAGACAGAAAAAATGGTGAGGTCAGTTAAATGGAGAGTTTCATAATGTCAAATAAAGTGTGGACTGAGTTGTTGTTAGATATGTTGGGGTGAGAACAGGGAAATCAAAGTTTATTTTGGGTGTGGTTAATTTTGACACTTCTATGAACCATCTGGGTGTCCTGGTGTGGTACTGTGGAATAAAGCACTAGACTATAAGGTCCAGTTTGAACCACAAGGTGGGCAGTTCAAACTTACTAACCGCTCCTTGGAAACCCAATACAGGGTTGCTATGAGTCAGAACCGATTTGATGACACTTAACAACAACTAACTATCTGTTGGTGTTTTGTTAGGTGTTGTCAAGTGGGTTCTGACTCATAGTGATCCTATGCACAGCCTAAGGAAACACTGCTGGTCCTGCACTACACTCACAATTGTTATGCTTGAACCAATTGCTGTATCACTGCACCAATCCATCTCATTGGGAGTCATCCTCTTTTTTGTTGACATTCCACCAAGTATGATGTCCTTTTCCAGGGAATGGTCTTCCCTGATAATATGGCCGAAGTATGAGAGATGAAATCTGGCCATTCTTGCTACTAAGGAGTTTGTTCTTCTGGCAATCCCTGTTCTTTCAATGTTCCTCAACACCATAATTCAAATGCATCAATTCTTCTGTGGTTTTCCTTATACACTGTCCAATTTTCACAATGCATATGAAGCTATCGAAAATACCATGACTTGGGTCAGGCATACCTTAGTTCTCAAACTGATAGCTTTGCTATTGAAAATTTTAAAGAGGTAGTGTATAGCAGATTTGCCTAATGCAATACTTCATTTGATTTCATGATTTCTGCTTCCATGAGTTTTGATTGTACATCCAAACAAAATGAAGTCTTTGACGATTTCAATATATTCTCCATTTATCAAGATGTCATTTATTGGTCCCGTGGTGAGGATTTTTGTTATCTTTATACTGAGGTGCAATCCATACTGAGGCTGTGGTCTTTGTTCTTCATCAGTATTGTAAGTTCTCTTCATTTTCAGGCAGAAAGTTGTATCATCTGCGTATTGCAAGTTGGTCTAAAGTCTTCCTCCAATCTTGATACCAAGCTCTTCTTCACATAATCCAACTTTTCTGATTGTATTCTTGTCATACAGATTGATTAAGATTTCAAGAATACAGCCCTAGTGCATACCTTTCCTGATTTTAAACTATTCAGTATCCCTTTGTTGTCTTCGAATGACTGCCTCCTGGTCTATGACAGGTTCCTCATGAGCACAATGAAATGTTCTGGAATACGCATTGTTCTTTTTATTTATTTATTTTTATTTTACCCCTCTCTCCCTCCTCACTCCATTTCACCCCCCCCCCCGTGTCCAGTAACCAGCAAAGAATTCTCCCTCCCCCGCTTTAGTATGGGTTCGTTTTCTTAGTTTTTTACAGTTGTGGTCCTATGCAGTATTTCTCCTTTTGTGACTGACTGATTTCACTAAACATAATGTCCTCAAGGTTCATCCATGTTATGTGGTAGCTTACAGCTTCCTTGTTGTTCTTTAAGGTAACATAACATTCCATTGTGTGTATGTACCACAGTTTGTTATCCATTCTTCAGTTGATGGGCACTTTGGCTGTCTCCATCTTTTTGCT
>NW_006408534.1:5447835-5449094 GCF_000296735.1 Chrysochloris asiatica | reverse complement strand
AATGTTAATCCAGGCATGGTACATTCTTCCATTTTTGTAAGTCTCTTTTGGTTACTTGTAGTGGTTTGTAGTTTTCTTTGTATACGTCCTTTGTTTCTCTGGTTACATTTATTCCTAGATATTTCATCCTTTGGGCGGCTATTGTAAATGGTATTGCTTTCCTAATGTTCCTTTTAGCACTGTTATTTTTGGTGTAGAGGAATTCAACTGATTTTTGTATGTATATCCTGCCACTTTGCTGAACCTTCCAATGATGTCTAATAGCTATTTTACTGAGTCTTTGGGGTTTCCTATGTATAGGAGAATATTGTCAGCAAATAGAGAGAGTTTTACTTCCTCTTTGCCAATTTGGATGCCTTTAATTTCCCTGTCTTGCCATATAGCAGATGGTTCAGATCCACCAGCCACACCCCAGAATCCCTATACAGGGCAACTATGAGTTGGGACTGACTTGACGGCACTTTACAACAACAACAACAACATGCTGAGAAAATAATTTGAGAAGCTGGATTACATGAAGAAGAATGTGGCATCAGGATGAGAGGAATGCTCATTAACAACCTGCCACATGCAGATGACACAACTGCTTGCTAAAAGCAAAGAGGACTTGAAGCAATTGCTTTTGTAGATCAAAATATAGCCTTCAATATGGATTAAAACTCAGTTGGGGGGAAAAAACAAATATCCTTATCACTGGACCAATAAACAGTATCATGATAAACAGAAAATATTGAAGTTGTCAAGGACTTCATTTTACTTGAACTCAGAATCAATGCTCAAGGAAGCAGTACTCAAGAAATGTATTATTTATTGCATTGAACAAATCCACTGCAAAAAGACCTCATTAAAATATTAAAGAGCAAAGACATCACTTTGAGGACTAAGGTGCACCTGACCTACATAATAGTGTTTTCAATTGTTTCATGTGCATGTGGAAGCTGGACAGTAATAAAGACCAGAGAAGGATGGATGCATTTGAATTATAGTGCTAATGAGGAATCTTGAAACTATCCTGGACTACCAGAAGAACAAACAAATCTGTTTTGGAAAAAGTACAGTCAGAAGGCTCCTTAGAAGCAAGAATGATGAGACTTTTCTCATGTACTTTGGACATATTATCAGGAGGAAATCAATATGTAGACAAGGGCATCTTGTATGATAAAGTGCTCAAGCTGACATCTTTGCTCTTCAACACTTTAAAAAAGTCTTGTGCAGCAGATTTGCCTAATACACTATGTCATTTGATTTCTTGATTGCTG
>NW_006408534.1:5423244-5444950 GCF_000296735.1 Chrysochloris asiatica | reverse complement strand
TGCTGGAGAGCAAGTTTCAGTGTCTCTTCTGACATCCATTTTGATCTTTTCCTTCTTTCTTGTCTTCTTAATGACTTTTTGCTTTTTTCCTGTATGATGTTCTTGATGCCATCCCACAACTCTTCTGGTCTTCAGTCTTTAGTGTTTAATGTATCAAATCTGTTCTTCAGATGATTTCTAAATTCAGGTGGAATATATTCAAGGTCGTATTTTGGCTCTCATGGACTTGTTTTCATTTTCTTCAGCTTCAGCCTGAACTTGCATATGAGCAATTGATGGTCTGTTCAACAATCTGTCACTGGCCTTGTTTTGACTGATAATATGGAGTTTCTCAATTGTCTCTTTCTGAAGATGTAGTCAATTTGATTTCTATGTATTTCATCTGGTGAGGCCCATGTGTATAGTCAGTTGTCTCTTATGCTGTCTAAAGAAGGTATTTGAAGTGAACATTGGTTTTGCAGAATTCTATCATGCGATCTCCAGCATCATTTCTATAACCATGGCCATATTTTCCAGCTACTGATCCTTCCTCTTTGCTTCCAACCTTTGCATTCCAATCACCAGTAATGGTCAATACATTTTGATTGCATGTTTGATTAATTTCAGATTGAAGAAGTTGGTAGAATTCTTCTATTTCATCCTCACTGGTTTGTCATACTGTGATAGCTGAAAGCTATGCCATTGGTATTTTAAATACCAGCAGGGTCACCCATGGTGGACAGGTTTCAGATGAGCTTCCAGACAAACACAGACTAGGAAGAAAGAGTGACGAACTACTTCCAAATATTTAGTCACTGAAAACCTTATGAATAGCAGAGAAACACTGTCAGATATAGTGCCAAAAAATGAGCCCCTCAGGTTGGAAGGTACTCAAACTGAAACTGGGGAAGAGCTGCCTCCTCAAAGTACAGTTGACCTTATTGACAGGAATGGAATAAAGCCGGTGGGAGAAAAGCCCATGGGACCTTCATTTGCTGATGGGGCACAACTCAAAATGAAGAGAAACAGCTGTAAACAACCATTAATAATCAGAACATGGGATGTATGAAGTATCAATCTAGGAAAATTAGAAATTGTCAAAAATGAAATGGAACACATAAACATCGATATCTTAGGCATTGGTGGTGATTATGTGCCATGGAGTCGGTTCCAACTCATAGTGACCCTGCACAGGGTTTCCGAGGCTGTAAATCTTTACGGGAGCAGAAAGCCTCATCTTTCTCCCATGGAACAGCTGGTAGTTTCGAACTGCTGACCTTGCGGTTCGCAGCCCGATTCGTAACCACTATGCTACCAGAGCATTAGTGATCTTAAATGGACTGGTACTGGCCATTCTGAATCTGACAACCATGTGGTTTACTATGCCAGGAATGAAAAATTGAAGAGGAATGTACCAGGACTCTACAAGAAGTTGGTACAATTCTTCAACTTCATCATCATTGATTTTAGTGGTTTGTACATAAATTTGAATAGGACTGGTATTAACTGGTCTTCCTTATTGGCATATGGATATTATCCTATTACAGACAACATTGTACTTCAATATAGATAATGAAATACAGAGGAATTTCAAAACACAAAATGTGACATCATTCCTCTTCAGTTTGTTGTTTCCTGAATAGTAAACCATATCATTGTGTGATTATACCAGTTTATTTCAACTTATTAACATGTTCTATTTCATTTTAGATGACCTCCAATAACACTTCATAAAATTCCACATCCCAACTATTAATAAATGTTTGCAACTAACTGCTTCTCACATTGAGTTGTGCCACATCAGCAAATGAAAGTCCTGAAAACTTTCCTTAAGGTCAGTTCGACTTAGAGGAAACAACTCTTCCCTAGTCATATTTTGAGTGACTTTCAACCTGAGGGGCTCATCTTCTATCATTATATCAGACCATGCTCTGGTGTTATCCGTATGGCTTTTGGTGGCTAACCATTCAGAAGTGGTCTGTCTCTCCATTTTCCTAGTCTGTCTTAGTCTGGATGCTCAGCTTAAATCGGTCCACCATGGGTACCCCTATTGGTATTTAAAATACTGATGGTATGCTTCTAGCAATCACAGCAATTCACAGCCCCCTTGGTATGACAAACTGACAGAGAGGTAGATTCCCTTTAATAGCTTCTCAAATTAGAAAACAATAGCTCTTCAAGGTCAAGTCATACATCTTCCTGCCTGGTGCCTGCCTAAGGGCTTCTGAGCACCTCTTCAGTTTGAAGTCATAAGGAATAAAGGAGCTTTGTCACTGAAGAGTACAAAGCTGAGCATGAGGAGGAGGAATAGTACAACAGCAGGTTCTACAAGTATTATGCTAGATAAATACTTCCCCTACTAGAATGAAACAAAGTGCCCATGGAGATTTTGTCATCAAGCTATCTACAGCTTTCAAGAATGTTAGTCAGTGCCAGAAATCCTTATACATCATAAAACATTTTTAAGGTGTAAGGAAAGTTTTGAGCAAAGCTTTTTCAACTATAGGAATAGAACCAGAATAAAATTTGTAGTAAATAGTTACAGGTTAATAAGGAAGACATTGTGTTGTATGTAAAAGTTTGCATTTCCTTAAGTCATTTTTTTCAACATGTTCTCCATGAGATCACAAATGATAAAAAGGTTTTGGTGTTCAAATTGGGTAGGAAGCATGTTAATCATGTAAAAGTCTCTGAGAAGATCATCATTAAAGGTCATTTATCTTGTTTAAATCAGCATATCACAAACTTCTATGTTCCTACAACACTTTTTCCTGGAGATCTTTAAACATTCAATAGAACTAGTATTCTGGTTTTCTGCAAAAAATCATTTTGTAAAGACTGATTTTAAATCTTCTTCCAATCTACTTATGAGCTGTCTCCAGAAAGTATTGAATGGTTTTCATCGTGGACTTTGGAAGCTCATATCTTTATAGATTCACCTAGTGAACTTACTGGTAGCATAGTGGTTACAAATCGGGCTGCGAACCACAAGGTCAGCAGTTCAAAACTACCAGCTGTTCCACAGGAGAAAGATGAGGCATTCTGCTCCCATAAAGATTTACAGCCTTGGAAACCGTGTACAGGGTCACTATGAGTCGGAACCGAATCCACAGTACACAGCCACCACCAGTGAACTTTCTGATTAGCAATTAGAGATTAATATTTTTGTTATATTTGTTATTTTTATAAAGAGATTATGAGGAAAAATTCTCTGTGAGTAGAAAGGTCCTCAGCTCTACCTTCTTGAAAATGAGTTGTTTGGAGTTTGCTGATAATTATGGAAGCTACCTGACTTGCAAGTGATTTGTAAATCAAAATCAATCAAGTGACAGTAATTGTCTTCTGACTGACTTTTCTTATCTGTTGGATATGTCCCTTCAACTGCCTGATGAAAGAGGTCTATCTTGTCCTGCTTGGACAAGGGGCATAGTAGGTAAGAAGTGATTTTGCTTTCCCAGTTACTATTTCATGCCTAGATTTCCCTTTTATCTTCAGCATAAATTTACTTGCATGTGATATTAATGGTATTGTTTGATGATTTCCACATTCCATTGTGTAGCCTTTCTTTGGAATGGGCACAAATAGGGATCTCTACCAATGAATTGGCCAGCTGTCTTCCCAATGATAGAGGACATGTTACAAGACATATCATTGTTGACATCATATGGATCCTGGCTGAAAGCATAGAATACCAGAAAGATGTTTATTTGTGTTTTATTGACTATGCAAAGGCATTCAACTGTGTGAATCATCACAAACTATTAATAGAATTAAAAAGAATGGAAATTCCAAAACACTTAATTGTGCTTATGAGGAACCTGTACATATACCAAGAGACAGTCATGTGAACAGAACAAGGAAATAACAGATGGTCTAAAATCAGGAAAGATATGCATCAGGGTTGTATCCTTTTGCCATACTTATTCAATCTGTATGCTGAACAAATAATCCAAGAAGCTGGATTATATGAAGAAGAATGTGGCATTAGGATTGGAGGAGGCTTAGTAACAATATGTGATATACTAAGATTCCCCCAATAAATTACAGAAAAGAAATTATCTTACAGTGTATCTCAAGCCACCCCTCACCCCAAAATCAATAATTTGGGCAAATTTCCACTCTCTGGCTTTCATATTCCCTATTTCTTAAAAAAAAAAAAAAAAGCTTGGATTAGATAGCACAAGTCTCTTCTGGCTAAAATAAAAGATTACTTTTTCATATAAAAATTTTTCTTTTTCTTATCAAGTTCCATTTCTTTTTTTGCATTAGGAAGATTTTGAGGTTTGGTATGTATTTGCAATTTGCATGCAGTATTTATACTTCGTATCCACAAAGCCATTCTCTGGTTCTTCTGTCTTTTTTTTGACAGATTTGCTCTTAGAGGTAGAAGTTGTTAAACCTCAAAAGGATCTGAAGAGAACAGAACATTTAATTTGAAACAAAGCAAAGTTTTAAAAAATGCATAAATGTTAGCATTCAAGGACAACCATTATAAGAATTCAAACAGATGTAAAAGTTCCAAACAAAATAGAGGAAGAAATGGAATGAAGAAACAAACATGCTCAATTAAAAAAAAAAAAAGAAAGAAAGGAGAAAAAGAATCATAGAAAGAAAGCACAAAATAAAATGGTAGGAACAAGTCCAAGTGTACTAACCATCATCAAAAGGATGAAGTTGAAAACAGCAACACAAAGTTCAGCCATGTCCTTTTATAAAAGACATACTTTTATAAAAGACATACTTCATATTTGGAAGACAGGGAAAGGTTGAAAATAAAAAGCTAAGACTTACATATACTAGCCAAAAGAGACTTGGTCAGAGATACTAATTTTAGATAATATAAAGTTTGATATTAAAAACATCATTAGGTGTAATGAGTCCTCTACATAATATTTTTTTTAAAGCTTAAATTACTAGAAAGACACCTCAACATAGTTTCAAAAGCATATAGCAAACATTGGTAAGATACCCAGAACTATTGAAGAAAATGGGCAAATCTGGTGTCAGAAGGGAAGATTTTGGTTTGTAAATGTCAATTATTGAGATGTGAGACAAATATTAGGGTCTTGGTTAGGAGTAACTGATAATATTGGTAGTTTAACTTATTAAATTTTGACTGAGTGCCTCCTTTGTGCTAGTCATTACTCTAGACCCTGTTAGAGTAGTGACTCACACAGTCCAGGCCCCAGGGCAGCATGGAGAAGAGTGATCAGGATACCTGCTATAATGGCATGTAATTGGAAGACTAGATTAATGATTAAGTTCACATGCTTTGGGCCTAAATCTTATTTGGGTCCTATCTCTAGCCATAACAGACTTCATGATTTGGAACAACTAACTGATCTCAATCTACAATGAGAATAATTGTAGGCCTACCTTTGTGTTTTGGTGAAGGATGATGTAAGATATTTGAAGCTCTCAGCAGAATGATTGGCAGAGGCAAATTCATAACTGTTGTTGCTAAGTGCGACCGAGTCAGTTCCGATCCATAGCAATCCTGTTTAGGGTTTCCAAGGAGCAGCTGGTGAGCTTGAACCGCCAACCTTGCAGATCAAACTGACTTTGCAGTCCAGCGCATTAACCCACAGTGCCACACTCATAATAATTATTATTATTTGTTATTTTGAAAATATTTTGAATCAACCTTTGCTGCTAAAATTGATGATAAAGTTTGAATAACTCTGTGATTGATGAGTAACAATAATGTATGGATAAGTATGAAAAAGATGAATCTACTTTCACAAAACTCTTCCTTCGCCAGTTTTTTTAATCCTCTTGGCCAACTTCACAGCTTTGCATATTTGTGGCTTTTAACAGTTCTTCATGTGTTTAGAATTTCAGCATCAAGAGTAATGCATTATGAGATATCATCTCACACAAGCAGTAACAGTGAAGATCAAAAAATTAGAGGACAATAAATGCTGACGAGGATGTGGAGAGACTGGGACCCTCCTACATTGCTGGTGGGATTGTAAAATGGTCCAACCACTCTGGGAAACAGTATGGCACTTCCTTAGAAAGTTGGAAATAGAAATACCTTATGATCCAGCAATTCCTCTACTTGGTATTTATCCACAAGAAATACAAACCAGAACATGAGTGGATATATGCATACCAATGTTTATTGCAGCACTATTCACAATAGCAAAAAGATGGAGACAGCCTAAGTGCCCATCAATGGAAGAATGGATAAACAAACTTTGGTACATATACACAATGGAATATTATGCTACCTTGAAGAATAACAAGGAAGCTACAAGTCACTGCACAACATGGACAGACCTTGAGGACATTATGCTGAGTGAAATTTGTCACAAAAGGAGAAATACCTCATAGGACCATTATTGTAAATGTGTAAGAAAAAGTACCCACTCTAAAAGGGGGGAAAAAAAAGAAATCTTTTGTGGGTTACCAGGATGTAGGGGCTGGGGAGAGGGGAAAGGGGAAGGAGGGGAAAGTGGAGCACAAGGTAGGGAATAGACACGGGATAGTTTGGGTGCTGGGGGTCAGGCAAAACACAAAAAGAGGAGGGGATGGAAGAACAAGGTGGATGGGAGAACATTTATTCCTACCTCATTCAATAGACTTCTGTCAACTGGGATTGAGACCTGGTTGGCCAGCAGTATGGCAGACCTGGGGACTCCTGGGCCCAGAGCCAGGGACATGGCCACAGAGGACTAGTGCAGAGAGTGAAGTGTCCAGCTGATAGGAAGTGAGGAGGGATACACAAGAACACCCAAACTTGTATATAGTACCCATTTTACCTAGCTTCAATGGATGGATGATTAGAACTCGACTAGAGAAAGAAAGAAGTGGGAAAAAAGCATAATCCACTACAACTTGATGAATTTGACCTGTATTCATGGATACAGTAGCTCAAATGAGGGAATGAATCTTTACAGCAAGGATCATTCCCACCCACTCAGTGCACAATGTTGACAGGGATGGGCAACTTAGACACTGGCTACCCAAAATGGGGGGGGGGCCCTACAAAGGCAAGAAGTGACTGGCTTACAAGATTTCAAGAGGGAGCCTACTTTCAGAGGGTTGGGGGAAGGTAGAACCACCACTGAGTAGTTTCCAACTTGTCTGGACAGGGCTGGTGAAAGGAGATGGGGATAAGACTCTTATGGTTCAATAGTGAATAATTGCTATCAGGACTGATTGTGAATGTTGCAAATGCAAAGATAGATGTTTTGTAACAAAAGGAGGGGAGTGGTTGATTTTGCAGTCCAAGAGCAGAGGTCCCTGGGACCATCAAGGGAGAAGAGCAGAGTGCTAGACCCTATCCAGAGAAGAAGTGATGACAGAGATGATGATGTGGAGAGATGGAACGGCTGGGGACTCTGGACTCAGGGAGGGAGAGGGTCTGTGTGCTGACAGCCGGGGGGACAGGCTTGCAGGATGTATACTTTGTGTGTTTGAATGGTTATATATTCCTTAGCACTTCGGTGTGCATCCCCCACTCCCACCCCCACCCCAAAAAAACCCAGAGGGAATGGAAGCAAATGCTGTTGAATGATGATGAATGGAGGGGATTATAATCATTGCAATGAAACAAAATACGATAGAATGAATGTAAAGTTGATGTTCTCCCATGTAAACTATCACTCAATTCACAATAAAAACTTTTTTTTTTACAAAGCAATGTATTGTGTCTTAAGATCCTGGTCAAGATGATCACTTTTCATATTTTTAGACATTTTAATGTCATATTAGTATAAAACTCAGATTCAGAAAGTATTTAACTCTTTCTTTTTTCAAATTTGTATTTTCAGTGGTTGCTTGCTTAAGAGTTACCGCTTTATTTGAAGAGATTCCAGAAGCAGAAATACAAGCTATGACTTGGATGGAACAGAGGCTGTCTGGCTACACTTGATAAAGAGTATCTGGGGTTTTATTAGAAGTCTGTATTAAATAGGCAAATGTCTAATAAACACAAAGCAATAATTTCACGCAGAAGAAAACACTCATAGTAGTGACTGGTGAATTTCTGCAGAAATTATTGATCATGAAGGGGTAGGTTGTGAAGAAGCCCCAAAACTAGAGGTGTTTGGCATAAATAGAAGCTTCTGCCTAGTATAGTCCAGACTCCATTTTTTTGTTGTTGTTTACTGCTAATTCTGAGCTAGCTCTTAAAAGTCAGCTAGCTAGAATGCTTCAGGAAGCCTGTGGGTGCGTCTTTCCTCATCTCTCTTCCTCTCACAGCATCCTCCCAGGAAGAATACTTACTCAGCTTGGCCCCCAAATATTTATATTGGCAAGATCTTAACTGACTCAAACTTTATTATTAAACAATGCTTACGAAATCTCATAGTTGACTAGCAACTGTTAAAGCATGATTTCTCAGTATCGACCAACAAGAATTTTCCCTTGTGAGTTTCTAAATTTTCTCTACTTAAATCCTATAAAAATTCCTTTCACTGGAGCATTTTGGTAAATCCTTACTACATGCTGCCAATTCTGGATCATTTATTTCTTCAATAAAACGCTGTGTTTTCATTTTAACAGAGACTCTAGTTGGTTCTTCGACAAAACTACAAAAGCTATTTCAATTAATGATGCTAAAACAAGTAGATTACTCTATGGGGAAACAAATGAACTTCAGACGTACCTCATATCATATACAAAATTTCATTTGAGATAGATCATGTACTGAAACATAAAAGCTAAACTACAAAGCTTCTACAAGAAAACAGAATATTTTTCTTATCTCAAGTAGTCAAGAATTTCTGAAACAGAACAAAGCACATTACCCATAAAACAATTGATTGTTGTTGTTGTTAAGTGCCACCAAGTCGGTTCCAACCCATATATAGGATGTATAGGATCAAACTGACTTTGCAGACCAGCACATTAACCCACAGTGCCACACCAGGATTTCAAAACAATTGACAGACTGCAGTAAAATTGAAAACTCCTCCTAATTCAAAGACACCATTAAGAAAAGCTACAGATATGGGGGGAAATACTTGCGATGTATGCAAACCACAAGTAGATACTTGAATTCAAGATATATGCAGAATTTCTACTACTCAGTGATGCAAACACAAAAAAACTAAATTTAAAGCAAGCACTCCACTAAAAAAGATACATAAATAATTATTAAGTTAAATCAAACTCACTGACATCAAGTTGATTCTGACTCATAGCTGCCCTGTATAGGTTTTCCGAGGCTGAAAATGTTATAGGAGCAAAGAGCGTCCTCTTTGCTGGTGGGTATGAACTGTCAACTTTGCAGTTCACAGTCCAGTGCTTATCCTATAGCACCACAAGGGTTCCTTAAGCACATGAAAAAAGTGCTCAGCATCATTAATCACCAAGGAAATGAAAATTAATAGACTGTCGATATTAGAAAGGATGTGGAGTTACTAAAATACTTATGCAATGCTAGTGAGAGTAAATACTGTTAAAGTCACTTTGAAGAACATCTAGCAGCTTCTTATAAAGTTAAACATGCACTTATTCTATGACCCAGCATTTCTACAACTAGGTGTTTTCCCAAAGGAAATGAAAACAGGTCCACAATAAAATGTGTACATACGAGGGCAAGTCAAAATATATGGCTACAAAATCAAGGTGGTGGTGATGTGCTGTAGAGTCCGTTCTGACACATAGCGACCCTGCATAGGGTTTCTGAGGCTGTAAATCTTTACAGGAAGAGAAAGCCTCGTCTTTCTCCAGAGGAATAGCTGGTAGTTTCGAACTGCTGACCTGACTCTTAACCACTATGCTACCAGAGCTCAAACTTCTACTAAACAAAATTAGCAAAAAGTGAAGCTATTGATTCTTGATATTGCTCCAGCTAGCTCTGTACACATTTGAAGGTGCTTCCATCTCTCTAACCTTTGCTTGAAAATTTTTGTACTTTCCAATTTATCAAAATGGCAGTTCTGGCATCATCAAGGGACTCTAACAGTGTTCCTTTGAAATGTTCTTTGAGTCTGGGGAACAAAAAGCAGTCAGAAGGGTCTAGATCATGGATGTAGGGTGAATGGAGTATGGTTTCCCAATGAAACTTATATGGGACAGCCTTTGCTACCCTTGAAGAATGAGCAGGTACGTTGTCGTGATGGAAAAAATTCCTCAGCACAAGATTCCCGGCTTTGTTCTCATCATTGCAGTTTTCCATTTCCTAATAAACCCCTATGGTCATCGTGTGTCCTTTGAGAAAATCTATTATGATCAACCTTTTAGATTCCCGAAAAACAGTTACCATAACCTTCTAAGCGTATCTCTCTGCCTTGAATTGAATTGGCCCAACAGATTCTATGGCGTCCTGGTGTGGCGCTGTGAGATAATGCACTGGAGCACAAGGCCGGTTTGAAATGTAATGTTGGCAGTTCAAATTCACCAGCTGCTCCTCAGAAACCCAAAACAAGTTCACTATGAGTCAAAACCTACTTGATGGTACTTAACAACAACCACAACCACCATTCATAATTGGTCTGCCTCTCCTTGTTCTTAGTACGTATTAGTCTCCACTGAAAACTCCACTGAAAACTCTCCACCATGAGTTACCCTTCTGGTATTTAAAATACCAGTGGCATAGATTCCAACATCACAGCAAAATACAAGCCACCACAGTACAATGGGTGGACCCCAGAGAGTACCATAGTATTAAAAAATAGTACAATAGTGGCTGTTTGTATAGATGAGTTAATGTCAACAAGTAAAATCTGAATCAAATTCAATATCCTCTGCTTTAGAAAACAAGTCAATAAACAATTTATTTTACAAATAATTCTACTAAATGTTTTTAATATTATTAAATCTGTGCTTGATTCAGGGAAAGGAAGAATAAGGATAAAAAAGAAGGGGATGAATATTGAGCATTTGGCTATATACCAAGTATTATATACATATTTTATGTACATGTGTATCTTACATACATATGCTTCCTTTGAATGTAGGTGACCCAACAGAATGTAGAAATCATTGGACAATATCATTGATATTCCACACAAGTAAAGTTTTACTAAAGATACTACAAAAATGGCTGCAAACATGCACTGACAGAGAACTTCCAGAGGTACAAACCAAATTCAGAAGAGAATGTGGAATGAGAGATTTCATTGCTGACATCAGATGGATCTTGGTTGAAAGCAAAGAATACCAGAAAGATGTTTATCTGTACTTTATTGACTCTGCAAAGGCTTTCAATTGCATGGCTCATGACAAGCTATGGACAACATTGCAAAGAATGAGTATTCTGGAACACTTAATTAGGTTCATGAGGAACCTGTACATAGACCAAGAGGCAGTTGTTCAGACAGAACAAGGGAACACCAAATGGTTTAAAATTAGGAAAGGTATGGGCCAGGGTTGTATTCTTTCACCACACTTATTCAATCAGTATGCTGACAGTGATAAACTGAATTATAATAATCTGATAAACTGGATCATGTGAAGAAAGACATGGCATCAGGATTGCAGGAAGACTCATTAACAATCTGTGATATGCAGATGACGCAATCTTGCTTGCTAAAAGCAAAGCATACTTAAAATACTTACTGATGAAAATCAGAGACCACACCTTTGGTACGGCTTGCACCTCAACATAGAGAAAACAAAAATCCTCACCACTGGGTCAGTAAACAACATCCATATAAATGGAAAATATATTGAAGTTGTCAAAGACATCATTTTGCTTGGATCGACTATCAACATTCATGGAAGCAGCAGTCAAGAAATCAAATGATGTATCGAATTAGGCAAATCTGCTGCACAAGACCTCTTTAAAGTGTTGAAAAGCAAAGATGTTAGTTTGAGGACTAAGGTGTGCTTGACTCAAACCATGGTATTTTCAATAACCTCATATGCATGTGAAAGTTGAACAATGAATAAGGAAGACCATAGAAGAATTATTGCATTTGAGTTATAGTGTTGAAGGAGAGTATTGAAAGTACCATAGAATGCCAAGAGAACCAACAGATCTGTGTTGGAAGATGGGCAGCCAGAATGCTCCTTGGAAGCCAGGATGGCCAGACTTTGTCTCTCACACTTTGGACATATTATCAAGAGGGTCCAGTCACTGTTTTGTAAAGTGGAGGGTCAAAGAAAAGAAGATGGATTGGCACAGTGGCAGCAACAATGGGCTGAGAAGTAACGATTATGAAGTTGGCCCACAACCAGGCAGTGTTTCATTCTGTTGTGCGTAGGGTTGCTATGAGTCAGTACCGATTCCCTTGCACCTAACAACAGCAACAACAACGTTTCCTTTTATATATGTATGTATTTTACATAGATGTGTTGATTTTATCTAATATACTTCTCACAACAATCTTGAAAGTAGGTACTTTGAGTTGGTTCCCCTTGGAAACTAGATAAGTAATTTTGCCCTTTAGATTTAACATTCAGAATTCACTGTTTCTCAACCATAAAAGAAATATACAGCATCAGATAGTAGCAGGATTGCTCTCAGTGCTTTTGAACGTGTTTGAAACTTGATGGGTGGTGTCTTGGACCAGAAGGGAGGTTGATCTGCCTTGAAAGCACAGATAAGAACGATATAACCTCGAAGTGTCAATTCAAGCACTGTCCAGAAAGTAAAGTACCCAGGACCCTTGGTCAGTTGGGTCTAGGAGGCAGGGTTATTTCCTACTGTGGCTCTTCTTTTGTTCCTTCACTCTCCCTGTCTGTAGAGCAAGCTTTTGAACATTTGTGTTCATATGTAGCTTGACTATGGGCTACAGAAGTGCTGGTTAGGTCAGTACTTGGTTCTAGTCTTCAGGATAATCTACTTTTTTTGTTTTGTTTTTGTAAGTTTTTATTGTGAATTGAGTGATAGTTTATGTGGGAGCACATCGATTTTACATTCATCCTATCATATTTCATTTCATTGCAATGAATGTAATTCCCTCCGTGCAATAGTATTTGCTTCTGTTCCCTCTGTTTTTTTTTTTAATTTTTGTTTGTTTGGGTTTTTTTTTTTTTATGTACATAAAAACACTCGAGAATATATAATCATTTAAACAACCAAAAGGCACATTCTGAAAGCCTGCCTCCTGGCCGCCAACACACAGCCTTTCTCTTTCTATGAGTCTAGAGTCCTCAGCTGCTCTCTCTCTCCATGTCCTCATCTCTGCCTCCATCTCTGGTGTCACTGCTTCTCTGGATAGGGTCCCACATTCCACTCATACTCTTCTCCCTTGAGGAGGACAACCTACTTTTCATGGCAAATTATTAAATAAGCATGTTGGTTTACAAATCTAAAGATCTGTTTTGGCATGAGTGAGCATCAAAGTTACATCAACCCTAGTATAAAGAATCGCAACACAGTAAGCTAAGTGCCCAACCTAGATCTCAGTGTCTTCAGTGAGGCTCTTCATGATGAGTTAATCAGCCTTTCCTAGACACACCCATCATAATTTTCTATGGATCCCACAGAAAGAAACAGAAACCACTTTTAGAGTTTTAAGCAGGGATGTATTTGATTCAGGGAATTAGGTCTTTTCAAAATAATCAGAAGGGCTTAAGGGTCAGCTTTTAGACTGACCATCCCCAGATATACAGAACTAGCTTACCATGGGAGATATTCATCTAAGACTATCCCTATAGTTTATTGAAGCAAAAAGCCACTTTGCTTTCCACAGCCCCAATTGTCTCTCATACCCAGCAATTTGAAGAGCAGACACCCAAAGCTATAATTCAGGATTGCTGTTGTTAAGTGCCATTGAGTTGTTTCCAACTCATAGTGACCCTGTATAGGGTTTCCAAGGAGCAGCTGGTGAGTTTGAGCCACCATCCTTTCAGTTCAAATTGACCTTGTGGCCCAGCGCTTATCCTACAGCACCACATCAAACTCCATAATCCAGGATTATAAATCACATTAAGAGACTGAGTCACTGCAATTAATTCTCTACACCCAGGAAGCAGGAAACTGGTTCCTGGACTCTGTTGTAGGAATACTGCAATTCTATAACTTTCCTTCTGGGGAGACAGCCTTCATTTCTTTTCCACTTTTCTGAAAAGCATTCACGGGTATCTAATTGATAGAATCTAATTCACATCCTAAACTCTGGCTACTGGGAAGTCTGAGAAATGTATTTTTTAAATTTCCAGTCTTTCCAATGAGAAGAATGCTAAAGAAGAGGCTGAGTAACCTTATTCGAGTATTTAGCACTGGTGCTACAAGCCCCATTTTAAAGATGAGTTCTTCAAGACTCAAAGAGGCTGGAAACTTAAACAAGTGAATACCTAGCAATGGAAGAACTGAAATATAAAAACAGTTGTGTGTATGTGATTTGTATTTATTCCTATTGGACCCCCAGTGAGATGGATTGGCCAAGGGGCAGCATCAGTGGGCTCAAGCATAGCAATAATAGTGAGGTTGGCCCAGGATCAAGCTGTGTTTCATTCTTCTGTGCATAAGGTCACTATGAGTTGGCACCAACTCAATGGCACCTAACAACAACAAGTAAAAACAAGTTACCAATCAGGCTGCTAACCTCAGAGTCAGCAATTCGAAACCACCAGCTGTTCCATAGGAGGAAGATGAGACTTTCTGTTCCCGTAAAAATTTACAGCCTCAGAAACCCTGTGCAGGGTTGGTATAAGTCATCCACTCCACAGCACACAACAACAACAAGAAATAAAAAAAGAAAAGGAACCCTGGTGGCATAATGGGCTACAAGTTGGGCTGCTAACCATAAGGTCAGCAGTTTGAATCTACCAGCTGGTTTGTGGGAGACAGATGAGGACTCCTGCTCCCGTAAAGATTTACAACTTCAGAAATCATATACAGAGTCACAGTGAGTCCGAACCAACTCGAGTTAAAACATTAAAAAAAAAAAAAATGCAGTCAAGTAGATTCTAACTCACGATAACACCATATGTGTCAGAACAGAACTGCACAGCATCAGGCTTTCAGAGTCTGATGTTTCAGAGGTAGAACACCAGGATTTGTTCTGAACAGACTCAAACCTCCAAACTTTCAGTTAAAAGCCAAGCAAGTTATTCATTTGCATCACTCACTCTATTATTCACAAATCTGTACAGCTCACTTTTGCAAAGAATCTTATGCCCTGAACAGAGAGTAACTTCTGTAGTTCAGTTATAATGCTCTTTAGAGTCTAGTCTTCTCCTGGGATCAGTACATATGTGCAGGGTCCACGGATACAGAGGTGTAAGGCCCAATTGCCCTATAGTAACTAATTTTTAAGAAAGGATCTGGCTGAAGTGGAAAATTTTTAGCATCAACAACTCCCCGCATGCAGAACCTCCTTCTCCCCTTAACTCTGGCTAAACTTGGCTTCTGTAACACTGCTTATGCAAATTCCTCACATCCTGACTCACAGGATGCTGCGGCCAGTGGCCAAGGCTAACCTTAAGAACAGCCAACCAAAGTTAATCTTGAAAACTAACTGTCCCAGCAGATGTACCCCTAGCCCTCACCCTAACAGCTCATGCATACATCATACTGTTGGTTTGTGCAAGATAATGTCAGACTGCCTATGTATAAATACTCTTTGAAAAACTGGGTCAGGGCTGTAGTTTTTCCCACTTTTAAGGAGGCTGTAGCCACTGGCCAGCTAATAAAGGTTTCCTTATCGATCCTGAGAATCTTGAGTGGTCATCTGGATAAATTAAGACACAACAGAGAAAGGATGAATCCATTGACATCAGTGGCTATTGACAATGCTGTGCTTCTTCCTTGGAATCACCCATCTGTGCTAAGCCCCACAAGTGTGTCTCTGACTTCTCCCTCTGATGTTTGCTTTTTCTGTCCCTCTTTCTCAGTCTTAAGCCTTGAAAATGGTCCTAGTCATCCTTCTTTCTAATCTCTATGAAGTTAACATACTGATTTCAGCTTAAACCTCTGGATGAGTGCTATTCAAATACTCCTCCTGGAATAATTCATCTCATTTTCATGAGGAACTGCTTGATCCCCAGTCTTCCCTGCCTGAGGGCTTCCTATCAGTTCAGAGATATCAGAAGGTTATAAAAATAAGGTCAGAGATAGGCAGAGGCCAGATGTGCAGGTCCCTGTAGACTCTAGTGAGGAGGTTGGATTTTGTTCTAAATATGATAGGAAATCATTGGAATTGAGTGTCATGAGCTGACTCACATGCTAAAAAGATCATTCTGATAACTGCATGAAAATAAACCATAGGGGTGTCTGTGTGTATGTGTGTGTTTATTGGTGTGGATGTCGTTACATGCCTTCAAGTCATGTGTGTTTATAGAGATACAAAAATAGAAACACAAAGATCAATTAAGAGTAGCAACCCAAGTAGGAAATGGTGGTGGTGTATGTAGTGGTCATATGGTGGCCCACAAAATATGGTATCTGTGTCCTAACACTAAAACTTGTGAATGAAATATTATTTGGAAAATGAGTCTTTGCAGGTTAAAGATCTTAAGATGAGCTCATCCTAGATTATTCTGGTGAGCCCGAATCAAACGACAAGTGTCCTTACTAGAGATGGAGGAGAAGAAGAAACAGAGACAGAAGACAAGGGTTTGTGAAGGTGAAGGCAGAGACTGGAGCTATGGAGCAACACGGCACAGCATGCCTGGAGTCACCAGGAGGTTAAAAAGACAGAAAGGATTTTCGTTAGAGCCTTCAAAGGGAATGTGGCCCCAACAAATGGCACCTTGATTATAAAATATCAAGAACTATGGGAGTATACATTTCTGCTGTTTTAAGTCATCAAGGCTGTAATAATTCGTTATGGTAACCCTAGGAAATAAAGTGAATTAGTTATCCATTTGTTGTTGTTGTTGTTAAATACCATCGAGTTGATTCCGACCCATAGTGACCCTGTATAGGGTTTTCAAGGAGCCGCTGGTGAGCTTGAACCACTAACCTTGCAGTTCAAATGAGTTTGCAGTCTAACGCATTAGCCCACACCAGGACTCCAGTTATCCATGACTGAATAACAAATTACTCTCACACTTGCTGTTGCTAGTTGATTCCAACTCACAGTCACCCTATGCACAACAGAATGAAACACTGCCTCGTCCTGCACTATCTTCAATATTGTTATTATGTTTTCACCCATTCTTGCTGTCACAGTGCCAATTCATCACATTAGGGGTCTTCCTCTTTCTTTCTGTCCCTTCACTTTACCAAGCATGATGTTCATTTCTGGGACTGATGCCTCCTGACATGTCCAAAGTATGAGAGGTGATATCTTGCCAGCCTTGCTTCTAAGGAGCATCTGGCTATACTTATTCCAAGAGATTTGGTTGTTCTTTTAGCAATTCATGGTACTTTCAAATTTCTTTATCAACATCATAATTCAAGTATATCAATTCAGCTGTGATCATTATTTATTGTCCAACTTTCACATGTGCAAGTGATTGAAAATATTACGACTTGGGCCAGGTGCATTTTAGTGTTCTCAGTCATATTTTTGCTCTTTAACACCTCAAAGAGGTCTTGTGCAGCAGATTTGCCTAATGCGATACATTGTGTGCTATCTTGCCTGCTACTTCCAAGAGCAGTGATTATGGATTCAAACAAACTAAAGTCTTTGACTTTAATCTGTTCTGTATTTATCAAATTATTTATTGTTCCAGTTGTGATGATTTTCATTTTCTATATATTGATGGGCAAGCCATACTGAAGGTTGTAGTATTTCAAGTTCTTTTGCTTCCAACAATCAAGATTGTATCATTTACATATCATAGGTTGCTACTGAGCCTTTCTTAATTCTTATACCCCATTCTTCTTCATGTACTCCAGTTTCTTGAATTATTTGAGTATACAACCCTGACACACTAATTTTAATTCACACAACATCCCCTTCTTTTGCTTGAATGACTGCTTCTTGGTCTATGTACAGGTTCCTCATGAGCACAAGCATGTGCTCTGGAATTCCCATTCTACACAATGCTATCCATGTTGTTGTTGTTGTTAGGTGCCATCGAGTCGGTACCAACCCATAGTGACCTTATGCAGAGCAGAACGAAACACTGCCCGATCCTGGGCCAACCTCACTACTGTTGCCATGTTTGAGTCCATCGATGCTGCCACTTGGCCAATCCATCTCATTGGGGGTCTTCCTATGCTATCCATAGTTTGTTATAATCCACACCTTCGAATGTCTACATAGTCAATAAAGCCCAAGTAAGCATCTTTCTGGTATTTTCTGATTTCAGCCAAGATCCATCTAATATACCTTTTCTGATGACTTGAATTTCTGGCAGCTCCCTGTTGATGTACTGGTGCATTCATTTTTCATTTACTTTCAATAAAATTTTACTTGCATATGATATTAATGATATTTTTCAATGGTTTCCACATTCCAATGGGTCACCTTTCTTTGGAATGGTCATAAATAGGGATTTCTTCCAATTGGTTGGCCAGATAGCTTTCTTCCAAGTTTCTTGGCATAGGCGAGTGAGTGCCTCCATCACTGCATCAATTGACTGAAACATTTCAAATTGTATTCCATCAGTTTCTGAATCCTTGTTTTTGTTTTTTGTTTTCCCAATGCCTTCAGCACAGCTTGAATTTTAGCACCATTGATTCTTGATCATATGCTACCTCTTGAAATGGTTGAATATTGGCCAATTCTTTTGGGTGTAGTTTTTACAATAAAAATTTATCTCACACACTTATTTCCAGGTGATTTTGGCTCGGGTGTCTCATTAAATTACAGTCAAAATATAGATTGGGGCTGATGTCATCTGAAGGCTTGACTGGAGTTGACAAATTTGCCTCTAAATTGGGTAACTCACATGGCTGTTGATGGGAGACCTTAGCCCCTCCTACATAGATTTCTCCAAAGGGCTATTTTAAATATTATTATGACATGGCATCTAGCTTCCCCAAAGCACATCATTGCCACCACATGTTACTCATTAGAAGCAAGTCACTAACTGTATGTAATCCATACTCAAAAGAAGAAGAAATAAGTTCAACTCTGTTTTTGAACTTTTTATTGTAGTTTGAGTGAAAGCTTACAGAGTAAATTCATTTTCTGTTCAATAATTTATACACATTTTGTTTTGTGACATTGATTGCAAACTCCTCAATGTAATAATAGCATTTTTCCAATTTTCTCCCTGGATTCCCTGTTTTCATTCATCCTTCTTTTCTGTCCCTTCCTTCTTTCTGAGCTTTGTTTTTTGATAAATGCTGTTCTTATGGTCTTATATGGTTGATTGCACTGAGAAGTATGTTCCTTCCTTGTGTTATTATTTGCTTTCTAGGCCAATAGGGGTTAGTCTATCACTTGGTTGAAAGTTGATCCCCAGGAGTGGGTTTAACTCCAGGCTTGAAGGGTGTTTAAGAACTACAGTTTCTATCAGACCAGAAGTCTGATCTTAATTATGATTTTGAAATGTGTTCCACATTTTTTTCCCTTTATCTATCTGTCCAGGACCTTATATTGTGATTCTAATCAGAGAGGTTAGTAGTGGTAACTGGACACCATCTAGTTCTTCTGGTCTAAGCATAATGTAGGCTTTGGTTCATGTGATTCATTAGTCCTTTGATAAACTGTTTTATTAAATCTTGGCTTTTCTTCACTCTTCATTGCCTCTGGTGGGGAGACAGCAACAAGTGCATCTTAGATGATCACTTACAAGCTTTAAAATCATCCAAGTAGAACATTGGCTGTGGATTATGCTACGTAAATTGACTTTCAACTTTTGAACGAAGAGAATCAATGAACTCATAAAAATATTTTTTAAAAACCACAATGCCATAGACCAGGATGGTAAGAGAGAAGCTGAAGTGAATGGAAAGACATATATTTTAAATATATAGTCAAAGGATTATAAAGTGGAATGGATGTAAGGTATAAGGGAAAGAAAAACATTAAAATGACTCCAAAGTATTTGCCTGAACAACTAGATGTGTCATACAATGAGAAACAAATCAACTCGGGGAATAGAGAGGATTAGCCTTGGATTTGCTACATCCATGATAGTTATTAAGTATTCAAGTTTACTTACTGAGTAGACAAATAGATTTGTAAATGTGGAAACAAGGAGACAGGTCAAAACTTGAGATATACATTTTGGAGTCTTCAGCATAAAAATGGTGTTTTTAAATCATGCCGTTATTGAGATCTCTTGGAACATGAGACAAAAAGAGAGTGTAGACTTTGTTTTGAGAAGAAAGGAGTATGTATATATTTTTAATGATGTGGAGGATCTGAGTCTGTTATGGGTTGAACTGTGGCACTTCAAAATATATGTTATAAATCCTAACCCCTATCCCAATGAATATAATCTCATGTTAATGTAGGATGTGTTTTAACCAATCAATTTTTTTATATAAAAGAAGATTAGGCAGATTAGGCATGGAAGCAAGCAAGCACAGATGATAGGAATATAGGTGCCATGCATAGGAAGATCATCGAGGAATAGAAGCACAAAACTGGGAAAGAGACAAGGACCTTTCCCCAAGGCCGACAGAGACAGAGAGACTTTGCTTAGAGCCAGCACCCTGACTTTGCACTTGTGGACTCCAAAACTTAAAGAAACCAAACTTCTCTTCATTAAAACCACACATTTGCAGTCATTCTGTTATAACAATACTAATAAATTAAGACAGTTTATTTCCCTAAGGGAAAAAATTGACTGTTGATTATAGCAAGATAGAAGTTATTGTTGTTCTTAACAAAAGTGGTTTAGTGAAAGGATGGAATAGAGGTGGTAGGGGAGAGAATGAGAAGTTAGAATGTGGGGAAGAAAAGTATAGGCAGTACCTGGATTATGAATGAGTTCCATACCTGAATCTGGCTTTAAGTCAAAATTGCATATAAGTCAGAGGAGTTAGTTCCGGTTCACATCTAATACCAGTTAGTCAAATGTTTTTCCTAGTTTATAGTATATAGTGTATATTTCTATACATAAAAGCATTAAAGAGATATTTCCAGACATGTCAAAACCTCTTTATCTTTAAGACAATGATAGAGTCATCATAACTACAATGTCTTTAAGTACATATCAAAGCAGTGCACATTTAGTTTTACAAATGATTGTATGTACTTTCAATTTGTCCACCACTCATTTGTCAGTTTGTCATACTGTGGTGGCTTGAGTGTTGTTGTGGTGCTGGAAGTTATGTCACTGATATTTTAAATACCAGCAGGGTCACACATGGTGGGCAGGTTTCAGCAGAGCTTTAAGACTAAGACAGACTATGAAGAAGGAGAAGCAAATCACTTTTGAATGGTTAGCCACTGGAAACCTTATGAATAGCAGCAGAATTTCACCAGATTTAGCGCTAGAAAATGAGTATCTCAGGTTGGAAGGCACTCAAAATATGGCCTGGAAAAGAGCTGCCTCCTCAAAGCAGAATCGATATCAATAATGTGAATGGAGAAAAGCTTTCAGGACCTTCATTTGCTGATGTGGCACAAGTCAAAATGGGGAGAAATTGCAACAAATATAATAATAAATAAAATAATTGTTGAAACATGAAATGTGCAAGGTATGAATCTAGGAAAATTGGAAGTCATCAAATATGAAATGGATCATATCACAGATGCGAGGATGGTTCAACATTAGAAAAACAATCAATGTAATCTATCACATAAATAAAAAAGAAAAGAACCACATGATCATATCAATCGATGTAGAAAAGACATTTGACAAAATCCAACATCCATTCCTGATAAAAACACTCAACAAAGTATGAATTAAAGGGAAATTCCTCAACATTTAAGAGCATATATACAAAACCAACAGCCTACATTACTCTCAATGGAGAGAAACTGAAAGCCTTCCCTTTGTGAACAGGAACCAGACAAGGATGCCCTTT
>NW_006408534.1:5406395-5421984 GCF_000296735.1 Chrysochloris asiatica | reverse complement strand
ACTAGCAATAACAGCAAAGATCAAAAAAGTAGAGGACAATAAATGCTGGTGAGGATGCGGAGAGACTGGGACCCTCCTACATTGTGGGTGAGATTGCAAAATGGTCCAACCACTCTGGAAAAAAATATGGCACTTCCTCAGAAAGCTGGAAATAGAAATACCTTATGATTCAGCAATTCCTCTACTTGGTATTTATCCACAAGAAATATGAGCCATAACATGAGTAGATACATGCACACCAATGTTCACAGCAGCACTATTTACAATAGCAAAAAGATGGAGACAGCCTAAGTGCCCCATCAATGGAAGAATGGATAAACAAATTTTGGTACATATACACAATAGAATATTATGCTACACTGAAGAATAACAAGGAAGCTGCAAGCCACCACATAACATGGGTGAATCTTGAGGACATTATGCTGAGTGAAATTAGTCAGCCACAAAAGGATAAATACTGCACAGGACCATTATTGTAAAAGATTAAGAAAATGTACCCACACTAAAAGGTGGGGAAATTTTTTCTTTGCTGGGGTTATGGGGGTGTATGGGATGCGGTGAGGGGAGGGAGGGGAAGATGGAACACAGGGTAAGGAATATACACAGGATAGTTTGGGTGCCTGGGAGGCAATACACAAGAAGCGGGAGGAGAATGGAAGAACAAGGCAGATGGAAGAACAGTTAGGCAGGTTAAGTGGGTTAAGTGGGACAGGGGTAAACAGTGATGTATGCTCAACCTTGGAACAATAGGGCTTTGGGATACAGGTTTGAGGCATGGTTTGCATGGGTAAAAGAGGGGTAAAATGGGTAAAAAATATGCTTGGCTGTCTTATGAATCATGGTTTCCTTGCCTACTATTGTAAAATAGACACTTGAGGGATAGAGAAAGGAATAGCCAGAAACATCACCATATAGAGCTTGCAAGTCCACCTTCAGCCTATAAGTGATCGGAATACGAAAAATGGGGCTAGAACTTGTTCAGTGAAGGAGGCTTCCTGCGGACTCTTTGCATTGCATAAGACCATAAGTGTAATCCTGATCCCCATCCAGAATCCTCTGAGATGGGAAACTTCCACTTGAAAGGATAAGCAGGTCTGCCTGGAGTGTCTAGAAGAACATAAGATACCTCTTGAAAGAAAGACCAGCACGAAAAATCAAAAACAATAATGGCAGTTTGATTGATTACTACAAGAACAAGCAAGTTGTTAGCTCGGGTGCCATCTAGGCAAGTAGTCAGGTCCCCTCAGGGCAAACCCCCACCAAAACTAAGACTCAAGGGGAATAAACGAGTAGGCATGTGGTCTGGCTGGTGACCACATTGGTCACTGATAAGGGGAAGTGAAGGGGAAGTGAGGGAAAAACAGCAATGAAGTTGTGAGCTAAGTCTGACCATGTTCAATAGATCCTGCCAACCCAGGTTGAGACCTGGTTGGCCAGCAGTATGGTAAGACCTGGAGACTCCTGAGCCTAGAGACAGGGACATGGCCACAGAGGACTAGAGTGGAGAGTGAATTTTCCAATTGATATGAAGTGAGGAAAGATGTCCAAGAACACCCATACTAACTGATAGTACCCATTTGACCTGGGTTCAATGGCTGGATGATCAGAACTCAAGAAGAAAGAAGAGGGAAAAAAAGAGTAATCTAATACAATTTGATGAACTTGACCTATACTTATGGTTGTAGTATCTCAAAAGAGGGAACAAATATTTACAGCGAGGATCATTGCCACCACCTTGGTATATAGGGTTGACAGTGATGGGCAACTTAGACATTGGCTATCCAAAATGGGGGTGTTATAAAGGCAAGAAGTGACTGACTTAGAAGATTTCAAGAGGGAGCCTAGTTCCAGAGGGTGTAAGGGAAGTTAGACTCTCCAGAGTGGTTTCCAATCTATCTGGACAGGGCTGATGAAAGGAGATGGGGATAAGTAAGACTCTTGGGGTTGAATAGTGAATAATTACTATCAGGACTGACTGTGAGTGTTGGAAATGTAAAAGTAGACATTTTATAACAAAAAAGAGGAGTGGTTGATTTTGCAGTCCAGGAGTGGAGGTCCCTAGGACCATCAAGGGAGAAGAGCGGAGTGTGGGACCCTATCCAGAGAAGCAGTTATACCAGAGATGGAGGCAGAGATGATGATGCGGAGAAATGGAGCGGCTGGGGACTCTGGACTCAGGGAGGGAGAGGGTCTGTGTGCTGATATGATTTACTATGCTGGGAACAACAAATGGAAGAGGAAGGGCATAACAATCACTGTCAAAAGAGCATTTCAAGATCTGTCTACAATACTTTCTGTGATAAAATAACAGTTTTCAAGGAAGACCAGGTAGTATCATTGTTTTTCAAATTTACACAACAAACACTAAATCCATTGATGATGAAATGAACGAATTCTACCTATTTCTTCAGTTGGAAATTGATCAAACTTGCAATCAAAATACATTGTTAATCCCTGGTGACTGGAATGTGAAAGTTGGAAATAAAGAGAAAGGATCAGTAGTTGGAAAATACAGCTTCGGTGAAAGAAACTATGCTGAAAATCACATTATAGAATTTTGCAAATACCTTTTTTCAACAACAGAAAAGGTGACTATACACATGGACGTCACCAAATTGAGTACACAGGAATTGAACCAACTACATCTGTGGGAAGACAGGATCGAAAAGCTCTATATCATCAGCCAAAATAAGGCCCGGGGCAGACTGTGGAACAGATCAGAAATTGCTCATATGCATGTTCAGGTTGAAGTTGAAGAAAATTAAAACAAGTCCAGAAGAGTCAAAATACGACCTTGAATATATCCCATTGGGACTTAGAGACCATCTCAAGAACAGATACGATGCATTAGACACTAACGATCAGAGACAAGAAGAGTTGTGGAATTACATCAAGAACAACATATAGGAGAAAAGCAAAAGATCATTTAAAAGAAAGAAAAGACCAAAGTGGTTGTCAGAAGAGACTCTGAAATTTGTTTTTGAATGTAGAGAAATGAAAGCAATTGGAAAAGTTGAGTAAATAAAAGAACTGAAGAAAAAATTTTTAAGGGCAGCTGAAGAAGACAAAGTCAAGTATTATAATGAAATGTACAGAGACTTGGAGGAGCACACTCAGCATTTCTCAAGGTAAAACAACTGAAGAAAATATTCAATCATTGAGTTTCAATATTAAAGGATTCTATGGACTAAATATTGAATGATGCAGAAAGCATCAAATGAAGACAAGAGGAATAGGCAGAGTCACTGAAGCAAAAAGAATTGATGCTCAATGATTTCAAAATGGCAGAATGTGATCAAGAAGTCCAGGCTATACTGAAGGCACTGGTGAAAAACAAGGCTCCAGGAATTGATGAAATACAAATTGAAATGTTTCTATAAACTGATGCAGCACTGGAGGCACTCATTTATCTATGTCAAGAAATTTAGAAAACAGTTACCTTTCTACCTGACTAGAAGAGATCCATACTTGTGCCTATTCCAAAGAAAGGTGACCCAACACAATGCAAAAATCATCTACAAATATCATGAAAATCATATGCAAGTAATATTTTGCTGATGATAATTTCAAAATTTTTGCAGCAGTACATCAACAAGGAGTTGCCAGAAATTCAAACGAGATTCATAAGAGCATGCGTACCTAGGGATATCTTTGTTTACATCAGCAGAGAACACCAGCAGATGTTTATTTTTGCTTTATTGACCATGCAAAGGCTTTTGGTATGAATGGTAACAAATTACAGATAACATTGAGAAGAATGAAAATTCCACAACAGTTCATTGTGCTCATGAAGAACCTGTACATAGTCCAAGAGGCAGTCGTTCAAACAAAATAAGGGCATGCTAATTGGTTTAAAGTTAGGAAAAGCATGTGCCAGGATTGTATCCTTTTACCATACTTCTTCAATCTGTATGCTGAGCAAATAACCCAAGAAACTATATTATATAAAGAAGAACGTGGCATCAGGATTGGAGGAAGACTCGTTAACAACCTGCAATATGCAGATGACACAAACTTCCTTACTGGAAGAAAAAAGGACTTAAAATAGTTCCGATGAAAATCAAAGACTATAACCTTCAGTATGGATTACACCTCAATGTAAAGAAAACAAAAATCCTTATAACTGGGCTAATAAATAACATTACGGTAAACAGAGAAGTTTGAAGTTGTCAAAGATTTCATTTTGCTTGGATCCACAACCAACACATCATGGAAGTACCGTCAAGAAATTAAAAGATGTATTGCATTAGGCAAATGTGCTGCAAAAGATCTCTTAAAAGTGTTAAAGAATAAAATAGTCAGATGGAGGACTAAGGTGCAACTGACCCAAACCATGTCATTTTCAATAGTCTCATATGCATGTGAAAGTTGGACAATGAATAAGGAAAACTGGAGAGGAATCCATGCATTTGTATTATGATGTCGAAAGAGAATATTTAAAGTGCAATGAACTGTAAGAAGAACAAACAAATCTGTCTCTCAAGAAGTATATACTCCTTAGAAGTGAGGACAGTGAGACATTGTCTTTCATAGTTTAGAAATGGTATCAGGAGGAATCAGTCCTTGGAAAAGGACTTCATGCTTGGTAAGGTGGAGGGTCAATGAAAAAAAGGAAGACCCCTAATGAGATGGTTTGACAGTGACTGTAACAATGGGCTCTGACATAACAACAATTGTGAGGATGGCACAGGACTGAGCAGTGTTTTGGTTTATTGTGTATAGGGTCGTTATGAACCAGAGCCAAATTGATGACACCTAACAATAACAGTAACCTTGAATTTTTAATGCAATAGGCATTACAGGGCTTAGTGCTTAGCGTTACCTTCCTAATGCAATACTACCTATATAGAAAAGTCTTGTAAGGAATATTTCTGTAAAGGGGATCAGAGACATGGGACAGTAACTAGAGTTGGTGTGGAGTCACATAGGTTCCTAAAGAAGTGTGCTTTGGGTAGAAGCAAGAGCTATTTAATCACTCTCCCAAGAGAGAGAATATTGCAGGTTGGTTGGTGAATTTGGTGGTAGAAAACGAGGCAATTCTTTTTGTACTGCTCCTATTTTCTCAGTAAAATAGGTGTAACATCATTGATGTAGAATGAGCAGAGGACTGGGATTAAGATTTACTAAAAGAAGAAAATAGGAAGGCAATTGATGAGGAAAATGCAGTGGGAAAACTAAGAGCCATTTGAAATGTGTGAACATCAGTTTAGAGTGAGACCAGCCTGCAGTGTGGTGTAGAGATCCAGAGAAGACGAAAATTGAATTTTCTAGGGTTGAGGGGTTTTCCAACTGAAATAGGAGAGGAGGGGAATGCCAAGAGAGTTATCATAACTAATTATAATTTGTTACAGAAAACTAATTATAGTGTTAGGGACTGTCCATGGAGCCAAGTGGGCTAGAAGGGAAATGAGGTCACTAGGGGAAAGTGACCTTAAAGTGAGAACATGTTGGAAGTCAATGACTCTTAATATGCTTAGAGACTTGTTCTAGTAGGATTTACGAGCTAGGTCAGAGTCAAGTTTTTGGAAGAAAATGAAATTTTGTGATGACAGCACTTGTTCAATTTAAGATATTCTAGAACAGAAGCCACAGAACCCTTGTAATGCAATCGTTAAGCACTCAGCTGCTAACAAAAAGGTCAACAGTTTGAACCCACCAGTGGCTCCATGGAAGTAAAGATCTGGTGATCTTTTCCCATGAAGGCTAAACCTCACACTGCCATTGAGCTGATTCTAACTCATAGAGACCCTATAGGACAGAACAGAAGTACTCCAGAGAATGTAAATCTTTATGGAAGCAGACTGCCTCATCTTTCTCCCTGGAATGACTGGAGGGTTCAAACTGCTGACATTTCATTTAGCGGCCCAATGTTAGCCCATAAAGATTATAGCCTAAGAAACCCAAGTGGGAGATATGGGCATGCAAAAGTCACTCTGTGTAGGATTCCATTCAACAGCATACAAAAACAGGACAGGAGCCAAACAAACAACAACTATGGTTTGTACGTCAGATACAGTCTGCAGCTTGTTTTTATAAATAACACTTCATTACATCACAACCACATTCATTTGTTTATGTATAGTCCATGACTATTTTAATGCTACAATGGCAGGGTTAAACATTTGCAATAAAGAGCATATGGCCTACAAATCCTAAAATGTTTACTATCTGTTCTTTTCCAAGAAATGTTTGCCAACTTCTACTTCCAGGAGATAGATAAATCTAGCCCTTCTTACCCATGTTCAGATTGATGGAACCAACCATCAGCCTTCCATATAATCACATCACACCAGGGGAGTAAGCAGTCATGAACTCAATGGCCTACCCTCCTATCTATGGAATAGTCATACCTGAATGAAAAAAAATGTTCCTGACACACTGTGGCTGCTGGACATGGGACTTTCTCAAGGCCCCCCAAACGTGGTGACGAGAACTGAGACTTGATTTACTTCTTTAGGGAAATGTGGCATATCTTGAGTTAATGTGTGTGTGTGAGTGAGTATGTAGGGTGTGTGTGTGTGTATGTATGTGTGGGGTGTGAGTGAAACTAAAACATGATGTGAAGGGGCTAAAGGGAAAAGACAGCAAGAAATGGGGAAATAAAGAGAGGAAAGTTAAAACATCCCTCACATGGACACTTCTACTTTTCACAAGTAATAAGTCTTACCTATTGTTCAGGATAAGGAAATCTGATAGCATAGTGGTTACGAATTGGGCTGTGAACAGCAAGGTCAGCAGTTCGAAACTACCAACTGTTCCACAGGAGAAAGATGAGGCTTTCTGCTCTCATAAAGACTTACAGCCTCGGAAACCCTGTACAGGGTTGCTATGCATTGGAACTGACTCCACAGCACATAATAACAACAATAATTGTTCAGGATAAAATATGGAAGTGATGAGAGCAGGGCTAGGGACACCTAATTTCCGGCCACCACTAACAGCAGCCCCCATGCTGTGAGACCTGAAAGAGTAGACGCCTAACTTTGTCTTTAAAAGTCTTGTGTGGCACTGTAGGATAAGAGCAGGACTGCAATGGCGGTTTGAACCACAAGGTCAGTGGTTCCAACTATCAGTTACTCCTTGGAAACCCTATACTGGGTTACTATGAGTTGGAAATGACTCCAGGGCACTTAACAACAACAGCAACATAACGCTGTCAGGCCCCATCAAAGAAAAGGGCTGAGAAACAGTGAGAGAGAGCCTCTCCCTAACTTCCGGACCACAGAGGATTCTGGGGATGTATCCCATGTCAGAAAATTGCTTAATTATCTGATTTTCCTCCTAGATTATCAACTCCAGGAAAGCAGGATTGCTTCTGATTTGCTTGTCATTGAACCTCCAGAGCTGAACGGATGAACTTCAGACTGACAGTTGACTTAGCTAGAGGGGTTTAATCACCTGGGCCAAATAATAACAGCAAAGGCGAACATTTAAGGGCCAACTAACTACATGCCATGTTATGTATTTAACTCTGCAAGCTTCTCGACAATTGTGTGTAAACTGAGTGCATAGCAGGTAAAATAACTTGCCCCAAGATTTGTAGCTAATGAGTGAAGAAGACAGTACTCAAACCTATGCAACCTGGTTCTGGAGTCTACTTTTAACCCTTGTTCCAAACTGTCTCTCTACAAAGTGCTATTCACTTCATTTCAGGATTTATTCATGCATTTATTAAGTGACTAACAAGGGCCAAATCCCAATAGACAGAGATGATGAACTGAATTCCCTGCCCTGCCCATCAGCCAAGTGGGAGACATGGACATGTAAATCATTATATTTCATCTGCTCTCCAAAACAAAAGCATACCTAAAGAAATCTGAGCCATATGTAGGCAAATCCCAGACTTGACTTTTCTAGGAATGATGCCCAAAGCCTATATTGGGTGCAGGAGAGGCTGCTAATAGGTCAATCCTAGGAGAGGTGGGGAGTGGGGTAGGGCCTGAAAGGCTCCTTAGAAGAACAAGTAGTTGAACTGAGTCTGGAAAGATGAGTAGGTATTTGCAAGTGAGTATGACAAGGGAGGACTATTGGGCAAAGTCAGGAGTGATAGAAATCAAGGGCCCAGATTCAGGCCACATTTCCTAGTACTGCTGGAGTGCACATGTGCAGTGCTGGAACTGAACTGGTGTTCTTGATAGACTGGTACCTCTGTTGGGCATTGGCCTCAAGGCAGGCCCCTGAGGTACGGTGGATTCTTTCATATCTGCTGATATGCATGAGTATGAGTCCTGAATATAGGGGATGACAGCCATGTGCCCTAAGTACTGTTTAGTGTCTGTTACAAGAGATGTCCCTACCTCCCTAACACACTGGAAAAGGCTGATACTGAACAGTTAGGATCCATGTATACCTAGGAAAAGAAGGCCAAACAATGCCAGTGGCTACTGACATCTCAGATGTGTCTGATGATCTTGGTATTCCATTTAATGCCAAAATTTATCAAGCTCTCATGCTCTGCAAAGCACTGTCTTGTTATTGTTGTTGTTGTTAGGTGCCACTGAGATGGTACTGACTCAAAGCGAGGCTATTCACAACAGAATGAAACACTGCCTGATCCTGAGCCAACCTCACTATTGTTGCTATGTTTTAGTCTATTGATGTTGCCACTTGGCCAATCCATCTTGCTGGGGGTCTTCCTCTTTTTCTCTGACCCTCCACCTTTCCAAACATGATATCCTTCTCCAGTGACTGGTTCCTCCTGACAATATGTCCAAAGTATGAGAGATGAAATTTGTCCATCCTGGCCTCCAAGGAGCACTCTGAATGCACTTCTTCCAACACAGATCTGTTGGTTCTTTTAGCAGCCCATGGCACTTTCAGTATTTTCCTCCAACACCATAACTCAGAAGCATCAATTCTTCTACAGTCTTCCTTATTCTCTGTCCAGCTTTCGCATGCATATGAGGTTATTGAAAATACCGTGGCTTGGGTCAGGCGCACCTTAGTCCTTAAGCTGACATCTTTGCTCTTCAACACTTTAAAAAGGTCTTGTGCAGCAGATTTGGCTAATGCAATACGTCATTTGATTTCTTGACTGTTGCTTCCGTGAGTGTTGATAGTTGATCCAAGAAGAATAAAGTCCTTAACAACTTCAATCTTTTCTCCATTGATAAGAATGCTGTTTATTGGTCCAGGGTTGTTGTTGTTGTTGTGCCGTCGAGTCGGTTCCAACCCATAGCAACCCTCTAGAGGGTTTCAAAGGAGCAACCGGTGAGCTTGAACCACCAACCTTGCAGTTCAAACTGACTTTGCAGTCTAGCACATTAACCCACAGTGCCTCACCACATGCAGGGTAGATGCCATTAAGTCAGTTCAGACTCATAGGCACCCCATGCACAAGGAACAAAACACTGCCTAGTCCTGAGTCATCCTCACCATTGATTACATTTGAACCCATTGTTATTACAGTTGTGTCGGTCCATCTCGCTGGGAGTCTTCCTCATTGTGGCTGACCCTCAATTTTCCCAAGCATGATGTCTCCATTTTACCAAGCTTGATGTCTTTCTCCAGGAACTGGTCCATCCTCATAACATGTTTGAAGTATGAGAGATGAAGTCTTACTATCATGGCTTCTAAGGAGCATTCTGGCTGCACTTCTCCCAGGACAAATTTGTTAGTTCTTCTCCATGGTATTTTCAATATTCTTCTCCAAAACTGTAATTATGGTGTTGGCACTGTGTTTAATGCTGACAAAACAAGTCTCGGAATCATCCCAATCATTCTATCAGCAAATGTTATTTTAATTAATTCTTTTAAGCTTTTTATTATGAATTGGGTGGAGGTTTGAGAGCAAATCCATTTCTTGTTGTTGTTGTTAAGTGTCATTGAGATGGTTCTGACCCATAGCGACACTGTATAGGGTTTCCAAGGAGCAGCTGGTGAGCTTGAACCACCAACCTTGCAGTTCAAATGACTTTGCAGTCCAACACATTAACCCGCAGCGCCACACCAGGATTTTGTTTCTCCTCCTCACACTTGTTCAGTTTGTGTGTCCATTTATAATACAATCACAACTTATTGTTATTACTGGATTGTGTATATAAGAGTATTTATGTCTGCCTATTGGCTTAACTCTTCCTTTGCCTTCATCATTTTATGCTGACCTCCTTATTGCCTTCCCTTTCACCCAAGTTAATACGGTTCAACCCTCTAATCAGTAATTTACCTTCCCAACCCTTTCCGCCCTGGTAGAATAATGTTTTTGAGTGTGTGTGAAAACTGTTTCTTGACTTTTTATAATAGTGATCTTATACAATATTTGTACTTTAACGATTGACTTATTTCACTCAACATAATGTCCTCTGGGTTCATGCATACTTTGCAGTATTATGTTGTGTATTCATTAATGTTGTGTAGAATTCTACTCTTGACACACATGGGGCCTCTATGAGTCTGAATTGATTCATTAGCAATGGCATAGTTTACAAAAGCATTTGTGTGCGAATGACAAGGGCAAAGTTAAGGAAATACATATAAAACCACAGATTTTGAATTTAAAATTAAGACTCATTTGCAAATACTGATTTGTTGGAAGGCAGTTGGAATATATACCAGTTTAGGGCATTGAAGATCATACCATTAACACAATAGTGTTTATTTTATCTCTGTTGCCTTCCAGTTGATTTAAACTCATGACCCCTTGTGTATCAGAACAGAACTGTCCTCTGCATGGTTTTCAATGGCTGAGTTTTAACACATTTAAATCCTCAGGCCTTTTCCAAGGTATGTCTGCGAACCTTCTCAGAATTTCTTTGAAACCAATGGGAGAAGAGTGTCTTGCACTCAGGAAAACGAGATTTAATGATATTCAACCAGATGATGGAACTGGATCTATATACTTTCAAACAGGAGTAATTCAACAAGTACTAAAAACATATATTCAAGAGAACACCAAATATGCATACTAGTGTAAGTCAAGAGTGTTGGTGTGGCTCAGTAGGACAACCTCTAGACTGCTAACCAAAAGATGGCAATTCAAACCCACCAACTGCTCCTCAGAAATTCTATACAGAGTTGCTATGAGTCAGACTTGACCAGATGGCTCTTAATAACAACATCAACAGTGTGAATAATGGTGTGGCCCAGTAAGATAAGCACTGAATTGCTAACAACAAGGTAGGTAGTTCAAACCCACCAGTGGCTCTTTGGAAACCCTATACAGGTCACTATGAGTTGGAATCAACTTGAAGGCCCTTAACAACAACAACAGTGTACGTCAAAAAGTATTGCTGTTGGGTTACAGTTCACACATAAACAGGACTATTCCAAACAGAACATATTTGAACATGCCTCTGTAATGAAAGGAAGGCCACAGATAGGCTCTCTAAGTAATATACTTGTCTTAGTTTTATTAGGATGTGTTTCCAAAAAAAGATGCAATCAAAATAGTGGCTTTGGGGGGTATCTTCTGAGTCAATTAAATTCAAGGCAGAGAGGTCAACTCAGAGGTTAGACTGTACTGTCATTGAGTCAATTCTGGTTCATAGCAACTCTATAGAATAGAGTGGAATTGTACATCTGAAAGGAAACAGAAAGCCTCATCTTTCTCCTATGGTAACGGATGGGTTTGATCTAACTACCTTACAGTCATCAGTTCGCTCCACCAGGACTTCATTAGGAGGTTATGGTGACTATTTTAGGAGGACTCCAAAGCGGTAATGTTGATATAGGTATTCTAAAAGGACACAGGATTATCGTAGGGGGTTTATTGGGAAGAAATTGTCAGAAATTAGAAAACTGAACTTAGAGAAAAAGACCAGGAAAGCTGCATAGACATTTGTTTTTCCATCATGACACTGCACATACACAGTCCTCAAGGGTGGCAAATGTTGTCCTAGGAGAATTGTGTTGGGAAACCTCACCTCATCCACCCTACAGCCCCAATCTTGCCCCTTCAGACTTCTTTCTCTTCTCCCAAAATTCGGAGAACATTTCAAGGGAACCCTATTTGCATCTCTCAAGGATACCAAGAACTGCCATTGTGACATGTGTAAATTGAAGAGGGTAGAATTCTTCTGGGAAGGATTAGAGAGATGGAAACATAACCTTCAGAAGTGTATAGACTCAGATGAAAAACATGCCAAGAAACAATAGCTTCCCATTTTGATATTTTTGTTTAATAAAAGTGTTTATGATTTTATAGCAAGACTTTTTGACTTATCTTCTTATAGCCCAGTATATGGAATCTTGGTGTGACGATGTATGATAAATACTTGATAACCACCAGGTCAGACCGTAGGATAAGCACTGGAAACCATCAAGGTCAGCAGTTCAAACCCATGAACCCCTCTTAGAAACCATATGTAGGGTCACTATGAGTTGGAACCAACTCAATGGTACTTAACAGCAACAACATTCCAGTATGTAGTAAAAGTCAATAAAGGAATGACAACATTTCAACAGGGGAGTAAACCTGAAATCTACAAAAGGGTTAGTATATTCCTTTGTCCAGAAAAGTAAAATGACAAAGATCTATGTTAGAGTGGAAGTAATTGTCCAGGGGAATAAAACATGAAAAATCTCTGTTGGCTAAGATTCTATTTTTTAGAATCAACTGAGAATGACCTGGGCAATTCAGAATGTAAGGTCATCCTATGCATTTAGTCTGACTCACTGAATGAGAAACCCATACATCTGCCAGTTTTGAATCAGGCCCACAGCAAGAAAAGACCCAGAAGTTAGTCTAGGTTTTAGTGAGAGATGCATGTCCACTTGTCCTAGTTATGCCTGCAACAGCCGTGGCAGATGAAGTTACTGTGTGGAACTTCTGACAAGCCCCAGAAGTATTACAGACTCTGAGGGTTTGAATCAAAGCCATGCCCTCTTTTACAAATAATTTTTTGTTTGTGTAACAGTGCCTGGCTTGCTTCTAAGTCCTGTTGAGAGACTAAATGCCTGAACATGGAAAACAAAGTACTATTCAATCAAAGCTGCCCATTATGAACTGGGCATTATCCCAATTTTAGTACACAAAGTTCAATATGTACAGAAGTACTTCATAATTCAGTGGATGTGGCCTAGAAACAGAAGTTGCATGAGCAGGTAGCTCCAACTCTCATGACAAATGCTGCAATTAGAATCTGAATGAGTTTCCAAATATGCACAGCATTCTCCTAGACCCAAATGCCTTTTTCCCAGACAAATAGGCAAGTTAAGTGAGGCTATGAGAAGAATCACTATCCCTGTATCTTTCAAGTCTTTGATGGTTGCACTAGCTTCAGCAGTTCACCCAGGTTAACTGTATTGATTTTAGTTTACTATTAGTAGAGAGGGGAAGTCCTAGGGGCATCTTCTCAGTTCTGCCTAACTTAATAGCATTCAGTTCATAGGTAAGGGAACCAATAGAGCAGTTCTGTGGTTACCAGTAGGTTTGTTCCAACCATGCACACAGGAAATTTGGAAATAAGCCAAAGGTAAATCCAAATACTTTCTAGACCCACTGTGAGATGGATTTAGACCAAAACTCCATTTATCACCCAAGCTCCATATGCTTCCATTCTGGTGGACCATGAATGAATTTCAGGGATGCCCATTGGTTCCGATTTATTTCCTATAATTCCTAAAGATATTTTTGTTTCTCTTTTTTAATTTCACTACCATTCTGGCATAAGGCTGCAGGTCCCTTAGTGGAAAGCATGGAGGAATACTTAAACTACAATCTTGTGATAGCATCTTGGCCTCCTTCCTTAAAGAAATCCAGTCTTTTCTTCAAGAGGATCCAAGTCTCTAAACTGGCTGAAGTCTTGGAACTGAGTGAAGATCACAACTGTTTACTGTGATGGCACAAGTTCAATGTCTGTTTTCTAGACCTTAAATGTTGCTGATTATATATTATTTAATTGGTTGCCCATGTATGTGTCCTAAAACACTGTGATCAAGTAGCCACATAGGGTAAAACATTCTGATTGCAGTTCCACCCCTGCTTACCAACCACTTCAGTAACTTGGCCCACAGAGTTTCAGACAATTCAGTGCTGCCCCTTGTTCTCAGACCCACTGGGAGTCTATTATAATAGGAGTATCTCCCACTGTCATCCCAGATGGCAGGAAACAGACATTCACTATAAAGCTTTACAGAATGATGGCATTTTCCTCAGGAGTTCATTTTCAATGGCCTGGTGAAGAAGTGTATACTGGGTCTTTCTGAGAACATAATGGAATGTGACAAAGTCACATCTAAAATAGGTATTCTGGTCTTCCTCTCCCTAAGCCGTTGCATTCATTACACCAGAGAATTGATGGAACCTCAACTTCGTTGTAGTTGGCCATTATTGACTCCAGAGCTCTGCCAACTCAACAGGTGAACTGATAGTAACACTTCAACTGCTTCAGGTAACACATGGATTTTTAAATCTTTCACAATTGCACCCACACCAACAAATGCAGCTTGATTCAACATTATGTGTCATTCTTCTTGGTACCATGTACTGAATCAATCAGGGTTTAGTCAGGAAAAACGGAACCCACTTATGATAGCTAAGGTTGTATGTCAACTTGACTGACCCATGATTCTCAGCAGGTTGGCAGTTATGTAATGATGTAATCATTCCCCATTATATGGTATGATGTGATCAGCCAGTCAGTTCTAAGGGAATTAGAGTAGGATGCAACAATTTACTCTGGTCACAACACAGATCCAAAGTAAGGAGATTTTCCCTGGGGTGTGTATGTAAAACATAACCTTTTGTCTTACAAGAGCTAAAGGAACAAAGAAGGCAGTAGAGGCGGCACCTGACTACTATCAAGAAAGAAGAGCTAAGAATAATGCACACCCTTTGGACCATGGGTCCCTGTGCTGAGAACCTCCTTAGACCCAAGTGAAGATTTTTGCCAAGACACATGGAACTCTCTAAGGAATGCCAAAAGGAGCTCTGGTAGCGTAGTGGTTACGAATCAGGCTGCGAACCTTAAGGTCAGTGGTTCGAAACTACCAGCCACACCGTGGGAGAAAGATGAGGCTTTCTACTCCTGTAAAGATTTACACCCTCGGAAACCCTGTACAGGTTCGCTATGGGTCGGAACCAACTCAATGGCACTTAACAACAACAACAACAACAAGGAATGCCAAAGCCTACTGATGTTGGAAGGAGACAAGAGCCTTTCTCCAGGCCAATGGAGAGAGAAAGCCTTTGTTGTTGTTGTGAAGTGCCATCGAGTCGATTCCGACCCATAGCGACCCTGTGTAGTGTTTCCGAGAAGCAGCTGGTGAGCTTTAAAGACCGACCTTGCAGTTCAAATGGCTTTGCAGTCTCGAGCATTAACCCACTGTGCCACACCAGGACTCCTTTGTACTTCTAGCTTCCTAAACCTTGATAGAAAAGAATTCTGTTTGTTAAAAGCCATCCACTTGCCTTATCTCCACGTTCCGGGCTTGAATCTTGTGGACTCCTGCGGCGAAAAGACGCGGCCCGGGCCTCCGCGGGGCGGGCATGAGTTGGAATTGGAGCCAATGCTCTCAGCTGATTGCAACCAGCATTATTTGATTGCTAATTGCTTTTCATTCACCTATAGCTGCCTCCCAGAAAAAGCATAAGCAGCGTTCGCAGAAAACTCGGCTGCTATTCCACCAAAAACCACTGGAGGGCAGCACT
>NW_006408534.1:5370899-5395734 GCF_000296735.1 Chrysochloris asiatica | reverse complement strand
CTATGGGTCAGAACCGACTCCATGGCACTTAACAACAATTCCTGCCTCCCAGAAAAAAGCGAAAACAGTGATGCTATTCCACCAAAAACCACTGGAGGGCAGCACTATGCATCGCAACAGCTTCGCATCAGCCACTCTCGACCTGTGCCTAGCAAGCCCATTGATCACGACACCATCACCTCCTGGGTATTGCCTCAGTTTGAAATAACAGCAGAAAGTTGTTTCCCAATTTTCCAGAAACATCATCATCGAGAGGCAAGACATTCAAGTCGAAAATCTACTGCCTCCAAGTTTCCACATCTGACCTTTGAGAGTTCAGTCTTCCAGTTCAATGACATTGGGGCTCCCTTTAATCAGGGATTGTCTCAAGCAGTCTGAAAAGGACATTTCCAGACGACCCTTAGTGCCAATGCTCAGTCCCCCAAGCTGTGGGGAACTGTCAGTACCTACGCTTCAAAACCCAGCTCACGTCTTCATTCTACCTGATATCCAGACCCCAGAGTCATCACCTGTGAGGGAACAACCCATTCCCCCAGATCAGAAGGAAAACAGCCTGCCAAGCTACACTTATCTTACTAGTTCTCCCAGGAGCTGAGCCTGGGCCTATTCTGGTTAAAGACACTCCTGAGTACAAGTGTGGGATAAAGGTTACCTGGAGGAGACAGGAGCACCTATTGGCTTGCCTCAGGGAGCGATGGAAACTGAGCAGAAGACAGTTTATTGTGAAACACTGACAGCTGCCTCTCTCGCTATTAAAAAATTCAAGAAATTGACTGATGGTTTTCGTAGAGTTGCTGACATCACTTTTCTGGCTCACAAGATAGTGTATCAGCAGCCTTCAGAAGTCCACCTCTCTAACACTTAGAAGTCTTCCCTCCCACCATCTCCCTCTCTTGCTCCACCATCTCTAGCGGCCAGAAGTTGAGTTAAAGTACTCTTGTTCTGTTTCCATGATGAGTTTCTGTAAGGTCAATCCTGACTGATAGAGATTCCATGTGTGTCCCAGTAGACCTGTGTTCCATGGGATTTCCAGTAACTGGTTGTTGTTGTTTTTCAGTAGATCGTCTGGGTGGACTCAAACTTCTAACTTTTTGGCTAGCAGCCAAAAGCTTAACTGTTTGTACCGTGCAGGGACTCTTGTGCTACCGTAACCATATTGCAATCACTGGATTATTTGTCTCTTTATGCCCTTTTCCTACAAATTCCTTAAGATCAGAGACTCTCTTTCATTTTCTATTTCCAATGTTTAGTTCAGAGCCTGGAAACTTACTAGACATTTCACAAATATCTGTTGAGTGACGTTTAATTGAAGAATGAGTAAATTGAAAGAATTATTTAGTTGAAAAAAAAAAGATAGTTTATCAGTAGCAGCAAATGGAAATAACACCAATAAGAAAAAGAAATTTTAACTAGAGCCCTGGAATCCTAAGGGAACTCAATTTCCAGATTTGCATTTTAAACTATCTAGTGTCCGAAGCAGTTACATTCAATGTTAGAAACAGTTCATTTCATATTTTCCCTATAACTTAAATCCTTAAAATTTAAAAATTTCTTATACTAACAAAATGTTTATAAATAAATGGCTAATAGGACGTTTTCAGTGAACCCTGCTTTTTTACTATTAGTAATGCAGCAATACTGCCCATTCTACAAACAGTCATGTTTCCTTAACTACTGATTGTTAATCTTTTAGCTATCTTCATGCAAACAAATTCATTCTACATTTGTGAGTACAAACTCTGTCTGGCTCAGTAGAGCTTCCTCTGTGACTTGATGGACAGAAAAACACCAGAGCATCCACTGTGACTTTGGATAGTCGAGCTGTTTGCTCTATAACGTTGGCTCATTGGCAGAAAGATTGGCAAGATGGGGAAAGCGTAGCAAGCCCTGTTTGCATGAATACTGTAGGACTTGGTGGGGAAGGGAACACAGATAATCTTCTCAAGTGTGTTTATGCTTTGACTTTTTGTTCCCAAAGACATCTGTAAATATTAAATAGGGTGGGGGAAATGATTTCCTGTAGTAACTGTTTAAAATGTACGTAAATAAATACAGAATCTTTTCAGGGAATATTACTTCTTATTGTAAATAATGCAGAGTGTCCAGTTAACAAAATATCTCAATTGTCTTTCTACTCATACAAATATTTTATTCTGTCCCATTTATTTAAGAACCTACTTAATGTGTCACATCCAGTCTGAGGAAGACCAAGAAGGGGTTATTCTGCTTAATTTTTAGATGGAAATTTGAAACATAGAGAATGACCTGTGCTCAGGGTCACACAATGAATAGAGGCTGACCGACCCACTGAGTTCAATGCAATCCCAGTGTGTGTTGAGTTCTATGCTTCTAGATTGAAAACTAATGTGGATAAACAACTTTGATCTTAGAATACAATAAACTAATGTGCAAACGAAAAAAAAGTCATCCACCTGTGGTGTTTCTGTTATGTTGTTGTTATTGTTAAGTGCCATCGAGTTGGTTCTGACTCACAGCCACCCTGTATAGGGTTCCCGAGGAGCAGCTGGTGAGCTTGAACCATCAACCTTGCAGTCCAGTGCACTAACCCACAGCACCACACTAGGACTTATTAATTATTTTAAGCACAAAGGGATTTAATATAGGGGAAATTTTCTCAAAGTGCTAAAAAAAAAAACCTAGAAGACCAAAGTGGGCCGTAGGTATACTACAACCCAGAGATTGGATACTGCAAGGAATCACTACCACCTCTGCAGAAGCCCAGGTCTGCTTCACTGGGCTGATGCCTACAGAAGCTCATAGCGTCTACAGGTCATCTACGTGAAAAATCTACATTGTCACCCAAGGCTACTGGAGACTATACTCGTCTGAGACCATGCTCCTACCCCCCTGCTATTGTATACTTAGTACAGAATTCCATCACTCTCTCAGTCCTACTGAAGAACTCAGGAACCACGGCTGAGATTAACACTACCTGTGACATACTGTAGCCATCTTCAGGGCTACCAAGAATGTCTCTGTTGAAGCCACTGTTACTCCTTTATAACATAACAACAACAACAACAGCATATATTGCTGTTGTTGTTGTTGTTATGTGCCTTGGAGTTGGTTCTGACTCATAGCGACCCTGTACAGAGTTTCCGAGGCTATAAATCTTTATGGGAGCAGAAAGCCTCATCTTTCTCCCGTGGAACAGCTGGTAGTTTCGAACTGCTGGCTCTGAGGTTCACAGCCAAATTCGTAACCACTACATTGCCGGATCTATCAATCAATCAATCAATCAATCTATCTATCTATCTATCTATCTATCTATCTATCTATCTATCTATCTATCTATCTATTTCACTTAAGGAGCTCTGGTAGCATAGTGGTTACAAGTCTGGTCGTTAATCTCATGGTCAGCAGTTCAAAACAGCTAGTGGTTCCATGGGAGAAAGATGAGGCTTTCCATTCCCATAAAGATGTACAGCCTTGGAAACCCTTTACAGGGTTGCTATGAGTCAGTACTGAGTCTATGGCACATAACCACCACGTTTCACTTGTTTTGCTTCTCTAGAAAACCCAGCCTAAGACAGTAGGCATAAAAATGAACTATCAAGCCAGCCAAAACATATAACCACTTACTTGTAATTCATTATAAGAATTTTGTTTTAGTTTTTACTCTGAGTGACAAAGGAACATAGGAAATTATTAAGTAGAAGGGTGATAGTATCTGACTTATATTTTTAAAGGATAATCTGGTATCTGTGTTAAGAGTAGACAATGGTCTACAGTATTATTTCCTAGAGCTGCTGGGACAAAGCACTGCAAAGTAGGTGGCTTCAACAGCAGAAATGTATTACTTCCAAGCTATGGAGCCTGGAGTCAAAATTTGTAGGGTGAGCAAGGCCATGCTCCTTACAAAGTCTCTAGGAGCCTTCCTTGGCTCACCCTGTTTCAGGTTGTCCTATGCATTTCTTGATTCGCAGCTTCACTTTAACTACTTCATCACACAACCGTCTTTTCTCTGTCTCTCTGTGTCTCTTCTTTTTAATAGGACACCACTTAGATTGGATCAGGACATGGTATGATTTCATGTTAATTGATAACATCTTCAAAGACACAGACAATATCTCATTTTCAAGTAAAAGGTCTTCAATATATCTTTTGGAGGGACACATTTTAATTTTTAGCATGGCCAAGAGTGAGTACAGTTAGAAGGCTCTACAAATCATCCAAATGAGTGGTCATGGTGGCTGGGATCAAAGTGACCGTAGTATAAACGGTGAGAAAAGATGAGGTTCTCTTTAGATTTTGGAGTTATAACTAATAGGTTTTTGATGAGCTAGCTGAAGGATGCATGAGGAGATATGTTAGATGGATCAAAGATTCCTGATCTGACAGCTGAAGCGGCAATGTTGTCCTTTACTGAGATGGAGAAGGCTTGAGTAGGAACAAATGGAATGAAAATCAGATGTCCGGTGTGTGGATATGTAAAATGTAAGATGCCTACTCAGCATCCAAGTGTAGATGTTGCAACTGTGGAGGTATAGATATGGGGGTTGTCAGCATATACAGATTTAAGACCCTCGATCTGGATAATGTCACTTAAAGAACACTTGACACAATTAGTTACTTTTTTTTTTTTTAAGTTTTTATTGTGAATTATAGTTTACATGGGAAAACATTAGCCTTACTTTCATCCTATCGTATATCATTTCATTGGCATGGTTACAATCCCCTCCATGCATCATCAAACAACCAAAGGGTATACCCCACAAGCCTGCCCTTCTGTCATCAATACACAGCCCCTCTCCCTCTCTGGGTCTAGAGTCATTATCTCTGTCATTATCTCTGGCATCACTGTTTCTCTGGGTATACATATTCTTTTGGCTAATATCCAACTCTCATATACTCATATCTCCAGACTCGTAAATCCAACTATCTTCTCAATTTTTTTTCTTGAATGACTAATAAAGATACAAGAAACTTGTATCTCAGACTGAACTCGGCTCTTCATATTTTCAAAACTGTTTCTAGTCTAATACACAGCCATACCAGTAAATTACTATTCTTTGATTCACTTGCTCAGGCCAACTAAATTTCAAAATTATCTTTGACTTCACTTTTCTCGCACCTTGCATCCAATCCATCAGTTATAATATTAGCACCACCTTCAAAATATAATTTTAATCTAAGCACTTTTCACTGTCTCCTCCATTACAAACCAGGTTCTTGTTACCAACCTTGGCTACTCTCTTAGCCTCCTGACTGGTTTCATTAGTTCCGTATTTGATCTACTGTTATCTTTTCTCCCAACTGCAACCAATCTCGTTCTTTTAGCATATAAATCAGATTAAGTCCTTCTTCCCAGTTTACTTCCCCCTCCCTCCTGGACAAAACATGCTGCCTTGTCTATTTACATCAGGCTAAATCAAGAGCCACAAATGTTCTCTAACCTCTCCAACCCATCAAAACATAAGCTGAGGATTTCAGGAGGTTTTCCAGATCTCTTTGGTCACCATATTCAATTCCCAATCTTCTTAACTAATACTTCTGAACCTGCCATCCTCACCTTGACCCTTTCATCCTCATACCCTACACCTTCCTTCAGGGCCCTATTAACATATGTAAGGGCACTGATAATCTGTGGTACCCATTCCTTTGCTTACTCATAAACTAAATGTGATATGTGAGATACATATATATATGGAGCATGGTGACTCTGTAGGATAAGCACTAAAATGTGAATCATAATGTCGTCAGTTCGAATCCATGAGTACTCTATGGGAGAAAGATGAGACTTTTGACTTCTGCAAAGATTTACAACCTCAGAAGCCCTATACAGATGGCACTTAACAACATATATGTGTGTGTGTGCTTTAGTTATGGATAACATTATTTATTTTTAAATGTAACCATTAGCAATTGAATGCAAAAGCGGTGTATGTTATTTTAGTAGAATGAGATAAACTGGATTATAAAACTTTTAGTTCATGTGGGACACAAAGACTTTTACTATATACCACATTTTCTACAAAATAATGTTCTACGTATTCTACAACAAAGAAAATGAGTCTTTGAATGTAGTTGTTTAAGCAATCATTGAAAAATCCTGTTGATGTTTCACAATGAAAAGCTGACTTTCATCATTTTTGCTTTCAATTGTTCATTCTTCAATTTTGATGCTATACTTGTTTAAGAACAAATGAAAAGATGCCAAATTAGAAAACTCAACTCAACATCAGCACAATATACATTCTTTTCCAGTGCACATGGAACAGTCTTCAGAATTGACCTTGTGTTAGGCCACAAAGCAAGCCTCCATAAATCTGCAAACATCAAAATACTACAAAGCATCCTTTCAGACCACAATGCCATAAAATTAAAAATCAACAATAAGAAGACCAAGTAAATAAAGTTTAATACATGGAAACTGAATAACACCCTGAAGAGCAACTGGATAATAGAATAAATTAAACGTGAATTCAGAAAGTTCCTAGAAACAAATGAGAATGAAAACACAACATACCAAAATCTTTGGGACACAGCAAATGTGGTGCTGAGAGGATAATTTATTGTGATAAATGCACACATCCAAAAATAAGGAAGAATCAAAATTAACACATTAACAAAGCATCTCCAGCAACTAGAAAAAGACCAACAGAGGGAACCTACAGTCACCAAGTGAAAAAAATAATAAAAGACCAGAGCAGAAATAAATGAGATGGAAAACAGAAAAACTATAGAAAGAACCAATAGGACTTTGAAATGATTAATAAAATTAATAAAATTAATAAATTAATAAAATTGACAAACCATTGGCAAACCTAACAAAAGAAAACAGGGAGAAGACACAAATAACATGCATTAGAAACCACATGGATGATGTCACAACGGAACCAAAGGAAATAAAAAAGATAATAACAGAATACTATGAAGAGTTGTACTCCAACAAATTTGGAAACTAAGAAGAGATGGATACATTTTTAGAAAAACACGACCTACCTAAACAGAGTGAAGTAGAAGACTTGAACAGACGCATAACAATAGAAGACATTGACCAGGTCATCAAAAAGCCCCCAACCAAAAGAAGTCCAGGACCAGATGGCTTCACTGGTGAGTTCTACCAGACATTCAGGAAAGAGTTATCACCAATTCTATTCAAATTATTCCAGAAGATAGAAGAGGATGGAAAACTTCCTAATACATTTTATGAAGCAAGCACAACCCTCATACCAAAACCAGGGAAAGACATCACTAAGAAAGAAAATTATAGACCAATATCCCTCATGAACATAGATGCAAAAATTCTCAACAAAATGCTGCCAACAGAATCCAGCAGCACATCAAAAAAATAATACATTATGCCCAGTGGGATTCATATCAGGGATGCAAGAATGGTTCAACATTAGAAAAACAATCAATGTAATCCACCATATAAACAAGAGAAAAGAAAACCAAATAATCATATTGATTGATGCAGAAAAGTCGCTTGACAAAATGCAACATCCATTCCTGATAAAAACCCTCAACAAAGTAGGAATTGAAGGGAAATTCCTCAACATAACCAAGAACATATATACAAAATGAAGAGCCTACATTCCTCTCAATGGAAAGAACCTGAAAGCCTTCCCTCTGAGAATAGGAACTAGACAAGGATGCCCTTTGTCACCATTCCTATTCAATATTGTGCTGTAAATCTTAGCCAGAGCTATATGGCAAGACAGGGAAATCAAGGACATCTGAATTGGCAAAGAGGAAATAAAACTCTATTTGCAGACGATATCATACTATATATAGAAAACCCCAAAGACTCAGTAAAAAGCTACTAGACCTCATTGGAGGATTCATACAAAAATCAGTTGGATTCCTCTATACCAAAAACAACAGCATTGAAAAGGACATTAGGAAAGCAATACCATTTAAAATAGCCACCCAAAGGATAAAATATCTAGGAAGAAATGTAACCAGAGAAACAAAGGACCTATACAAAGAAAATTACAAAACACTACTACAAGAAACCAAAAGATACCTACAAAAATGGAAGAATATACCATGCTCCTGGATAGGAATCAATGAAAAAATAGGGGAAAATATGAGCACTCTAATACAGGGCATACACAGACTACCAAACATTTTGAAACTTACATAAACAAAAATAGACAAAACAGATCAACGGGACATACTAAAAATTAAAAATGTATATGCATCAAAAGGCTTTATCAAACGAGTAAAAAGGGAGCCCTCAGAATGGGAAAAAAATCTTTAAATATATGAGAACCTATAACACCTCTACAAGAAAAGGACAAATAACCCAATTAAAAAGTGGGCACAGGACATGAACAGACACTTCACCAAGGAGGAAATCCAGGCAGCCAACAAACATATGAAGAAATGTTCATGATCACTAGCCATTGTTGTTGTTGTTAGGTGCCATTGAGTCGGTACCCTATCACAGCAGAACGAAACACTGCTGGTCCTGGGCCAACTTCACTAATGTTGCCACACTTGAGTCCATCGATGCTGCCACTGGGCCAGGCCATCTCGTTGGGGGTCTCCCTCTTTTTCTCTGACCTTCCACTTAACCAAATAGGATATCCTTCTCCAGAGACTGGTCCCAACTGACAGCATGTCTGAAGCATGAGAGACAAAGCCTGGCCATCCTGGCCTCCAAGGAGCACTCTGGCCACACTTCTTCCAACACAGATCTGTTGGTTCTTTTGGCAGCCCATGGCACTTTCAATATTCTCCTCCAACACCACAACTCAAAAGCACCAATTCTTCTATGGTCTTCCTAATTTACTGTCCAGCTTTCACATGCATATGAGGTTATTGAGAATACCATGGCTTGTGTCAGGCGTACCTTAGTCCTCAAGCTGACATTGTTTCTCTTCAACACTTTAAAAAGGTCTTGTGCAGCAGATTTGCCTAATGCAATACGTTGTTATGAATAACAGAGAAACACTAGCCATTAGAGAGATGCAAATCAAAACAACAATGAGATATCATCTCACACCAGCAATAACAGCAAAGATAAAAAAAGTAGAGGACAATAAATGTTGGCGAGGATGTGGAGAGACTGGGAACCTCTTACATTGCTGGTAGGATTGCAAAATGATCCAACCACTCTGGAAAACAATATGGCGCTTCCTCAGAAGGTTGGAAATAGAGATACCTTATGATCCAGCAGTTCCTCTACTTGGTAATTATCCACAAGAAATATGAGACATAACGCGAGTAAATATACGCACACCAATGTTCATAGCAGCACTATTTACAATAGCAAAAAGATGGACACAGCCTAAATACCCATCTATGAAAGAATGGATAAACAAACTGTGGTACATACACACAATGGAATACTATGCTACCTTGAAGAATAACGAGGAAGCTGCAAGCCACCGCATAACATGGATAAAACTTGAGGACATTATGCTGAGTGAAATTAGTCAGTCACAAAAGGAGAAATATGGCATAGGTCCATTATTGTAAAAGATTAAGAAAAAGCACCCACACTAAAAGGGGAGGGGGGGAGAGGGGAACTATCTCCAAGGAATGGTGAGTCTAGAGATGTTGAAAGGGTAAAAGATAGAAAGCCTTCCCCTAGAACCAGCATGCTGAATTTGGACTTCTAGCCTCCTAAACTATTAGAAAGTGTGTTTCTGTTTGTTAAAGGTATCCACTTGTGGTATTTCTGTTGTAGCAGCCCTGGATAGCTAAGACTTGTGCATGCACTTCTCACCGTTTGAGGCTGCATCTTCACAATTTATCAAACAACTGCTGATACCTAACAGCACTGAGACTGATCGTACAGAGCACGATGCAAGTGCAACAGTATGCTAAACCTGAAGACATGCTATGGTTTGCTTTGCACAGGACTAGAAGTGTCACAAGTCATATGATTATAATGTTATTGATATGCTGTCTATGAGAGAGAATGTGAAGTAATACCCAAATGGTCAAAAATGACAATAGAATTATTATCATACATACAATTTGTAAAATATACATTTTTGTGTGTGAAATTGTTCAACTCCCATACATACATATATAACCAATGTCACAATAACACTACTTCTCAATGAGAAAATTTGGTTTGCAAGTCATAAAGATACCAAGAAATTTCATAAAAGAAAGTCAGTCTGAGAGAAAGGGGGGAAATGGATTATATAATTTTTAATATATAATATTTATTTAATTCATTTCCATAAGAATTACTCAATTTCCTTACATAAGATATATAAATATTCTGATAAACATAAATGTAATCTTTTAATAAATGTCCTTTGCTGCTTTCTTGGAAGATAAATTTAGAAATACACTCATTGTTGCAAAACAGAAACATATTTTGCATGGTAAATATGAAATTTTGCCTCATCTTAAGGTGCCTTATATCTAATTTATTATCATATATAGAGTAATATGTGGTGCTGCAGGATAATGTGCTGAAGCAAAAGATTAGTTTGAGCCACAGGGTCGGTGGTTCAAACCCACCAGTCCCTCCTCAGAAACCCTATATAGGGTGGCTGTGAGTCAGAACTGACTTGATGACACTTAACAACAGTAACAACATAGAATAATATCAAGCACTGTGTCTTGTGCAACAGACAATAAAAATTAAACTCAATATATAAATTTAAATGTTTCATGTCAGGTCATTAATATTTCCAGATTTTCTGAACATTCGGTATGTTAGTGCCATATTAAATATTATGCTTGTTAATTTTATATTAAATGCTCGATTGTGTTTATCTGCATGCCAAACATATTTTAAGGTTAAAGTTATAAGCAGTATTTTTATAGAACTTAGGACATAACTCTGAACATAGATGTTATTCAGGTGAAAAATAACTTGACTGAATTCATTGCAATGCTATATTTATTGGAGTCTCCTCACTTTAGGGTGTCATCTAAGACTGGAGTTCCCATTGGTTGCTTACCAGAACTTGTACAAGAGTGTACCCTCGTGTTTATATCATGGCAAAGAGAATTTCTGGCCCTTCTGGCTGGAGTTGTTGGATCAACAGACAAGGATGTAAAAGTTGGTTCTCTCAAAATGGATCAGAGATCTGTTATCTATTAATATAATTTGTCCTTGTGCAGTAACCTCTCATGTTAGATCCAATTGCTTATTAGGTGAATGAATGTAGCAAGAGTCAGACTTGACAGTCCACCCCCACCTTGTATTTATTGGCAAGAAATAGTATACTTCCAAAAGACCCAACAAGATAAGGAGTTTCAATTACATGTGAGGAGGCCATAGGAGACAGATGTCAATGAAGGTGTTGAAGTGACAGGGGTCACAAACCTTGTTTGTGAGCACCCTTGTGGCCCTGCATACACTTTATATCTGGTCCGGAGCTGGTCTCAATTTCATGTAGTGCTCTGGACTTCCCATCCATTGTAATATTCAATTTTCCTATTGTCCCACCTGCTTGGCATCTTTGGGTCTGTGCTTTGGACAAATGGTGCCCTTGTTTTGTTGGTGCCCTAAGCATGTGCTTACCTTGATTACTAGACAGGCTGTCCTACTGTTCTTACACCAATGTGTCAACAAAACTTTAAATTGAATGGGTCACAGTCTCCAAGCGTATTTTTTTTTAGCTCTTCCTTATGCTTCAGGTAGTAAGAATAGAAGAAGAGTTTGAATTAGACAGACCCAGCATAGAGTCCTGTCCAGTCACTAAGTCTCTTTAAATCTCATGTCATTAATCAATAATATGAATATAATATATACTTACCAGGGTTATATGAGATTAAATGCAAAATATAAAATAAACATGTTTTCTTTCTTACTCCCCTTCCCTAATATCTGTTTCACTTTCTCTTTTTTCTTTTTCATCCCCATTCTTTTTGAACCACTAGTTAACTTTGTATACATTCAGCCAAAAATCCTATCAGAATAAAATGGAAACTGAGTAGATGACTGAGAAATTTAGACAGTTCCAAGTCCTGCTTTTAATGGCATAAACTATTTCTTTTGGGTTGAAACAGCAAATGGTGTCATTTGAAGCTAGCTTAGCTCTTTGGCTTTACTTCAATTGAGAAGACCTGGTTTTACTGCCCTACCTCTTCCTGCTTGAATTACTGTGAGAGTTACCATTTTCTTCTGTTACCAACGTGATGAGATCTCTGAAACAAGGTAACTCAGAGAAGGGAATTCAATGTGGAGTTGGTTTTACTATTTGAAAGAGTAATTCAATTTCAGGACCAGCAGAGAAACACTGTTTAGTTGAGCTCTAAACGTATTTGGCTTATACCATGTTTTTATTTATACAACAAATTTTAGTATAGTGAAAAAGAGAAAAAGTACTATGTACATTTTTAAAAACCTATACTTAAAATGCACCCCTCATTTTATGACAGGAGGAAGGGGAGCAGTCCTTAACTTTGATAAGGAAAGAAGGCCTCTGAAAAACAGTTTCCTAGAAAATTATGATCACAATTCAACTAGCAAACCACAGGCAGATTATGTTGCTGGGTGATTTGAGATCTTGTTTTAGCAGAGCAGAACCCTGGTTACAGCTATAGGTACCTCAAATAGACTAAAGTGCCCATCCATCACTTAAATCAGAGTTTTCTTATTTTATTGCTACATGTTATTTATCCCTGATTTAATAATATAATAAAACTTTGGGGTTTACAAAACATAATTTTCTGTTTTGTTTTTAAACAAGCAGTTGTTCAGGCTCAGATTGTATGTATGACCTTGCTAGCCCTGTTATATAGAGCTGAGCCTACCAAACCATAAACCAGTATTTCCAAACCCTGACACCATCTCTTATCTATAGACACAGCTAAGGAAGGAGAAGAAATCCCAAGAAAAGTAGAATGACTTCCTGGGCACTTGACTTCATTCCCACTGGAATAAGTCAGTGATATAGGAATATGACACATCATACTTCAGAAGGGCTGGGAAGAAGGGTGGAATGGGAATAGGAAGTATAGGGAAGATGTGGGAGAACTGTTGTTACATGGAGGGGATTGCAATCATTGAGATGAAACAAAGCATATGATTTGTTGAATGTAAAGCTGATGATCTATTCTGTAACAGAATGATGATCATTCACAATCAAAAGCTTAAGAAAACAAAAAACAAAACAAGCAACTGATGACCAAGAGTACTTCATTCAGCAACAATCCATATGGCTCAAATAATCATGCCGCATCCAGAGAGCAGAAACACTGAGCAAACCTGGATGACTCTATAGTTGAGCGCAAGTGGAGTTTTCCATGGTCTTAGGAACAAATATGCTACAACTAAGTTCTATTTGTAAATGCTGGTTATGGTGATTATGTGCCATGGAGTCGGTTCCGACTCATAGCGACACTGCACAAGGTTTCTGAGGCTGTAAATCTTTATGGGAGCAGAAAGCCTCATCTTTCTCCCATGGAACAGCTGGTAGTTTTGAACTGCTGACCATGAGATTAGCAATCCAATTTGCAACCACTATGCTCCTGGTGTAGCGTAGTGGTTACGAATCGGGGTGCGAACCTTAAGGTCAGTGGTTCGAAACTACCAGCCGCTCCGCGGGAGAAAGATGAGGCTTTCTACTCCCGTAAAGATTTACACCCTCGGAAACCCTGTACAGGGTCGCTATGGGTCGGAACCGACTCAACGGCACTTAACAACAACAACAACAACATGCTCCTGGTGTAGCGTAGTGGCTACGAATCGGGCTGCGAACCTTAAGGTCAGCGGTTCGAAACCACCAGCCGCTCCGCGGGAGAAAGATGAGGCTTTCTACTCTGGTAAGGATTTACACCCTCGGAAACCCTGTACAGGGTCGCTATGGGTCGGAACTGACTCAACGGCACTTAACAACAACAACAACATGCTCCTGGTGTGGTGCTGTGGACTAATGCGTCAGATTGCAAAGTCGTTTGAACTACAAGGTCAGTGGTTCAAGCTCACTAGTCACTCCTTGGAAACCCTATACAGGGTCGCTATGGGTCGGAATCTACTTCACAGCATTTAACAACAACAACAACAAATGCTACCAGAGCTCCTTTTGTAAATGCCATACAAGTGCAAATATATCCATCCCAGTGGTTCATTTAACGCATTGCTAATTAACAACAGCAGGGGGCAGAAGACAACTACCACAATGTTCCAAAGAACAGGTCATTCATTACTCCTAGGAAACGTGACTTCATTTTCCTTTATTTAGAAGTTGATCTGAAACAACGTAAAAATAACATTTTCTATTTTGCAGGTTGCTATCTATTTTCTTTGCACGTACAATGAAGAACTCATCAAAATAAATGAAAGTACCAATATTATTCCAGACAACTAAAAAACATTTTGTAATGTTTCTACCCCAGCCTGCATTTTCCCTCTTTTCTACCTATGTTTAACGTTTTCCCACCAAATAAGCTCTTTACCTTTGTTCTAGTTAAGGCTTGAGATGATTGTAATTTCAACTGACAGCTTCCTGAGAAACTTAGAACCTGTTCCACCCATCTAAACTAATTCTAACTGGACTCTAGACCGTCAGGAAGTGAGAAATAATAAATGAAATCAAGGGAATGTCGTCAAGTGCCCAGGAAGACTAGCAGTCATTCACCTTTCTTGGAGTTTCATCTCCATCCTTAGCTGTGCCTATCGATAAGAAATGGTGTCAGGATTTGGAAACAATGGTGTATGGTTTGGTAGCTGCTTGTTGTTGTTGTTAAGTGCTACTGGGCCAGTTCTGACTTATAGTGACCCTGTACAGGGCTTCCAAGGAGTAGCTAGTTGGTTTGAACTGCTGAATCTGAGGTTCACTGTCCAGCGTTGATTCTATAGCACCACACCAGCTGCTTAGGTTGCAGATAATTTGTTATGCATCAAAAGGTAATTGCAGAGTTGGTAACCATGGCAATGAAATGATATATGATAGGATGAATGTAAAGCTAATATTCTCCCATGTAAACTATCACACAATTCACAATAAACATTAAAAAAAAGAAAAGAAAATCAAATGACAAGGAGCATTAGGCAAATCTGCTGCACAAGACCTCTTTAAAGTGTCCGAGAGCAAAGATGTCAGTTTGAGGACTAAGGTGCACCTGACCCGACTCATGATATTTTCAATAACTTCATATGCATGTGAAAGTTGGACAATGAATAAAGAAGACTGTAGAAGACTATAAAAGATTAAATGCATTTGAGTTATGGTATTGGAGAAGAATATTAAAAGTACCATGGACTGCCAAAAGAAAAAACAAATCTGTGTTAGAGGTATACTCAGAAGGCTCTTTAGAAGCCAGGATGGCCTGACTTCATCTCTCATACTTCTAACACATATCATCAGGAGGGACCAGTCCCTGGAGAAAGACATCATACTTGGTAAATTGGAGGGTCAGCGAAAAAGAGGAAGACCCCCAATGAGACGGGTTGGCACAGAGGCAACTATAATGAACTCAAGCATAGCAAGAATTGTGAGGTTAGCACAGGACCAAGTAGTGTTTTATTTTGTTGTGCATAGAGTCACTAAGAGTCCGTTCCAACTCGATGGCACCTAACAAAAACTAAACCTCCCATTCCCCTGTTCCCGCTATCTAGGGAGGAGCAGACAGTTCCTTCTTCAGCTAGGCACTCCAAAACTTCTGTTCTCCTGCTTTACTTATGCTTATGCTAGGGAGGGGAGTCCTGGTGTGGCACTGTGGATTAATGTGTCAGACTGCAAAGTCATTTGAATTGCAAGGTCAGCAGTTCAATCTCACCAGCTAGTCCTCAGAAACCCTATACAAGGTCTCTATGGGTAGGAATCCACTCGACAGTACTTCACAACAACATGCTAGGGAGGAGCTGACAGCCCCCTTTTCCTACTTTGAAGCTCTTTTTCTGGTTCTGCATACCACCATTACCATCCTTAACTGCCCTTACATTTGAGAAGCTTGTATATACTGTGATAAAAAAGGACATTAAGCCCTCCGCCTCTCCTGCCGAAAAACTTAATGATCCAGCCAGCCACCAGTGGACACAGGTGGGTTTTGCCCTTTGCCAGGTCAAGTCCCTTGTTGGTAAACCATTTCTTTTGAGTCTCTTTTCTGTAATAAACTAATATCTCAGAAGCAGGGGGGGCGGGGGGGGGGGGGAGGTAACTGCAGAAATGACACCAACCATCCCTCCCAGAGCACTCTCTACTCAGCCAGGTTTGATAATTCATTGCAATGGCTGGTTCCAAAGCTACTTCCACATTTTAGGTTTTGGTCACATCAGCACCTTGTTCCTATTGTTGCTGTTGTTTTTATGTGCCATCAAGTTGGTTCCGAATCATAGTTACCTTAAGGAGAGACTGATGACCTTGAAGAGAGACTGATGGTTTTGAACCTGCCAGTGGATTTGAACTTTGTTGATATCAAGCAGTCCAGTACTTATACTACAGGGCCTCACCAGGACTCCAGAACTAACCAGGCCCTGCTTAGCTTCCAAGATCAGATGAGATCACGCACATTCAGGGAGGTATGGAGGTAGAGTTAAGAAATGTCTTCTGAGCAAAGCTTAAGCATTGTCAGAAAAACCAGATTCAAAGATTAAATCAGGGTGTGAATACAAAATCTTTGTGAATCTTTGTAAAGACTTTAGAAAGATCAAAGGTTATCTTCAGAGTACTAGTCAGTCAAATAAAAAGGTGCTCTGGTAGCGTAGTGGTTACAAATTGGGCTGCGGAACTGCAAGGTCAGCAGTTCAAAACTACCAGCCGCTCTGCGGAAGAAAGATAAGGCTTTCTGCTCCCGTAAAGATTTATAGCCTCAGAAACCTTGTGCAGGGTCGCTATGGGTTGGAACCGACTCGACGGCACTTAACAACAATAACACAACAAAGAGAATAAGGGAGTCCTGGTGTGGCACTGTGGATTAATCCACTGGATTACAAGGCCGGTTTGAACCACAAAGTCAGCCATTCAAGTTCACCAGTCGCTCCTCAGAAACCCCTATACAGGGTTGCTATGAGTCAGAACTGACTCGACAGCACTCAAAAACAACAAAGAGAATTAGGAGTTATGGTGTGGTACTGCTGGTTAATGTGCTGGACGCTGGATGGCAAGATGAGTTTGAAATGCAAAATCCACTGTACAAGCTCATCAGTCACTCCTCCTCGGAAACCCTATTCAGGGTGACTGAGAATCAGAATCGACTCCATGGCTCTTAACAACAACAAAGAGACTAAGGATGTGCCTCATAGATCCTTCAATGAACAAGATTGTTTCTTGGAAATCTAATGTGTTGTGCCTCAGCCATCTCCAAAGAAAAACACCTGAGTTTACTTTACACTTATGGTGGTGGTGGATATGTGCTGTGGAGTCGGTTCCAACTCACAGCAACCCTGTACAGGGTTTCCTAGGCTGTAAATCTTTATGAGAGCAGAAAGCCTCCTCTTTCTCCCACAGAACAGTTGGTAGTTTTGAACTGCTGTTCCTGAGATTAACAGCCCGATTCGTAACCGCTATGCTACCAGAGCTCCTTATGTTGTCATTGTTAGGTGCCATGGAGTGGGTGCTGACTCATAGCGACCTTATGCGCAGCAGAATGAAACACTGGGCCAACCTCACTATTGTTGCCACACTTGAGCCCATTAATACTGCCACTTGGCCAATCCATCTTGCTAGGGCGTCTCCCTCATTTTCTCTGACCCTCAACCTTACCAAACATGATATCCTTCTCCAGCGACTGGTCCTTCCTGACAATTTGTCCGAAGTAAGAGAGATGAAGTTTGGCCATCTTGGCCTCCAAGGAGCACTCTGACTGCACTCTTCCAACACAGGTCTATTGGTTCTATGGGCAGCCCATGGCACTTTCAATATTCTCCTCCAACACCATAACTCAAAAGCATCAATTCTTCTATGGTCTTCCCTATTTACTGTCCAACTTTCACATGCATATGAGGTTATTGAAAATACCATGGCTTGGGTTAGGTGCACCTTAGTCCTTAAATTGACATCTTTGCTCTTCAACACTTTAAAAAGGTCTTGTGCAGCAGATTTGCCTAATGCAATACATCCTTTGATTTCTTGACTGCTGCTTCCATGAGTCTTGATACTTGATCCAAGACGAATGACGTCCTTGACAACTTCAATCTTTTCTCTGTTGATAAGAATGTTGTTTATTGGTCCAGTGGTGAGGATTTTTGTTTTCTTTACATTGAGATGCAATCCATACAGAAGTCTGTGATCTTTGATCTTCATCAGTATTTAAGTCCTTTTCACTTTCAGCAAGCAATGTTGTATCATCTGCGTATCGCAGGTTGTTAATGAGTGAGTCTTCCTTCAATCCTGATGCCACATTTTTCTTCATATAATCTAGCTTCTTGGATTATTTGCTCAGTATACAGGTTGAGTAAGTATGGTGAAAGAATACAACTCTGTCATACACCTTTCTTAATTTAAAACTATCCAGTGTTTCCATATTCTCTTTGAACAATTGCCTCTTAATCCATGTACAGATTCCTCATGAGCAGAATTAAGAGCTCCTTATAGTACATCTCAATTTGGACCAAGCTTACTTCAAGTGCCTGATAGCTTCATGTAGCTAGGGGCCACTGTAAAAGCAAGTGCAGCTCTAGAGTATGTATCTAAAAGTAGAATTGTTGTGTTGAATGTAAACAAAGTGGCAAATTTACTAAATATTCCTGTAACTGCTCTTCAATCCCAATTATTGCCATCAACTTAGTATTGTGAGACATTTTAATTTTTGTAATACAAATGGATGTGAAGTATCTCATTTGGGGCTTGAATTCTTTTTCTCCTAGTTACTAGTGTGGTTGAGTCTCTCATCATATGTTAATTGTCCACTCAGGTTTCCTTTTCTGTGAATTGCCTATACCAGTTGTTTGCCATTTTGTTTCCTGCCAACCTCCCTGTTGTTGTAGATTGCCTTCACCTTCAACTAAGTTCTTTGCCATTTTTACATTGTCTTTGAAAAATTATTATTTGTAGGAGTTCTGTTTGTTTTTGGCATATTCTTGATTACTATTCCTGATTGGACTATGCATTGCAGATATGTTCTCTTAGTCAATTACTTCTCTTTTTACTTTCTTTTTTTAGTAGTCATTCTTATCAATCTTTTCCTTTTGTGTTTTTTAGTGATTTCTCAAATCTTTTCTGACTTCAAAGTCAGAAATAATATCTTTTTATATTTTCTTCTAAATATTATGTTTTACACATTTAATTTAATCTATCCATTTTTTTTAATTAAGTGAGTTAAAGATCTAATTTTTCCTAAATGAACAATTGATTGTCCAGAGCAATATATTAAATAGCCCATCTTTCCCCCATCTATGAGGGACTTCAAAAAGTTTGTGGGAAAACTCTATTCTCTTTTAATTCCATTTTTCCATGAACTCTTTTAAGCCCTCTCATTTAAGGACTGCCATTTCTGATGCTAATTTTATGCTAATTTTATTGGTGACCTTATCTATCTATATTTGGAGTCCTGGGGTAGTGCTATAGGCTAAGCCCTGGACCACAAGCTAGGCAGTTTCAACTCACCAACTGTTTCTTGGAAACCCTATGCAAGGTGGCTATGAACCAACTCAATGGGCACTTAACAACAATCTATATTTTGTTTATTTTCATAATCCATCACTTTCTCTTTATTATTTCTGCTTTCCATTTCCATACAATGACATGTTCACAATATTAATAACAGCTTGATTCATAACAGTCCAAATGTTCATCAAAAGGTTAATGGATAACATACTGTGATACATTCATTCAGTGAAATACTGCTCAATAAAAACAAACAAAAAGATAAATGCAAAAAACATGGCCACTCATGTAAACTATCACTCAGTACACAATAAAAGCTTGAAAAAAAAAAAAGAAAAAGAAAAAGAAAGCCTACTCCCAGCCCCTCCATACACTCTCTACCCATTCAGTCATGTTGGTTTCACTTCCATCTCCTAGCCTCTTTTGAAAGTGTGTTTTCTGAAATCACTAAGTTTTCATATGCCCACTCCATTGAGGCTTTTTCTGACTTCACATCATTTATTGTTTCTGCTTCATTTGGTGTTAGATTTTCATTCTCCCACACAGTATTCCCATTAGCTGTTATTACATTCTTTTGTTTCATTCTAAATCTTTCACGGCTTTGTCTTACTTTCATAGACTCCTCTGCCCAATATTTTGAACTTTTCAAAGAACTATCTTCAGATCTTTAATCTTTTCATTCTTTTATATGTCTTGCTGACCTCATTTGAACTAATGACTCCAGTAAATACCTACTTGCTGAATGTTGGCAAGTTGAAAAAAAAATCACATGGATAATACTCTAAATTATTGTGCTGAGTGGAGAAAAAGAATACATACTGGATGATTCTACTCATAGAAAAATCAAACTAATCAACAGTGACAAAAACACATCAGTGGTCTGAAATTGAGGGCAGGTGCTTTATTGACTGGGATGAGTGTAAGAATGGTGGAAACACATTCATCTCAGTTATGATGATAGTTACATAGGTGCAACTCATCAAACTGGACAATTAAAAGGGAGCGTGTTTTACTTCTGAAAATTATGTCCAGTAAGTTAATTTTTTTTAGTTTAATGAGGTATCTTTTCTACTCCACTGGTGATGGTGGTTGTGTGCCGTTGAATCAGTTCCAACTCATAGCCACCCTGTATAGGGTTTCTGAGGCTATAAATCTTCATGAGAACCTCATTTTCTGATCCATTTATTGTTGTTGTTATATGCCGTCAAGTAACTTCCGACTCATAGTGACCCTGTACAGGGTTTCCTAGGAGCAGCTGGTGGGTTTGAACCATTGACCTTGTGGTTCACAGTCCGGTGCTTATCCCATAAGGCCACACCAGGAGTCTAGAATGGCTAATATTAAAATGATTGACGATACCAATGCTGAGGCAATGGAGCAATTTGAACTGTTATATATATTGTTGGTGAGAACATAAAATATAACAACTAATTTGGAAAAATCTTTTACAGTTTCTAATAAACATACACTTACTTTATTATATAAGGATCTCTGGTAGCGTAGTGGTTATGAATCGGGCTGCTAACCTCAAGGTCGGCAGTTTGAAACTACCAGCTGTTCTGTGGGAGAAAGGTGAGGCTTTCTGCTCCCGTAAAGATTTGTAGTCTCAGAAACCCTGTGCAGAATCACTATGAGTCGGAACCAATTCCATGGTACTTAACAACAACAAGAACTTTATTATCTAGAAATTATACTACTATGAGTGGCACTCTAGAATAAGCACTGGAATACTAACCCCAAGGTCAGCAGTTCAAACCCATAAGCTGCACCTCAGAATCCCTACACGGGGTTGATGAGTTAGAACCAATGCAAGGGCACTTAACAACAGTTACATGTCGATACCAAAGAGAAATGTAAACATATGTCCACAAAAATACTTTTCAAAAACTTGTCATAGCATCTTTTTTCATAATAGCCTCAAATAGGAACAACCCAAATGTCCATCAAGAAGTGAAAAGAGATAAATGATGGTATAAATGCTGTGAAATACTACCCACTATTAAAAATGAGCTACTGATACACATGGATAAATCTGTCTATATATCCAGATCTTGTGCTAATTGGTATCAGTAGTGTATAATCAAAGCCCTGGTGTGGTGCTGTGGGTTAATGCACTGGACTGCAAAGTTAGTTTGAACCACAAGCTCACCAGCTTGCTCCTTGAAAACCTTGTAAGGGTCCCTATGGGTTGGAATCGACTTGATGGCACTTAACAACAGTGTGTAATCAGTCATCTATGAGCCCTGGTGTAGTGGGTTAAGTGTTGGGTTGCTGACAGAAGTTCAGCAGTTCAAGTCTACAAGCCACTCTGGGAGAACAATGAGGCTGACTGCTCCTATAAAGATTTACAGTTTCGAAAATCCAAAGGAGCAGTTTTACCCTGTCCTATAAGGCTGCTAGGAGTTGGAATCTACTCAACAGCAGTGTTTTCTAGTTTTGTTTTGTGTTTGGGTCACGGCTCTTCTATTTGGTAGTTTTAGATACTAACCCTCTTACTTCTAAAACTCTATTTCGGGTTTTGGTAGTCATTGTCTTGTGAGTTCATATTTAACTGAAGCCATAAGGCCATTCTGGTATTGAAATTGCCTACTGATTGGAAGAGATCCATATTTGTGCCCATTCCAAAGAGAGGTGACCCAATGGAATGCGGAAATCATAGTACAATCTCTTTTATATCCCATACGAGTAAAGCATTACTCAAGGTAATACAGAAATGGCTGCAAGCATACACTGACAGAGAACTTCCAGAGGTTCAAGCCAGATTCAGAAGAGGCTATGGAATGAGGGATATCATTGCTGATGTCTGATGGATCTTGGCTGAAAGCAGAGAATATCAGAGAGATGTTTACCTGTGCTTTATTGACTACGCAAAGGCTTTCGATGTGGATGTCATGATTGTGTGGATCATAACAAACTATGAGCAACATTGCAAAGTATGAATATTCTGGAACACTTAATTGTGCTCATGAGAAATCTGTACCTCGACAAAGAGGCAGTTGTTCGAACAGAACATGGGATCACTGAATGGTTTAAAATTAAGAAAAGTGTGCAACAAGGTTATATTCTTTTACCATACTTATTCAACCTGTATCCTGAGCAAGTAATCCAAGAAGTTGGGTTATATGAAGAAAAATGTGGCATCAGGATTAGAGGAAGTCTCATTAACAACCTGCGATATGCAGGCTTGCCGAAAGGGAAGAGGACTTAAAACATTTACTAATGAAGATCAAAGAGCACAACCTTCAGTATGGATTGCATCTCAATGTAAAGAAAACAAAAATCTTCACCACTGGAGCAATCAACAACATTCTTATCAATGGAGAAAAGATTGAAGTTGTCAAGAACTTCATTCTTCTTGAATCAACTATCAACACTTACGGAAGCAGCAGTCAAGAAATCAAAGGATGTATTGCATTAGGCAAATCTGCTGCACAAGACCTTTTTAAAGTGTTGAAGAGCAAAGATGGCACCTTGAGGACTAAGGTTATTTTCAATAACCTTATATGCATGCAAAAGCTGGACAGTGAATAAGGAAGACTGTAGAAGAATTGAGGCTTTTGAGGCATGGTGTTGGAGGAGAATATTGAAAGTGCAATGGGCTACCAAAAGAATCAGTAGGTCCATTTTGGAAGAAGTGCAGCCAGAGTGATACTTGCAGGCCAAGATGACCAAACTTCCTCTCTTATACTTCTGTCAGGAGGGACCAGTTGCTGGAGAAGGATATCATGTTTGGTAAGGTGGAGGGTCAGAGAAAAAAAGGAAGAACCCCAGAGAGATGGACTGGCCAAGTGGCAGCATCAATGGGCTCAAGCGTGACAACCACTGTGAGGTTGGTCGAGGATCAGACAGTGTTTCATTCTGTTGTGCATAGGGTCGCTATGAGTTGGCACCTAACAACAACAACATGTATGGTTTCCCAGACTGTAAATCTTTACAAGGGAAGACAGCCTCATGTTTCTCCCACAGAACAACTGGTGGTTTTGAAGTACTATTCAGTTAGCACCCGAACTCCTGTCTCAGTGCCAACATCATTATTCATCAGAAAAATACAAATTAAAATGCAATGAGATACCCCTGCACACTCACAAGAGTGGATAAAATTCAAGAGTGAAAACACCAAACAGCTTGAACTCTTATGTATTGCTGATGACAATGCAAAATAGTACTATCACTTTGGAAATAGTATGATAGTACCTCAAGTTAAACATGGAATATGTTTACCATGGTTGTCAGGTGCTGCTGAGATGGCTCCAACTCACAGTAACCCTGTGCACAACAGAACAAAACACTGCCAGGTTCTGCACCATCCATGCAATTGTTGTTACATTTGAGCCCGTTGTTTTTGCCACTGTACCAATATCTCTCATTGGGGGTCTTCATCTTTTTCATTGACCTTCCATTTTATAAAGCATGATGTCCTTCTCAAGGGACTGGTCCCTCCAGATAACATGCCCAAAATATGGAAATTGAAGTTTCACCATCCTGGTCTCTAAAGAACATTCTAACTATACTTGTTTGTTCTTCTGGCAGTCCATGGTACTTTTAATATTACCCTCCAAAATCATAATTCAAATGCATCAATTCTTCTACTGTCTTTCTTATTCATTGTCCAGCTTTCACATGAATATGAGGAGATTGAAAATATGACCAATAATTGTATGTTGTTGTTAGATGCCATTGAATCAGTACCTCATAATAACCCTATGCACAACAAAATGAACGAAACACTGCCTTGTCCAGGGCCAACCTCTCATTTGTTGCCATCCTTGCTGCCACTTTGCCAATCCATCTCACTGAGATTCTTCCTCTTTTTCTCTGACCCTCCACCTTACCATACATGTTATCATTCTCCATATCTGACAATATGTCTCAAGTATGAGAGATGAAGTTTGGCCATCATGACCTCCAAGGAGCACTCTGGCTATACTTCTTCCAACAGAGCTCTGTTTGTTCTTTTGCCAAACTATAACACTTTCAATATTCTCCTCCAACACCGTAACTCAAAAGCATCAATTCTTCCACAGACTTCCTTATACACTGTCCAGCTTTTGCATGCATATGAGGTTATTGAAAATACCATGGCTTGGGTCAGGTGCACCTTAGTCCTCAAGCTTTGCTCTTTAACACTTAAAAGATGTCTTGAGCAGCAGATTTGCCTAATGCAATACATCGTTTGATTTCTTTTTTAGTATATATTTTTTAATGTTTTATTGTGAATTATGTGATAGTTTACATGGGAGAGCATTAGCTTTATATTCATCCTATCATATATCATTTTATTGCCATGGTTACAATCCCCTCCATGTATCATCAACCAACCAAAGGGTATACCCTGCAAGCCTGCCCCTGGGTCGTCAGCACAAAGCCCCTCTCCCTCTCTGGGTATAGAGTCTCCAGCC
>NW_006408534.1:5355905-5370034 GCF_000296735.1 Chrysochloris asiatica | reverse complement strand
CCTGAGGGGACCCAACCACTTGCCTTGATGTCTCCTAGGCAAGCAACTTCCTTGTTCTTGTAGTAATCAGTCGCTCTACTTATATTGTTTTGTATTTTGCCTATCAGTCTTTCTTTCAAGAAGTATCTTCTCTTCTTCTAGCCACTCCAGGCTGGTCTGCTTGTCATTTCAAGTGGAAATTTCCCACCTCAGAAGATTCTGAGTGAGGTTCAGGATTCCACCTATGGTCTTATGTAATGCAGAGGCTCCGCAGGAAGCCTCCTTTCCTGGGAACATTGTAGCCCCATTTAGGTATTCCAATCAGTTATAGGCAGAAGACAGACTTACAAGCTTTCTGTGGTGATATTTCTGGCTATTCCTTTCTCTCCCCTTAAGTGTCTATTTTATAATGGTATGCCAGTGAAACCAAGATTCAAAAGACAGTCAAGCATCTTAACATTATTTGCCCTCTTTTCCCCATTCCAACTATGTCTCAATCCCTGCATCCCAGAGCCCTGTTGTTCCAAGTTTATGCATGCATCATTATTTACCTCTGTCCCACGTAGCCCATGCAAACCTGCCTACTTGTTTTCCTGTCTGCTTTGCACTTCCATTCCCCTCCCCCATCTTGTGTATTGCCCCCCTCCCTAGCACCCAAACTATCCTGTGTCTATTCCCTAACCTGTGCTCCACCTTTCCCTCCCTCCCCTCACCCTACCCCCCCACATTCCAGTAACCAGAAAGGAATCCTGCCTTCCCGTCCCCCCACCTTTAGTATGGGTTTTTTTTCTTTAGTCTTTTATAATAGTGGTCCTATGCATTATTTTTCCTTTTGTGACTGACTAATTTTACTCAAGTAAAGTTTTGAGTCCTGGTGTGCTGCTGTGGGCTAACATGTCAGACTGCAAAGTCATTTGAACTGCAAGGTCGGTGGTTCAAGCTCACCAGCTGCTCCTTGGAAACCCTATACAGGGTCGCTTTGGGTTGGAATTGACTCAACGGCACTTAACAACAACCACCACAAAGTTTTGCTAAAGGTAATACAGAAACGGCTACAATCATACATTGACAGAGAACTTCCAGAGGTTCAAGCCAGATTCAGAAGAGGCCATGGTACAAAGGCTATCATTGTAGATGTCTGATGGATTTTGGCTGAAAGCAGAGAGTATCAGAAAGATGTTTACAGAAAGACTACACAAAGTCTTTAAATTGTGTGGATCCTGACAAGCTATGGACAACATTGTGAAGTATGAGTATTCTGGAACATTTAATTGTGCTCATGAGGAATCTGTGTACCTGGACCAAGAAGCAGTTGTTCAAACAGAACATGGGAACACTGAATGGTTTAAAATTAAAAGAGGTCTGTGACAAGTTTCTATTCTTTCACCATAATTATTCAATCTGTGTGCTAAGCAAATAATCGGAGAAGCTGGGTTATTTAAAGAAAAACATGGGATTAGGATTGGTGGAAGACTCATTAACAATCTGTGATATGCAGATGATACAACCTTGCTTGCTGAAAGTGAAGAGGACTTAAAACATTTACTGATGAAGATCAAAGGGCCTAGTCTTCGGTATGGATTACATCTCAATGTAAAGAAAACAAAAATCCTCACCACTGGACCAATAAACAACATTCTTATCAACGGAGAAAAGATTGAAGTTGTCAAGGACTTCATTCTCCTTGGATCAACTATCAACACTCACTGAAGCAGCAGTCAAGAAATCAAACGATGTATTGCATTAGGCAAATCTGTTGCACAAGACCTTTTTTAAGCATTGAAGAGCAAAGATGTCAGCTTGAGAATTAAGGTGTGTCTGACCCAAGCCATGGTATTTTCAACAACCTCATATGCATGAGAAAGCTGGACAGTGAATAAGGAAGACCACAGAAGAATTGATGCTTTTGAGTTATGGTGTTAGAGGAGAATATTGAAAGTGCCATGGGCTGCCAAAAGAACCTACAGATCCATTTTGGAAGAAGTGCAGTCAGCATGCTCCCTAGCGGCCAAGATGGCCAAACTTCATCTCTCATACTTTGGACATATTGTCAGGAGGGACCAGTCACTGGAGAATGGTATCATGTTTGGTAAGGTGGAGGGTCAGAGACAAAGAGGAAGACTTCCAGTGAGATGGATTGGCCAAGTGGCAGCATTGACGGACTCAAGCGTGGCTAGGATCGGGCATTGTTTGTTTTGCTGTGCATAAGGTCGCTATGGGTTGGTACCAACTCGATGGCACCTAACAACAACAACAACAACATTAACAACAACAAGGGAAAACAAAATCCATTTCTTTTGGAAGTCCAGAACTGAACTCAATATAAGTAACAGCACGAAAGTAAGTACTGCATTTGTTGTAAAAGTGTTCTCATGAATGGAGGTCCCCACCTCATACAATGAAGAAATTTATCATCTGTTTTATTACTGTAAAACTTGTTCTCCCCATATCAATCAGTTCTTTTTTTTTTTTTAATCTTACAGATACTGTGAATACTTAGCAACTGGTCATTTTCCTCTTTACTTTGAAGACTCAGCACCCAATTTATTGGTCTAACTCTTAGTCACAGATGTTCTTCGGGTGTATTTTTTGCATTCTAACTGTGCCTCTGGCTTTATATTACCACCTCTATTTTTATTTGTCTCCACTTATCTATTTATATTTTATCCTGTTAAAAATTTAAATGAAAAAGTCTCCAAAAAGCTGCTTTTGACCAATGAATGCAAATAATAAATGAACTGATGAAACTGAAATGATTTTATATAATTTACTTTTTAGTAAATTATATAAATTAGGTAACACCAGCAGGAGGGGTGGGGGGAAGCAACACATCCCTACAGAGAGGAACCCCTTTCTTTGGAGCCTCTGTAGTGAAGGAAACAATGACCATGTAAAAGAGAAAACCCTGGCAAAGGCCCCTGGCAGATGCTGAGCCCTCTGGATGCTCCCTGCTTCCCATTAGTCTTATGGAACTTGGATGCTGCCACACACTTCTCAGAATGACTTCAGCCCATTCTCACAAATATCACCGAGTGCACCAACTTAAAACCATTTTTATGAGGTGAGCAGATACAAATACAATTATTTATTGTGAGGCACAGCCATATGGCTTATGTCTGCAGAAACTCAGCTTCTCTTATGAAAAAGGAGCTCTCAGAAGAGCTTATTCTTTCTCAGAGTAACTTTTCCTGGGAGGGTTGAGAGGGGGTCAGGTTTATACAGTATGGACATGAGAGAAAGGGAAGAAGCCCATTCTGTTGGGAGGGAGGCAACTCTTTCACAATGTTCTTGCTTGGCCTCATGGCCTCTATGAGACTGGGTCCTCTCCAACATAACTCTCCACATTTTCCCACTTTCTCTCTCTTCTCCTTGTCCCATCCATCCTGCCATCGGCAGAGGACATTAGATATCACTCATCCAGACTCTAACTTCACTGCAAAGTCAAACACTGAACCTGAAAAGGCCAGGATGAAAGGAACTAACACAGCTTTTAGTATGCTTTTACTTTCTCCCACAATTCATTTCACTTCACAAGCTAAGGCTGATAGGAGGAAATGATACATAATACATACAACACATGAAACCTGTTAAGAGCACAACTCAGTGGAATTGTAGAGGAAATGGAAAAATCTCTTACTTAGAAATTAAATCTACTCAATGAACTTTTAACTCATCCAAACACCCACACTGCCCTCTGGCTCCTTGCCCCTTTCTTTTGTCAACAATTGTTAATGCTATAAAACCATCAGCAACATGCTTTAGAAGGCCTGGCTTTGGATTTGATGTTACCTTGTTTATCTATCCTGCCTGGACATCAGCCCACAGTCTACTAGAGATTTAAAGGGTCAACAGAAAAGGAAATAATCGTTGGCTAGTCTATTCCTTCCCATGCATGGATTTGCTCCCCTTCTTCTCAAGATATTGCCATGAGGTTAACACTGAAAATCAGGGCAGCTATTGCAAAAAATTGTGCATTTGTTCCTGAAAGGATTTAAGTTACCTATTTGTACCAAACTATTTGAAGTTCCTGGGTTGATGCACTCAGCTGCTAGCTGAAAAGTTGGCAATTCAAATCTACCTAGACCTGTCTCAGAAGAATGACATGGTGATCTACTTCCAAAAAAAGCATCTATTGAAAATCTTACAGAGCACAATTCTACTCTGACACATATTGGGTCATCATGAGTCCGTTATCCTAAAAGCAATTGATTATCTAAAATCATTATTTTATTGCAAATTTCTCATATATACTCTTTTATTCCTTTTATGATCCAGTGGAGCCAGGGTTGCTCTCCATGAAGTTGAGGGTTAAGGATGAAGAGCATTTGTGATTTGAAATCTTTTCCATACTACACACAAATGCAGTATATATTGCCCTGAAGTGGGAAATGACCTCTTTTTATCAAATAACTTTAGGACAAAACAGCCTGGTCCTCCCCACAGAGTGAGAGACAAGGATTTTATACAAAATTTACATAACAAGAGGTATGTGTATGAACTGTGGAATAGCTTTAAACTCTGGCTATTTTTCCTCTTACATGAATTCTTTAGAAATTCAGCCACTTCTAGAAATCCTTCCCATTCCCTAACATCTCTCCAATTGTAAATACTCTAATTAGTGATGTTGAGTAAATGAGTGTGTGCAGTCCTAAAACTCATACCATCTGTATAGTTTCTGCTTGGTCTCTTATGGGCCTTAAAAGGAAAAAGAGATTGTGACCTTCAAAGGGACAAGTGAAGGTGGCTTCTCTATCAGTTCCCTGGAGATGCATTTAACTCTGTGAGTCTTGGATTCTCCACCTATAATATAAAGTGCACTTCAGCTTTTTAAGACTCAATTGTGGGAAATAAACAAAACATTACAACCCCTTACATAAAGGCAGAAGGAAAGCATTCCCTCTGAGAAGAGCAAGACAAAAGATCTTATTAGTTAAGATATTGTTATATTATTTTTAACCCAAAATCATTTCACAGAAGCATGGTAGTGATAGTGGTTATGTGCCATGGAGTCAGTTCCAGCTAGCTCATAACGACCCTGTATAGAGGTTCCAAGGCTATAAATCTTTATGGGAGCAGAAAGCCTCATCTTTCTCTCATGGAACCACTGGTAGTTTCAAACTGCTGTCCTTGAGATTAGCAGCCTGACTCACAACTACTACACTACTAGAGCTCCTTCCATAGAAGCATAGATTAACTACATCTTTTGTTACACTCAATTTTTTTTTTTTGAAAAATTGAAAATGTGTTTTGGGACAAGCACACATTTACATCTATTCAACTTACATACACACCCAAACCCAGACAAATAAACAAACAATGAACTGGTGAAAACAAAGGACCTAGAACTTTTGAGAATACCTTTGTTATCAAGGGAAGAGTTAATATCACATGGAGTTTACTCTACACTGTATTTAAATTAATAAGATGCACAACTGTGTTAACTTGAATTACAATACTTATTTGGTTTTGCTTTTCTTTTTTTTTTCCTTTCCAAATATGTAAGTTACTCTATGAAATCAAGGGTGGCCAAAATAAAATTCTAGATATCACCATCCTGGGCAAAACAAACAAAAGCAAAAATAAAAAATTAGTTACTCATCGAATTGACTCCAATGGTTGATTTTGGAAAGTAATCTCCAGACTTTTATTCTAAGATAATCTTGTTTTTGTGAAGTGCCATCAAGTCGATTCTGACCCATAGCGACTCTGTGTAGGGTTTCCGAGGAGCAGCTGGTGAGCTTGAACCACCGACCTTGCAGTTCAAATGACTTTGCAGTTTAATGCATTAGTCCACAGCACCTTATTAATGGACTCAAATTCCCTACCTTTTGGTTGTTGTTGTTATTAAGTACTATGGAGTCCATTCAAACTCATAGAAGCCCTATATAGGGTTTTCCAAGGAGTAGCTGGTGAATTTGAACCACCAACTTTGTGGTTCGCAGTCTCCAGTGCTTACTCTACAGCACCACACCAGGACTAACTTTTGGTTAGTGGGGCAAATAGTTGTGTTATTGCTAGGTACCATTGAATTGGTTATGACTCATAGTGATCTTATATATAACAGAATGAAACATGACCTGGCAAAAAGTAGCCACCAAAAATTAGTTCATTACACTTAAAGAACCCCAGTAAAGCTGTGATTTAGCTGTTGAGCTGCTAATCACAAGGTTGGTTGTTCAAACCTACCAGTTGCTCCTGGGGAGAAAGACTGCCTACTCTCATAAAAGACTCAAAAACCCTAAGGAGCAGTTCTTCTCTGTCCTCCAGGGGCACTATGAGTTGGAATCAACTGGATAGCAGTGACTTTGGTTATTACATTTCAAGAGGTCCAAATGATTACATTTCAAGATTCAAATGATTTGTACTTGCCTATTGAAGAGCGTAGTGGTTACTTTGGGCTGCAAAACCTTAAGGTCAGCAATTTGAACCTACCAGCTGCTCCGTGGGAGAAAAATGAGGCTTTCTACTCCCATAAAGATTTACAGCCTCGAAACCCTGTACAGGGTCACTATGGGTCAGAGCCAACTCGACGGCACTTAACAACAACAATTGAAATCCTGGTATGGCACTGGACTGCAAGGTTGGTTTGAACCGCAAGGTTTGCAGGTAGTTCAAGCTCACCAACTACTCCTCAGAAACCCTAAACAGGGTCACTATGAGTCAAATCAACTCAAGGGTACTTAACAATAACAACAACATTAATGGAAATGGTTGGCAGTTTAAGGCCACCCAGCAGCATGTGGAGGGGAAAGAACTGTTGATCTGCTTCCAAAAAGATTACAGCCAACAGAACCCTATGGACTTCCTAAATGGGGGTGTGGGGGACTGTAAAGGCATGAAGTGACTAGCTTACAAGTTTTCAAGAGGGAATTCAATTTCAGAGTGTTTGGGGGAAGGTAGAAGCCCTACTGAGTAGTTTTCATCTTGTCTAGATGGGTCTGGTGAAAGGAAATGGTGATAAGATTCTTTTGATTCAATAGTGAGTAATTGTTATTATAACTAATTGCAATTGTCACAACTATAAAGGTAGAAGTTTTGTAAAATAAAGGGGGAGTAGTTAATCTTACAGTCCAGGAACAGAGGACCCTAGGACTATCAAGGGAGAAGAGCACAAGCAGAATGTGGGACTCTATCCAGAGAAGCAGCGACACCAGAGATGGAGGCAGAGATGAGGACGTGGAGAAAAACAGCAATTGAGGACTCTAGACTCATGGAAAGAGAAAGGCTGTGTGCTAGTGGCCAGGAGGCAGATTTGCAGAATGTGCCCTTTGGTTGTTTAAATGATTATATATTCCTGAGTGTTTTTGTGTACTTAAAAACAAAAACAAAAACAGGGAATAGAAACAAATACTGTTGAATGATAATGGATTGAGGGGATTGGAATCATTGCAATAAACAGAGTACAATAGAATGAATGCAAAACTGATGTTCTCCCATGTAAAATACCACTCAATTCACTTTATAACAAAAGGGGTCACCATGAGTTGGAATTGACTCCATTACAACAGGTTTGATTTTCAAGGACTGGCCTCGAGTTTTACATGGTAATAAAAGACTTAAGAAAGGCAGCTTTCAATGCCATAAACCATAAGTTTTTGAGTTCACAGAGCCCAAACCACACCTTACAGTTTATTTTATTGCGTGTGTTTTCTTCCTCTGTATATTCCTGAACACTTGGGGTGGTAGATAAACCCTAACATGTTTTCCTGTACCTTTATTGTACCTCCTTGGAATTCTGAGTGATGGTTGAGAAGTTCTGTAAGTCATACTTCATTACTTTCAACTCAGCATCTCTAATTTCAGGTTGTCAAAATAAAAAAATAAAAGACACTAGGAGAGATAAATCACAGCTCCAAACCTTGTAAAAATCTCCAGAAGTCCAGGAATTCTTTAATTCATACAAAGTTACTTAACATCCACAGTTTGAAAGGCATTTTGTGAACAGCAAAAACATATATTTATAGGGTTATCATTTGTATTTTTCAGCAATTCTCACATCTTTCAAGTTTCCTATATGCCTTACAAGTGAGTTTCTGCACTTGGCTCTTCACCTGATTAAATCATTTCTCAAAAGGGTTTTCTCAATATTGTCAGTGCTTGCCACAAGCCTAGAGCTGAGAATATAAGCATATTCATATATGGTTTATGAATATATGTTCAGCCCTTCCTTTGAGGCCCAGTGCCCAAGCACCCATGTAGAATGATTCAGCCTCAGGAGTTGCAAACTCAAATGCTTACTAGCTACTGCGTCTCTCAGTGAGAACACAGGTTCTTCTGTGAGAACACAGGTGCAATGTGGTCAGATCCTCCAAATGATTAAAGGAAGCTAGAATGCCAGAGTAATGCAGAACCTAATTTTTAAATTTTGGAAACTATATATATATATAAACCCATCAAATCACAATATATATGGAACATAGTCACAACCAAACAAAACAGGTTTTCTGCCCATGTAGTTCCCACCAACTATGGTTTTGAGTTTCTGCCCTCAGAAACATTGATGGATCAAACTTGACCTTGTGCAAGTTCAGAGGCAAGTTTTCCCATAGAGGCAAGTTACTCATTGCTTCTGATCCCCTTCCCTGTCTTTGCAGCTATGTCTGGAGGCCAGTGGATACAAGCTGATTCATGAATTCCCCATAATTGGCACTATCCCATTATTTGGATATCCCCAATGGTTCACGAGACTGTGAGGTTCTGCAGTATCTATTGTAGAATACTTCTTTACTCTCCCAGTAGCCCTCGGGGTCATCTCTTTTTATTTGTAGTCATATTAAAACCCTTGCTGGTTTTGTGGGTTAGATAATGACATCTCTTAAAGGGATCATAAAGACAGAGGTGCTCATGAGCTAAAACAGGAACCAAATGTGAAATGAGGTCAAGATATCATTGCAGTTTTAGCAAACATGAGGGGACTACAAAAAGTTCATGAAAAAATAGAATGAAAAGATGATGGAATTTTTCCATGAACTTCTTGAAGCCCCCTCATATGAAGAGAGGGAGCCTCTTTCAAAGATCTACTTGATAATTTCAGATTTTTTTTAATTTTTTTTTTTTTATTTCAGATCTTTTAAAACTCAGAAAGGAAAACGAAGACTTGTTTTCATTTTGGAGTAGGTTTGCTCTGAATCTGCGTAGCTTCAGGATTTAAATCTCTTCTATTTTGTATAGGTATAAAACATAGATGGAGTCTGGGTGTGTCACTGTAAGGTAATCACTGGACCTCAAGGTCAGTTTAAACTGCTAGGTCAGCAGTTCAAACCCACCAGAAGCTCCTCAGGCAAGCCACAGATTGCAAACGAGTTCTGTTTTGAATCTTTCTTTAAATTAAATTAGTACAGTCATGTTGAACATCAGTCAGTCAAATGGTTGTCTTAGTCTATAGCACAAGTGTACCTTCTAATGCATAAAAATATTAAACAAACACTTTCAGATACTAAAACATCTTTAACAGAATAATAAAGTAGTAATCATAATACTAATGTTTAGCTATGTGTGACAAAGTTGCACACATTGGTTACTACAAACAACTGCATTGCCTCAAAAAAAAATTTAAATTCTATAAGAAATGCCCTCCACCAAGAACTTTCTTGATTCTAGAGCTATCTTTCATCAATGCAGCTATAAAGCCACAAATATTTGGACAACCCAGTGAAAAAAGATGTAGGGGAAGTTGTACACTTTCTAGAAGGAAGAGCTAGAATCAAGTGTGTCTGGAGGAAAGACCTTATTGAAGCTTCTATAGCAAGTGATGATGGAGTGAGGGAGGGTAGGAATCACCACTGAGAAAGCCCAGGCCAGCTGTCAGAACACCATGAGGTTGGCTATGATAAATACAGTGAGACTTTTAAAGTAACGAGTTTAGCAGCTTGATGGTTTTCATCTGTGGAAGTTTTGTTGCTTTTTTTTTTCATTCAGTTTCTTTAAAAGATAAATGGGATAAGAGCTTTCCTAGATTTGGGGTAGTCCTTAAAAATCTTGAGGTAGAACCTAAAAGACAGGAAAAGAATGATTACAAATGTAAGCATGGAGTGGTCAGGAGTTGAGTTTTGATGTCTGAAATTCTTGTTACAAGCCAACCTATAGTTGCTGAGGTCATGATAGTCATTTGACCAACTTCTCTCTCCTTTCTACAGTGTATCTTTTATGTTTTCTCAAGTTTCTTAGTTCTGTGATGAAAGCATAGTGAATAAAATGCAACAACCAAAAAGAATCTCCCATTTGGATCGAACTAAGAAATACAGGGATCCAGAGCCCCAAACACCATGGGCAGGATTAACCCTAGAACATTGGCAGTTTTCCAGGAAAACACCCCGTTTTGAGGCCTGGACATGCCAAGAAAATATTACTTGTAAAATGGCTTTCTCTTTGAGTTACCTTAGTCCTCTTCACTAATTGAAGCCATTAGCCTTCACGTTACACTCAAGATGATAAAGCACCTCATAGTCTGAATTGGGGGACAAATAGTATATGATGGTCGCTTTGGGGTGGTATGATCTGACCTCTGATCTCTCAGAGGTCTCTCAGGACCTAACCATGATCTCTCTGGTGAACTGAACTGCCTTTGTGTATGCAGCCTCTCCTGTGAGTGCCTGGCCATGCTTTGTAACAGTTACGATAAAGCCTAAGTCACCCTCTGGGGCAATCTGATATAAGAGGATAGGACCTCACTTTGGGAGTGTTGTTATGTCAACTGGAAACTTCTGATGAAATTGCTGCCCTCCCCTGTATAGGGTTTCCGAGAGCAAGTGGTAGATTTGAACTGCCAACCTTGTGGTTAGTAGTCCAGCTCTATTCTATAGTGCCACAGCAGGGCATTACTCAGACTAAAATAACTAGATAAGAAACAGGATTCCTTCAGGATCTAGTCCCAAATCCATTTCCCTTTTTGGTGTCCACTCCCTCTCTGTCCCTGTGATGACAGGCTTCCTCTTTCCTATAGTAGCAAACGCCATTTTAGGGACAGAATCTGGAATTCAAGCTCAGATTTAAAGCCTGATAAAATTTAGTATGTGGCCTCACCCTTCCGGGCATACCTCCAGTTTAACTTTTTTCCCAAGGCCAACCCCCAGATGAAGGGGTTAACTGAGGGAGGTGGGTTAGACCACCTGAGGAAAGGTTCTGCAACCCTGTAATCCTAGCATTTCACAGCAGATGGAGCAGTCCTGAAATCATACCACACAGCATCTGCTTACCCTGCCTTCCAGAAAGCCAGCTTGTTGCTGCTGTTAACTGCCACCAAGTTGGTTTCAACTCATGGTGACCCTGCCACAGGGTTTCCAAGAAGCAGCTGGTGAGCTTCAACCACCGACCTTGTGATTCAAACTGACCTTGCAGTCCAGTGTTTTATACCAGAATGCCACACCAATACTCCCAGAGAAAGCCAGCATGATTTACTGAGGAATTGTTGTTAAGTGTCACTGAGTCAGTTCAGACTCATAGCGACCCTGCATAGGGTTTCCAAGGAGTGGCTGGTGGGTTTGAATCGGCAACCTTGTGGTTAGCAGTCCAGGGGTTAGGAAAGGGGAAAATCAAAAGCAGTTCTGGTATTTCACAGGTTCTAGGAAAAAATCATCCTTCAGTATTTTCTAGGGCTCTGTGATTACCTGAACTATTAGCAGTAAACCTAGAATTTAAAATAACAGCCCCAAATAGCAGGAATATTAGGCATGGAACTGATTAATGCTTTGCCCCAGTGGTTCTCAGTCCTGGCCATGCCTCAGAATCAACCACAGAGCTTTGCTCCTGCCAGTCTTGGTCCCACCATGGACACACAGTGAGAAATGTGGCATAAGGAATTATGTTGAAGAATGAAATTGTAAATCACGTCTTTCATTTCTTTACTCTTACCTATAGCCTATTGCCAACCAGTAACCACTTCTATGTAAGCATAAAAGGAAGCCACAAAACCTGGGTCAATAAACTGAATGCTGGAATGCATTCTTCAATAGGCAGGCACAGTGCTTTCCAGTAACCAACTTGGTTGCCTCTGAATACATGGGTTTATTTTTGTTCTTTAAAAAAAACATCTTTTACTGCTACTATAGTCATCTAGCTAAATTCTAACTTCAGTGAAAGACTACAAGGTCAAAATTTACCAATTCAAGTTATTGTATCAACTTTACCTTATAAAAAACCAAATACCTTCGTTTTCTGAATCTGACTCCATGTGCTTGGAGAAGAAACCCATGGAGATGTCACTACCTTGACTGGAAAGCTTACCTGTGATGGTGAACAGCTTGTAGTCCAAGGAAGGAGAGTGAGAAAAATGCAAATGCCAGTCCTGGAAGGGACCACGTAGCCAGGGCATAGCCAAACCATTCAATGATCTCACCAAGGTAATTGGCTCCAGAGACATATGTAAACAATCCACCTGCAGGCAGAAGAGTTAAAAAGCCAACCATCAAATGAAATGACTTTACCTTTAAGACTTCTTTACTTTGTTCCAAGGAGTCCTGGTGTGGCATTGTGAGTTAAAGCGCTGGACTGCAAGGTTGGTTTGAACCACAAAGTAGGTGGTTCAAACTCACCAGCCACTCCTTGGAACTTTATATAGGGTCGCTATGGGTTGGAACTGACTTGACGACACTTAACAGCAACAACATTGTTCCAAGGAACCCTGGTAGTGCTGTGGGATAAGCAGATAACTCTCAGGTTGGTGGTTCAGACACACCAGGCATTCTGTGGGAGAGAGATGAAGCTGTCTGCCCCCATAGAGTTTTACAGTCTCAGAATACCTAAGCAGCAGTTCTTCTGAGTCCTACAGAGTCCGTATGAGTTTAAATCAATTCTATGGTAATGGGTTTTTGTTTTGTTTTTTTACAGCCAGAACATAGAGCTGGATTCCCTTCACAGTCCTAGGAGTTTCAAGGAATCCTCCTGTAAGAAAGAGAATTGAGCAAGAGCAGCCTATTGACCTTGGAACATCCTTGAATTGTGAGGAATGGCCCCAACTGCTTGGTGAGTCAGTTCAAATCTACAACACCTGTTGGACACTAACTTTGGTTTGTAAAAGGGAGAAGTACAGGACTTCTGGTTTTTGTTTCATTCTATGAAGGAATGTTTCTGGATTATATCTTACTTTTTCACTACTCTTCCCTGGACACCCAAACTGCTGATCATCAACTTTCAAGTTCACAGGCACACAAAATATAACAACACACTATTGTTGTTGTTAAATGTCATAAAAATTGATTCCAACTCATAACAACACTTTATAGGGTTTCCAAGGAGCAGCTGGTGAGTTTGAACTGCCAACCTTGTGGTTCACAATCCAGTGCTGATCCTATAGCACCACACCAGGAGTCCTATAACAACACACTACATGAAAATAATAAACACCTGAAATTGATGCATTCTCTCTTAGCACTACCCCTATGACCTATTCAAATTTAAGTGGGGAATAGGAGACACTGCCTGTAAGAGGAAGGGGAGGTCTGCTTATATTGATTCTAAAATGTTTCATATTCCATTTAACCAAATAAACTGAGTTTGAGAAAGGGCTGCAAGTATTTATGCTCTGAAAAATGTATGAAGAAAATAAACATATTCTCAGGCCATTAAATATGTCCACAATCAACTTTTTGTCCCTCACTCAACTGGAAGGGCATCACACTCATCATCAAGAAGAACATTTCAAGCCCTATCCTGAAGTACATGCTGTCTGTTACAGGATACTATCCATACACCTACAAGGAAGACAGTGAATACTATTATTATTCAAATTGGCTGCAACCATACACTGACAGAGAACTACCAGAAGAGGAAATGAAATGAGAGATATCATTGCTGATATCAGACGGATCTTGACTGAAAACAGAGAATAACAGAAAGACGTTTCCCTGTGCTTTATTGAACATTCAAAGGCTTTCGAAAAATGTGTTAGGTATGTATTCTTCACCATAGTTATTCAATCTGTAAACTGAGCAAATAATCTGAGAAGTTGGATTATCTGAAGAAAAACATAGCATGAGGATTGGAGGAAGACTCATGAACAACCTGCGATATGCTGATGATACAACCTTGCTTGCTGAAAGTGAAGAGAACTTAAAATACCTACTGATGAAGATCAAAGACAACAGCCTCCAGTATAGGTTACACCCCAATGTAGAGAAAACAAAAATCCTCACCATTGAACCAATAAACAGCAT
>NW_006408534.1:5327255-5354307 GCF_000296735.1 Chrysochloris asiatica | reverse complement strand
GTTGAAGAGCAAAGATGTCAGCTTGAGGACTAAGGTGCACCTGACCCAAGCCATGGTATTTTCAGTAACCTCATATGTATGCAAAAGCTGGACAGTGAATAAGGAAGATCATAGAAGAATTGATGCCTTTGAATTGTGGTGTTGGAGAAGAATACTAAAAGTGCCATTGGGCTGATAAAAGAACCAATAGATCTGTTTTGGAAGAAGTGCAGCCAGAGTGCTCCTTTGAGACCAAGATGGCTAAACTTCGTCTCTCATACTTAGGACATATTGTCAGGAGGGAACAGTCGTTGGGGAAGGATATCATGCTTGATAAGACGGAAGGTCAGAGAAAAAGAGGAAGACCCCCAATGAGATGGATTGGCCAGGTGGCAGCATTGATGGACTCAAGTGCGGCAGTGGTCGTGAGGTTGGCCCAGGATCGGACATTGTTTCATTCTTCTGTGCGTGGGGTCGCTATGAGTTGGTTCTGACTCGATGGCACCTGACAACAACAATATAAATGGAGAAAAGATCGAAGTTGACAAAGACTTCGTTTTGCTTGGATCAACCATAGACGCTCATGGAAGCAGCAGTCAAGAAATCAAACGATGCACTTAATTTGCTGAAACTGCTGCACAAGACCTCTTTAAAGTGTTGAAGAGCAAAGATGTCAGTTTGAAGACTAAGGTGTGCCTGACCCAAGCCATTGTGTTTTCAATAACCTCAGAGCATGAGAAAGTTTCCTCTTCTTTCTTCTTCTAGTTGAGCTCTGATAATGTAGTCATTGAAGCCAGAGCAAGTGGGTATTATCTGCAAGTGTGGGTGTTCTTATCAGCTGGATATGTCACTCTCCACTCTAGTTGTCTGTGGCTATGTCACTGACTCTGGGCCCAAGAGTCCCCAGGTATTGCCACACTGCTGGCCAACAAGGTCTCCACCTGGGGTCACAGGAGTCTTTTGAACATGGTAGGGCTTAGCTCGCAGCTTCATTGCTGTTTTTCATTCACGTCCCCTTATCGGTGACGAACATGGTCACCAATCAGAGTGCTTGTCTGCTCACAAGTAAACATCTTTCGGATATTCTCTGCTTTCAGCCAAGATCTACCCAATGTCAGCAATGATACCCCTTGTTCCACATCCTTGTCCAAATCTGGGTTGAATTTCTGGAAGTTCTCTATAGATGTACTGTTGCAACTGTTTTTAGAATTACCTTAATCAAAATTTTACTTGCATGTGATATTAATGATATTGTTCGATGATATCCACATTCTATTATGTTGCCTACCTTTAGGATGAGCACAAATATGGATCTCTCAACTGGTTGGCCAGGTCGCTATCTTCCAAATTTCTTGGAATAGATGACTGAGTGCCTAAACTGCTGCTGCATCAGTTTGTTGAAAGATTTCAATTTATATTCAGTCAATTCCTGGTGCCTTGTGTGGATCATGAGATGCTATGGACCACTTTGTGGAGAATGAGTATTCTGGAACATTTAATTGTGTGCTCATAAGTAACCTGTACATGGACCAAGAGGCAGTTGTTCGAACAGAATAAGGGAACACTGAACTGTTTAAAATTAGGAAAGGTGTGCAAAGACCTGGAATTAGAAAACTGAAAGAGAAGAGCATGCTCAGCTGAAAGAACATTTCTCAACCTGAAAAAAATGAAGAAAAAGTTCAAGTCTCAAGTTGAAATGTTAGAAAATTCTATGGGCAAAATGGAATCCTGGTGTCGCACCATGGGTTAATGCACTGGACTACAAGGTCAGAACCTGTGCTTATATAGAACCTGTACATAGATCAAGAGGCTTGTTCAAACGGAACAAAGGAACAGATACTGTGTGGTTTAAAATTAGGAAAAGAATGGGTCAGTATGGCTTCCTTTCACCACATTTATTTAATCTGTATACTAAGCAAATAATTTGAGAAATTGGCTCTATAAAGAATATTACATCAGGATCCAAGGAAGACTCATTAACAACCTAAGACATGCAAATGACACAGCCTTGCTTGCTGAAAGTTAAGAGGACTTGAAGCACTTATTGAGAAGATCAAAGACTTCAGTCTTCAGAATGGATAATTCTCAACATTGAAAGTTACATATATATATCCTCAATAAATAATATGATAAATGGAGACAAGATTGAAGTTGTCATTGATTTCATTTTACTTGTATCCACAATCAGTATCCATGGAAGCAACAGTGAAGAGATCAAAATGACATATTACATTGGGGAAATCTTCTGTTGAAAAACCAAAACTCATAAGGTATTCAAAAGTAAAAATGTTACTTTGAGAACCAGAGTTCCTGACCCAAGTCATAGTATTTTCAATAGTCTCATTTGCATGTGAAAGCTGGACAATAAATAAGGAAGACCAATAAAGAATCGATGCCTTTGAATTATAATGTTGGCAAAGAATATTGAATATAACATGGAATGTCAAAGAATGAACAAATCTATCTTGGAAGAAGTACAACCAGAACGTTCCTTAAAAGCAAAGATGGTAAGACTTCATCTTTTGGATTGACATATTATCAGAAGGGAACAGTTCCTGAAGAAGGCTGTCAGGCTGTCGGGCTGGTTAAGTTGGGGTTAGGGGCAAAGACCCCTCAGTGAGAAGGATCAGCACTATGGCTAAACCAATGGGCTCAAACATGGTAAATGTGGCAACAGCTGTGAGGATGGTGCAGGACCTGGCAGGGCTTTGTTTGGTTGTGCATAGTATGGCTGAGTCAGAATCAATTCAAAGGCACCTCATAACAACAAAAAGGAAGAGTGGAAATCAGGAGCATGGAGGAATATTACCTTGTGGAATCCTATAGGTGGTTTCTCCAGGCTTCCTGAGCTGGCGCAATATACAATCACTATGAATATTGATTGTCATGCCCAAAATAAATAAGACAATACCTTGGCAAAAAAGAGAAGGAGAAGTTAAAAATGTATCCCAATTTTAGTGTTTTTCCCATGCCCAATATTTTTTCTATAAATGAAAAGAGGTGAGTTTAATTTCTAATTCAAAGAATAGTGCGAAGATGTGGTTAAAACAAAGAAGATGAAGGGGGAAAGAAAACATTAGGAAAAGGTCTGGTCCCAAGATTGGGTCTGGGGGTGGGGGGCGTGCTGCTTCATAGACCAGAGGCTTAAGTTACACATTGAGGTTTCATAGGCAATCATTACAAATTTGTACTTTATTCTCACTGAGAGTAATGGAAATCCACTATAGAATCTTAAGATGGACATGACATGAAATATTTTTTTCTAATTTCTCGGGCTTCCATGTAGCAAAAAGACTGGGATAGGGGTGGGATAGAGGGAAAAAGGAATCATTTACTATTGCAGCAGTGTGGGAAGAGCCTACGATGGATGAGTTACTTAGAATGTGGGGTGGGATGCAGCCTGGGGAGGAGGTGGGAAAAGGCGAGATATACTTACCCAAGCTAAATCGCAAATCTGTGTACCACTTATAGGAGTATTCCCCACAGTAAATCAGATAGTAGCCTTGTAGGAATCCATTTCCAAAGCAGAAAATAAAGCCTTTGAAAAGGAATACAAGTGGCAAAGGCCTCCCTCTAGTGAGCAATGAGTAAATGAATGTCCTGGAATAGATGAGGAGAAAGGTTAGGATCCATTTTTTTTTTTTTTTCAAAGTTGAACAGTGAAGGGAAAAGGTTTTAAACAAATAACACTTTTTTTTTAACCTACTTAAATCCATTATTAGGAGTTTTGATAGCATAGTGGGTTATGAGTTGGGCTACTAACCTAAAGGTCATCATTTCTAATCTATTCTATCAGCCGCTTTGTGGGAGAAAGATGAGTCTTTCTGCTCCCCTAGGGATTTACAGCCTTGAAAACTATACAGGGTGGCTCTGAGTCAAAACTGACTCCACAGAACTTAACTACCACCAAACCATTTTTTTTTTTTTAATGTTTTATTGTGTATTGTGTGATAGTCTACATGGGGGAACATTAGTTTTACATTCATTCCATCATATATCGTCTCATTGCCATAGTTACCATCCCGTCCATGCAAAGGATATACCCTACAATCCCGGCCCCCCTCCCCTCATGGTCCTCAAAACACATCCCTTCTCCCTCTCTGGATCCCTAGTCCCCAGGCACGCCATCTCTTCGCGACGTCCTCTCTCTTCACGTCATCCTCTCTGTCTCAGTCTCTGTCCTCACTGCTCCTCTGGGTGGGGTCCCACTCTCTGCTCTTCTCCACTGATGGTCCCAGGGCTCTCCGATCCTAGACTGAAAGGTTAATCACTCCCCTCCTTGCTATAAAATGTCCACCTTTACGTTACCAGTCCTCACAATCAGTCCTGGTGACAGTCATTCACCCTTGCATCCCAAGTGACCATCTGCATTTCTTTTCATCTGCCTCTCCCAGACAGGTGGGACACTACTCACTGAAGACTCCACCATCCTCCCCACCCTGTGGATCTAGGTTCCCTGTTGAAAGCTTTGTATCCCTTCTCCCATTTTTGGTTAGTCAATGTTCAAGTTGCCCATCCCTATCTACTCTTTGTGTGGAGGGGGTGGGAATAATTCTTGGAGCAGGGATTTGTTTTCTCTTTTGAGCTACTGCATTTATACATGGATGTCCAGTTTATCAGACTGTTTCAGATGACTTTTTTTTTTCCTCTTCTTTCTTCTTCGGATTGAGCTTTGTACGTCCCATCATTGGAGCCATGGCAAGTGGGTATCATCTGCCAGTGTGGGTGTTCCTGCGTCTGTCCGCCCTCTTCTTATCAGTTGGTCGCTTCAGTCTCCTCTCTAGTCCTCTATGGTTGTGTCACTGACTCTGAGCCCATGAGTCCCCAGGTCTTGCCTCACTGCTGGCCGACGAGGTCTCTACCTGGGCTCACTATAGTCTGCTAAACGATGCAGGGCTTAGCTCGCTGCTTCTTCGATGTTCTTCAGTCACTTCTCTTTATGGGTGACGTGTGTGGTCGCCAATCAGAATGCATTTTCCCACTGCGTCTTAGTCTTGGAGGAGGATTTGCGCTGAGAGGACCCAATTGCTTGCCTTGATATCTCCTGGGCAGACAGCTAGTTTTTTCTTATGGTAACAGTCGGACTGCCCTTGTTGGTTTGTATTTTTCCTGTAGGTACTTCTTTCAAGAAGTGTCTTCTGGTTTTCTGACTACTCCAGGCTGGTCTGCTTGTCCTTTCAAGAGGAAAGTTTCCCTTCTCTGATGGTCTGGATGAGATTCAGGCTTCCTTCTATAGTTTTATGCAATGCAGAGGCTCCTCATGAGACCTCCTTCACTAGATACATTGTAGTCCCATTTTAGGTATTCCAATTAGTTATAGGCAGAAGACAGACTTACAAGCTTTCTATGGTGATATTTCTGGCTATTCCTTTCACTCTCCCTCCAGTGACTGTTTTATATTATAATGCATGGAAAACCAAGGTTCAAAAGTCAGCCAAGTATCTCAACGTTATTCCCCACTTTTCCCCATTCCAACCCTGTCCCAGTATCTGGATCCCAGAGCCCTGTTGTTCCAAGGCTGTGCCTAGATCCGTTTTTACCTCTGTCTCATTTAGCTCATTCAGACCTGCCTAATTGTTCTCCCGTCTGTCTTGTTCTTCCATTCCTCTCTCCCTACTTGTATATCGCCCCCCTCCTCAATACCCAGATTATCCTATGTCTATTCCCTGCCCTGTGCTCTGCCTTCTCCTGCCCCCCCCCCCTTATTCCTACCCCTACGTCCTAGCAAGCTGCTAGGAATCCATTATGGATTCTTTACCAAACCTATTTTTAAAAACCATTTACCCTTAAATCTGTGGAATGACGGAACACTGGCTCTAGAGCAAGCATTTATGCTATTATGCTGTTCTTCATTGTTGTTTCTGTTAAGTCCGCTGAGTCAGTTCCTACCCATAGCAACCCTGCATAGGGTTTCCAAGGAGTGGCTGGTGAGTTTGAACCGCCAACCCAGCGGTTCAAACCAACCTTGAAGTCCAATGCATTAACCCACAGAGCCACACCAGGGTTCATCATTCATAGTAGCCATTATTAATTTAACTTATTTTATCCTCACAGTAGCCTCAAGACATAAATACCAAGCCCACTGAGTAGTTAATAAATACAGTGATATGAGCACTGGATTGGAAATTGTTGCTGTTATCAAGTGTTGTCAAGTTGGTTCCAACTTATAGCAACTCTGGAGTTTCCAAGGACCAGCTGGTGAGTTTGAACCAATTGGAATTTCTGGGAGTTTATGGCAACTCTGTCTGTAACATTTTAAAGAACTGATAGTTTTCCAAAGGGATCACATTTGCTCATTTTCACAAGAAAAAAATCCTAAAAGGATAAAGAAGGGCAGAGGGTTGAAGACTGGCATAGGAGTGAATAATCACTGAATTTCCCTTTTTTAAATAAAATTGTGAAATTTGGACATGTAAATATTTAAATACAATTATTTCACAATGATTAAATAGTTAGTGCCTAAGTGTAATCGACTCAGTTCCTACTTATAGTGACCTCTCTATAAGATTTCCGAAAAGTAGGTGGTAGGGTTTGAATTGCCAACCTTGTGGTTAGCAGTCCAGTGTTTATCCTACAACAACACACCAGGATGCCTATACATTCTTGGTGGTGGTGTTGTTAAGTGCTGTGGAGTTGGTCCCAACTCATAAAGACCTGGTATAGAATTTCCAAGGAGCAAATGGTTGAGTGTGAACCGCTGACCTTGAGACAGCACCACACCAGGTTTCCTTAGTGAGATATATGTTAAGATCAAAAAGAAAGGCAAGGGAATAATAAAATGTTCATTTATTTCATATTTAGTAGAGAACCAATAGATCTGTTTTGGAAGAAGTGCAGCCAGAGTGTTCCTTGGAGGCCAGGATGGCTTGCTTCGTCTCTCCTACTTTGGACATATTGTCCGGAGGAAACAATCGTTGGAGAAGGATGTCATGCTGGGTAAGGTGGAGGGTCAGAGAAAAAGAGGAAGACCCCCAACGAGATGGATCAGTCAGGTGGCATCATTGATGGACTCAAGTGTGGCAGCGGTAGTGAGGTTGGCCCAGGATCGGACATTGTTTCGTTCTGCTGTGCATGGGGTCGCTATGAGTCGGTTCCGACTCGATGGCACCTGACAACAACAACAACAACAACAGTGATACTGGTATTGTAATTTGTAAATTATATATTTATTGTCAGAGGAAATAAAAAGATAAATTATTGTGACTAGGAATATTTTCAGTGTAAAAGAAGATAAACAAATATAAACATCAAAGAAAAAGCTGAAATGTTAAGTTTGTATAGAATGTTATCAATATAAACTCATTCATTTTCAATCTACCCACTCAGAGACCTAAGAGTAATGACAGCAATAAGAACACTAAGCCTAATTTGGAAATGCAATGGCTGCAAAAAGTTTGTGGAAAAATTCCATTATCTTTCCATTTTACTTTTCACAATTTTTTTGAAGCCCTCTGTTACTATCCTCCCAACAGAAGCAGGACACCTTAGAGAAATACCTAATTCAAGATCAGACAGAACTAGTACAACTAGAGTCAGAATTAGTTTATTATGTCTGAAATCAAGGGACTAATTGACAATTAAGGGAGGGAAGGGCCTGTCAAAATTACATAGGTGCCAAATTGAAAGGAATTCCATTGGACAAATCTGAGACAAAATGGACATCAAAAAGAATAATCAGCATAGTTTATCATAAACACTAAGTTAATAAAAATCCAAGAGTCCACAATGATATATTTTTAAATAAACAAGTAAAAGCATTGGCAACCCTTGGAGATGACTACTATATCTAATATTTTTTATTATAACTAAATTATAAAATATAACTAAAGAGATAATTAAGCCGTTATTTTACCTTCCTAATGTGGTATTGTGCGTTAATGTGCTGGACTGCAAAGTTAGCTTGGACTACAAGGTTGGCAGTTAAAGCTCACCAGCTGCTCCTTAGAAACACTATACAGGGTCGCTATGTATCTGAAACAGCTTGACAGCACTTAATAACAACAACATCCTCTCAAAGGAAGCTATAGAAACGTTTCCATCTTTAACTGATGAGTGAAAGCTTTTCTTTTCAGAGTATAATAACCAGAAAATAGAGGTTATTGTTGTTGGGTACCATTGAGTCAGTTCCAATCCATAGCCATACACAACAGAACAAAACTGCCAAGCCCTGCGTCATCCTCACAACTGTTGTTACATTTGAGCCTATTGCTGCTGTCACTGTATCAATCCATTTCCTTGATGGGACTTCCTATTTTTTGGTGACCCTCCACTTTACCAAGCATGATGTGCTTCTTCAGAGACTGGTCCCTCCTAATAACATGCCCAAAGCATGAGAGAAAAAGTCTTGCCATCCTGGTTTCTAAGGAGCATTATGATTATACTTTTCCCCATGCAGGTATGTTTGTTCTGGCAGTTTATGGTATCTTTTGCATTCTTCTCCACCACTGTAACTCAAAGGCATCAATTCTTATACTGTCTTCCTTATTCTTTGTCCCACTTTTGCCAGCATATAAAGCTATTAAAAATACCGTGACTTAGGTCAGATGCACCTTAATCCTCAAACTGATCTCTTTCCTCCTGAACAGAGGTCTTTTGCAGTAGATTTGCCAAATGCAATATATCATTTGATTTCTAGACTGCTGCTTCCATGTGTATTCATTGTGGAGTCAAGTAAAACGAAGTGTTTGACACCTTCAATCTTAGCTCCACTGAGCATGATGTATTCATTGATCACATTGTGAAGACTTTCATGTTTTTGATTTGTTTGTTCTTTACATGGAGGTACAATCCATACTGAAGGCTCTGATCTTCATCAGTAAGTATTTTAAGTCCTCTTCATTTCCAGGAAGCAAGATTGTATCATCTGCATATCACAGATTCTTAATGGGTCTTCCTCCAATCCTGATGCCATATAATTCACATAATTCAGCTTCTAGGATTACTTTTTCAGCATACATATTGAATAATTCTGTTGAAAGGATACAACCCTGGCACACAGCTTTCCTGATTTTAAACCATTTAGTATCCTCTTGTTGTTTTCTAACAACTGTGTCTTGGTCTATGTACAGGTTCCTCCTAAGCACAATTAAGGGTTCTGGAATACCCATTTTTCACAATGCTTTCCATAGTTTGGCATAGTCCAAACAGTTCAAAGTCTTTGCATAGTTAATAAAGTACAAGTAACATCTTTCTGATATCCTCTGCTTTCAGCCAAGATCTTTCTGATGTTAGCAATGATATCACTTGATCCTTGTCTGAATCCGGCTTGAATTTCTGGCAGTTCTCTGTTGAGGTACTGTGTTTCAATGATCTTCAGCAAAATTTTATTTGCAAGCGGTATTAATGATATTGTTCAATGAGTTACATATTCTAATGGGTCACTTCTCTTTGGAATGGGCACAGATATGGATCTCTTCCAATCAGTTGGCCAGGTCTTATAAATTTCTTGGCCTAGATGAATGAGCTCTTATAGTGCTGCATCAGTTTGTTGAAAGTTTCAGTTTGGGCTAGGTCAATTCCTGGAACCTTGTTTTTCAGCAATGCCTTCAGTGCAGCGTGGACTTCTTCCTTTCATACCATAGTTTTTTTATTATATGCTACCTCTTGACATGGTTGAACATTACCCATTTCTTTTTGGCACAGCAACTCTGTGTAATCCTTCCATCTCTTTTTTATGTTTTCTGGATTATTCAGTATTTTGCCCATAGAATGATTCAATATTAGAAGTTGAGGACTACATGTTCTCTTCAGTACTTTCAGCATGAGAAATATTGAGTGTGTTCTTTCCTTTTGGTTTTCTAACTCCAGGCCTTTGCACATTTAATTACAAATGAAGGAGAGATTATAAAATTAAAATTCTGAAGTTCACACAGTACTATCCCACAGGTTCTGTGCTAACTGAAAAGATAAATATACTTTTATAATAGTGAGACCTAGTGGTCACTATTTCAACCAAGTAACCAAATTTGGCATCAATGAAAGTGGGAGAATTTGTTAGTATGTACCTACTACTAGAATGCACTATGACTTATACAGACTCTTCTATGAAGTGTTCCTGCTAAAATGTTTAACTTGAATCTAACAAAGCCCTTAGAACTAATTTTCAGTGATGTAAAATATAGGAGATAGAGAAACTACTTAATTGACACCACAAGAAAATAGACAAATTCAGATTATGAGCTATTCAATAACTAGTGTGTTCTCTTTAAAACTCAGCACTGTAGGAAAAAATGCATGGGGAGGTCATAATAGATTAGAAGAAATTCTAAGGCAAGAGTCAGTAGTCTAATCCTTCAATGGCTCTTATTTTGAAAAACAGCTATCAATGATATTTGGAAGGCATCTCGGGAAAAAATTAGTATGATTTGGATGCTAGAAGTTATTGTTGTTATGTGCACCAGTTGAGATGGTTCCAACTCATAGCAGCTCTAGGTACAACAGAATGAAACACTGCCAGATCCTGTCCCATCCAATCATTGCCATGTTTGAGATTTTGGCAATCCGTCTCATTGATTATGCTAATCCTTTACTTTACCAAGTATGATGTCCATCTCCAGAGACTGGTCCCTCGTGGTAGCATGTTCAAAATATGTGAGACAAAGTCTTTCCATCCTCACTTCTAAGGAGCATCTGGCTGTCCTTCTTCCAAGACAGATTTGTTTGCTCTTCTGGAAGTCCATGGTATATTCAACATTCTCCAAGACCATAATTCAAAGGCATCAGTTCTTCCTGGATCTTCTTTATTCATAGTCAAGCTTGTGGACACATAGGAGGCTATTGAAAATACCACAACTTCAGTCAGGTGCACCTTAGTCCACAAAGGGACATCGTTGCCTTTTAATACCTCAAAAAGGCCTTTTGCAGTAGATTTTCCCAATGAAATACATCATTGAATTTCTTGATTGCTGTTCCCATTGAATGTTTACTATGGATCCAAGTAAAATGAAATCCTTGACAACTTCAATTTTCTCTGTTTCTTGCTTATTCAGTGCACTTGTGAGAACTTTTATTTTCTTTATGTTGAGATGCAATCCATACTAAAGACTGTAGTTTTTTATTTTCATCAGTAAGTGTTTTAAATACTCTTCACTGTCATCAAGCAAGACTGTGTCATATCACTGGTTGTTAATGAGTCTTCCTCCAATATTGATACCATATTCTTTTTCATATAGTCCAGTTTCTCAAATTTATTTGTGCAGTCAGTGTATACATTGAATAAATATGGTGAAAGGATATAACTCTGTGCACACCTTTCCTGATTTTAAATCACACAACGTTCTCCTGTCCTGTTCAAACAACTGTCTTGTGATCTATGTACAGGTTCTGCGTGTGTGTGTGTGTGTGTGTGTGTGTGTGTGTGTGTGTGTTTGTGGAGAGAGAGAGAGAGAGGCACTCTGGTAGCTGAGTTGGGCTGCTAATTTCACTATCAGCAGCTTGAAACTACAAGCTGGCCTGGCTTTCTGCTCCCATAAAGATTTATAGCCTCAGAAACCCCCTATACAGAGTCGCTATGAGTCAGAACAAACTCCAGGCACATAACCACCATATAACACCATATGTGTGTTGTCATTAAGAGCCTTTGAGTCGGTTCCGACTCATAGCAACCCTATATGTTTTTGTTGTGAAGTGCCGTCAAGTTGATTCCGACCCATAGGGACCCTGTACAGGGTTTCCAAGGAGCAGCTGGTGAGCTTGAACCACGGACATAGCAACCCTATATAGGGTTTCCGAATAATGGCTGTTGAGTTTGAATCATTGACCTTGCACTTCAAATACACCTTGCAGTCCTGAGCATTAATCCACAGCACCACACCAGGATTCTTGCCTCATCATTTGTAGCAGTCAGTAGATGTCACACGAAGCTGAGCGAGCAAGAGGAAAATTTTGAAATACACAATGACCTCAATCTCTATATTTTCTGAAATTTTTCTTATCATTACAGAGAACCAACAGTATCTCAAGTGATAAAAAAAAACCCACACATTTTGAATATTCAAAATCCCTTTAGTCATCTGTTTCTATTTCCCCAGTTAAGTTCAAATTAAACTAAATTTAATTAATTTTATTGAGATACCTTGTCTAGTGAATTCCTGCTTCCTGACAGCATTTCCATCTATCTCAATTTCTACCTGCACATGCACATCGTGGGAGACTTGGAGTTTGGACAACAGTTGTTTCTAGAAAGTATGCTTAGGATATTTTGAAGTCTTCTTTGTGCTTTCCTACTATTAAAAAGGACTTTTGGTGTAGCACTGTAGGATCAGCACTGAACTGCGAACCACAAGGTCAGCAATTCAAACCCACCAGCTGCTCCTTGGAAACTCTTTACAGGGTTGCTATGAGTCAGCACTTAATAACAAGAATTGTTAAAAAGGACAAGGGGTAGGGGCCTGACTTTGACTTTACAAGTAAGGAGAATGAGAATCACCATTAGTATCAACCCAAGGTGGATTCCTCTGTGGCAGGGGTCAGACATGCCTCCACTCTTCAATTTTTCTCATCAATTCTGACACAAACTAACTATCCTTCACACAGTACTCTCTACTTCTCATCTGGGTTTGAGAATCCATTACAATGGTCACATACAACTAACAATGTTGTTGTTAGATGCCATTGAGTCAGTTCCAACTCATAGTGACTCTATGCACAACAGAATGAAACAGGACCTGGTCCTGAGCCATCCTGAAAGTTTTTGTTACACTTGAGCCCATTGCTACTGCCACTGAGTGAACCCATCTTGTTGGAGGGTCTTCCTTTTTTTCACTGACCCTCCACTTTACCAAGCAAGATGCTCTTCTCCAAGGACTGGTCCCTCCTGATAACATGCCCAAAGTATGAGAGAAGAAGTCTTGCCATCCAGGCTTCCAAGAAGCATCTGGCTGTACTTCTGACACAGACCTGTTCATTCTTCTGGCAGTCCATGGTACCTTTAATATTCTTCTCCAGCTTCATACTCAAATGCATCAATTTTTCTACAATTTTTTTTCATTGTCCAACTTTTATATGCATGTGAGGCTACTGAAAATACCATGGCTTGTGTCCATTGCACCTTGGTCCTCAAACTGCCATTTTTGTTCTTGTGCAATAGATTTGCCTAATGCAGCACAGTGTTTGATTTCTTTACTTGCTGCTTCCATGCATGTTGATAGTGGATTCATGCAAAATGAAGTCTTTGATAACTTCATTCTTTTCTCCACTTATCATTATGCTATCTATTAGTCTAATTGTGAGGATTTTTGTTTTTTTGACATTGAGGTGCAACCCATACTGAAGGTTGTATCTTTAATATTCATCAGTAAGTACTTAAATTCTCTTTGCCTCCGGCAAGCAAGATTATATCATCTGCGTATTGCAGGTTGTTAATGAATCTTCCTCTAATCTTGATGCCATGTTCTTCATCATCTAATACAACTTCTAAAATTATTTGCTCAACATACAGATTGAATAAATTTGGTGAAAGAATAATACCCCGGCACACAGATTTCCTGATTTTAAGCCATTCAGTATCCCCTTGTTCTGTTCAAACAACTGCCTCTTGGACTATGTGCAAGTTTCTCATGAGCACAAAAAAGTGCTTAGGAATACTCATTCTTCACAATGTTTTCCTGATCCACACAGTTTGTCATGATCCACACAGAAAAAAAACTTTTCATAGTCAACAAAGCACAGGTAAACATTTTTCTTGTATTCTCTGCTTTCAGTCAAGATCCAGCTGACGTCAGCAATGATATCTTTAGTTACACATCCTTGTCTCAATCTGGTTTGAATTTCTGGCCATCCCTGTCTATGTAACTATTGAAGCCATTCTAGAAAATATGATATTGTTCAATGATTTCCACATTCCATTGGTCACCTCTCTTTGCAATGAGCACAAAATTTAGATCTCTTCCAATCAGTTCACCAGGTTTGTCTTCCAATTGTCTTGGCATAGATGAGTGAATGTCTCCTGTGCTGCATCAGTTTGTTGAAATATTTCAATTTGTATTCTTCAGCTCCTGGAGCCTTATTTTTCACAAATGCCTTCAATGAAGCTTGGATTGCTTCCTTCAGTACCATTGGCTCTTGATTATATGCGACCTGCTGAAAGGGTTGAACACAAACCATTTCATTTTGGTTCAGTGATTCTGTATATGCCTTCTTCTTTTTATACTTTCTGCATCATTCAATATTTTTCCCATGGAATTCTTCAATACTGCAAGTTGAGGTTTAAATTTTTTTCTTCGGTTGATAAGCAACAACAACACAGGTATTCATATTAAATCTAACCCATACTGGTCTCACTGGCAGGCATATTTTAAACCTTACAACTCCATTGATTCATGTATTTCTCCAAGTTGCCTCTAGCCTCAGAAACAACTTTTGCCTGTTCCAAGGTGAGTTTGTCTGTCTTGTCTGTCTGTCTGTCTCATTCTCCATTTCTATCTCCCTTTCTACATTCTTGTTCTAAAGGTTCTTCTGTTTTTCTTTTTCCATTGTTGTATATGAGACTGATCTGCTCATCACATGTGATGTTGAATGTAGGTAATATTACAGAGCTGGACACACTTAGTTTTTCAGCAAAACCCAATAGTACTATCTAAAATTATCATATCTGCATTGTTCCCACAAGCCCTCAAGGGTGTATTATAGTTGAGCGTCTAATTGTAATAAGGATTTGTAATCTCAACCCTTTTGGGGACTGCTTTCCTAAACTATACCACATCCCTTTAGGGTTCCTATTTAACACCATTTTCTAATTGAGGTGGGCCTATAATTTGGAAAAAACTTCATGATGAAACTGAATATGGTTCACTATGTGGTCGTTGGATGTTTTCCTTTAAAGCAGCTAATAAAAATAGATTAGGGCACATTCATAGATAAATTTATTGGCTGAATTTCCCCCATTTCCTTTTGCTATTTGGGTATCACACGAGATGGCAAACTATCACAGAATAGTGCTTTCCTTGCTCTCAAATTGAATCCTTAAAAATTGACAATTCCTATGGCAAACAGTAACCTGAGGCAATAAAGGACTTTTAAAAATCTACTCTCACCTCCTCTCTCCCTCTTCTTGAGAAGATTCCCTATCCGTTGCCATTGAGCTTGGCAATAGAACAAGTTGGCTGCGATCTGTAAGGTCACGTTATCTGTTGACATCAACTGCAACTCATGGTGACCCCATGTGTGTCAGAGTAGAACTGTTCTCCACAAAATTTTCAACTATGGATTTTTCAGAATTAGACCACCCGGCCTTCCTTCCAGGTGCCTCTGGATGGACTCAAACTTCCAACCTTTTAGTTAGCAGCTAAGCATGTTAAATAAGTTCACATTAGGAGAGTGCATACATCATGCATCCTGCATGTGTGAGGAATGATGAAAACAAGCACAGACTAACTCACCCACCATGACATTTATTCCACCATCCCTTATATCCATAGCCCCAATGCAAGACTAGTAAATTCAACCTATGACTTCTTCTTCCCAGTACCACTTCTAAGAGTTTAAAGGCAAGTCCAGATTAGTTGCCTGCATGACATGGCAAGTCCAGGAAGATCAGTTTGGAATGCTTGGGGCTTCACCTGAGGTTCCACCCCTCTTCATAAGTTCACCAGAAGTGACAGCATCTAGAACGTGGTATACATTCTAGACACTCCTCTGGAGAATCTGACCCACAGACTAAAATAATTAGACAACTAAAGAGTACAACCACTAAGACATAATTAACAAGCTGAACAACATATCCTGTGTGTCTAGTTATCTACTGCTGCTATACAAAGATACCACAAGTGGATACCTTTAATAAACAGATACATTTTTCACAGTTTAGGGGGCTAGAAGTCTAAATGCTGGATCTAGGGGAAGACTTTCTCTTTGCCAGCTCTGGAGGAAGGTCCTAATCTCCTTTCAACATCTGTTGGCCTAATGTTTCTTGTACATATCCATGTGTCTGAGACCAACCAGGCCCTGGGTATAGGAGGTTCTGAGCACAGGGAACCTGGGTCTAAAGGACAGACTCTATTCATGGCTCTTCCTTTTTGGTGGTAGTAGGCCTCTTTCTCTCTATTCACTTCTCTCTCCTTTTATCTTTTTTGAGATAAGAGGTGTGCCTCTAACAAGAGTATGACTGCAATATGACAGTGAAGGATAGTGATTTAAGTAAGCTGTTACTTAAAGGGTACAACTCAAAACAGACCCCACCCTAATTGTGATTTATAAGATTACATTACATAACTGCCAAATTACAAAACTGCCAAACTATATCATTACATAACTGCCAACTCACTGAGAATCATGACCTAACCAAGCTGACACACATTTTGGAAGGGGGCACATCAATCCATGAAACTGTGTAAAATAGAATTACTATAACAAAACAAGAATCCCAATAAGGATCCTCAAAGAGATTAACAAGGATATTAGTAATACAAAATAGAAGGAAGTCATTAAAAAAGAAACTAAATGAAAATATTGGGTATGAAAAATAGTTGAAATAATATAATAAATACCAAATAGCCTTGAAAGTTTAGATATGTCCTAATGACTCTGGTGATTTAAGATCTCATGCAGAAAATATTTGACACTTCATCAGATAGTCTTTGTATTTTGAAACATTTTTATGGTAAAAGATTTTCTTTTTCAGATTCTAGGAGTTTAGAGGTAGACAAAATCTCAGCGATGAAACCTCATCTTAGAAAGATGAGCAAAGTTAAGACTAACATACGAGTATTCCAAGTTCTAAAACTATGTCACACTGGTTTTAAAACTAAGCAAATAAAATGATACAATTTTAGAACTAAGATATTTTTCTCAATCTTTTTACATATGAGTTAACTAAGAAGCCAACAGGTTAAGTAACTTGTCCAAGAATATGGAGTCAACTAATGGTGGAGTGAAAACAAGACCTAGGTCTTTGGATGATAAGCCCAGCTCTCTACATTAAACTTTTCTAATTGTTCCTGAATTTACATTTTCAAAAAGATGTGCTGTCATCACAGGTGAATGAGTGATGTTGTTGTTGTTATGTGCTGTGGAATCGGTTCCCATAGCGACCCTGCATAGGGTTTCTGAGGTTGTAAATCTTTACAGGAGCAGAAAGCCTCATCTTTCTCCCATGGAACAGCTGGTAGTTTCAAACTGCTGTCCCTGGGGTTAGCAGCCTGATTAGTAACCACCACACTACCTACCAGAGCTCCTTGAATGAGTGATAGATCCAGAAAAAGGATTCCCTTATCAAGATACTGTTACATCAGACAAGATCAAATGTTTATTTCCTATGGGACTTCTTCAAGCCTCAACATACTTAAGCATATTGGACTCTCCTAAAAAGACTTTCCAGTGTGCTGCACCCATCACAGAACTAGGACTCTGCTTCAGAAAACACTCTTCAAAACGTGGCTGATATTCCTTACACAGAAGATTGGAGACTGACTTTGAGAATTGGAATTTTCTTTTGTAAACTTCACATTAACTTTGTGCACACATGTATGAGTGCACAATGTATAAATATATATAATATATATTTGAATATTGGGAGTGCGGTGACTCCATACAATAAGCATTAGACTGTAAATCATAAGGTCCACAATTCAAGCCTGTCAGTCACTCCACAGGACAAAAATGAGGCTTTCCACACCTGCAAAGATTTAAAGCCTTGGAAACCCAGGTCACTGTAAGTTGGATCAACTCAACGGCACTTAACAACAGCAACAATATTTGAATATTATATATGCAAATATATAAACATATTTTGGTTCGCACACACACCAGTACATTCCACACATCTCCACAGCATTCACACACAAAAAGAATAGATAGGGTGTGGAGATTGTTAAAGATAATCACGTTGTATTTTTTAATATAAAGTGCTAGCTTCAAAGTCTAAGAGACTTTTCTTAGATCTCCGAATCAAAAGAAGACAGCATAAGAAAATTCTGGGCTTCAAATCAGTAAACCTGAGTTACCACTGTCTCGCCTGGAAATGGAATAATTCCTACCTCATTGCTTTCCAAAATTACTGTGCAAATCAAATTAGATAATATATGTAGAAGTACAATTTAAACTGTAGAGTGCTGAGCAAGTGCACAGGCAAGTGTTACATTACATGTGAGCCATACTTTGTAGAAACCCACTGTACCACGGAAAAATATAGAACATGAAGTTGATCTCAGACACCTGCACTTTTTCCCTTATCAGAAACTACACCTTTCTTCTCTTAGGCACTGACAAGCCTATTGCAACAGGGAGGCTATCTGAATCTTCTCATGATACTGAACATTATCACCTCTTCTCACCTTTAATCTAGTCTCCTAATCAGTTGCTGAATCATGGGGACCTTATATTAAAGAGCTAAAAGGAAAAAGAAGTTCATTTTCCTGTGTTTCCTACCTAGAAACTAAACACTCTCTCCCCCTTCTCCTTCTGTTTGAATACAGGCCTTCTTTGCTATCTGAAGAGTGTGCTCTATTCCACTCAATCACAACACTGCCTACAATTCATTTCTTTGAATAAATTTCTAGGTCTTCTGTTTCTCACATCCTTTAAAATGCAAATGAACATAAGAAGGGAGAGGAGATTGAGTCTTTAACAGCAAAGTGTAAATAAGCAAATTACAAGACTTTCCTTCTCTAGATAGAAACAGAAGAGTGAACACAGCAGGAAGAGCGAGTGCTCTAGGTTGGGAAGCTACAAAGATTCCTCAACTTCCTAACTCTGTGTCTTGGACAAATTTCTTTATCTGTAAACTGGAGTCCTGGTGTGGTGCTGTGGGTTAATGCGCCAGACTGCAAAGCCGTTTGAACTGCGAGGTCGGTGGTTCAAGCTCAGCAGCTGCTCCATGGAAACCCTATACAGGGTTGCTATGGGTCGGAATCGACTCGACGGCACTTAACAACTACAACCTCATTGGATTCTTGTAAATATGTATCAAATAAGATCTGAGAAATATAAGAGAAAGTACCTGAGATAGCACTATTTGTTTCTCCTCCTGGTTTGAAGGTAGCTCAGCTTCTTAAAGGGAACTTTTAGAAGGCTAAAGGGAAGCATTGGAAAACTGTTGTTTCCCAATTGACCTTGTCTGTGCCAAAAATGTTCCCCAAACAAACTCAAATGCAAAAATCTCCACCTTGCAAAACCAAGGACATAGGGCAGGTAGTCATTCTTCCTGATTAAAACCAGTATGCACCCTTTGGGCCTTAAAGGTGTGAATACAAAGTCAGTATTCATCTCTTCTCATCCAACTGGCTCACTATTGTAACAAATAACTCCAAACTATTGGAGATTCAACATAAAGAAAGCTTTCTTCTTGCTCGTGTCACAATGCAGTGCTTCTCACGAGAGATGCTGTGTGGCTCAGTCATTGAGAACCCAAGTTCCACCAGCAGATCCTTGGCATCTTGCCAGCAGACCAATGAAAAGAGAGAATATGGCGAGAACATTGAGGAACAGGCAGGTTGTTTTCCTAAGGTTTGAGTTACATGGGGTGAATATTACTCCCAGCCTCACTCCTCAGGCTCTACTAAACTGCATGATACACTAGGAAATATAGCCTATCTAGGTTTCCCAGCAGGAAATGGAAAGGAGTTTCGGTGAACGCATAGTACAGGGTTCTCTATGGAAAGCCAGCAGTCCCGAAGAATAAATTCTTCTGATTTAAGTGGCTTTGCTGTTGGAAAACTGGAAGCAGTTCAAAATAAGTATGTTTCAATGTAGAAAGTGACAAAAACAACAAAGAAGAGGAGAAAGAGAGTACAGTAGCCCCAGAAGCTGGTAAATAGTGTTGTGGAGGGTTGTAAGTAAATCTCCTTCTAAGACCATGATCCACATTTCCCTTGAGACTCAGTGTCCCTGATTTGGGATCAAATTATCTTTAATTTCTCCCTATATCACTAATGTAAATTTTCGCTTTTCTTGTGTCTGTTCTGATACAGACTGATAAGTACTCTGTAAATATAAAGTTTTCAATCACTGCTAAGTAAATATTCATTTAAAGAGATTTTTATTGGAAAGGGTTAACTGAAATTGTAAATCTAAATTAAATGAAAGAAAAAAAGCTTTAAAATTACACATCGTATGCAGACCAACTCATATTTAACTAAGTCTTCTTCAAATATAAATTCTATTGCTAAGATTACCAAACCTATTGAAGACTTCTCACTATATGAGATTTAAGACTTCATTGTCAATCAAAATTAATTTAATATATATACATATCTATGTATAAATATAAAGCTTCCATGATTATATTTACCTACTATGTACAGTAATAACCTTTTACTCCATCCCATATTCCTCTACACCTTCCAATTTATCTGCACCTATTCCTTTACAACAAAACTTTCACAGAGTTGTATATACTTGCCGTCTCTATGTCTTCACCAACTCTTCTTTCATGTTACTCCCACACCTAGAGACAGATCTTGGCAAAGCCATCCGTGACCTCCACATTTCCAAATCCAAGAGCCAATTTTCAGCTCTCATATTTTGACAGGCTATTCACACCCTCCTTCTGGAAACACTTTCTTCTCTCAGCTTCCAACACAGTATCTCTTGTGTCTCCTACTTCACTGATTTCTTTTCGTTTCTCATTGCTGGTTTCTCCTCATCTACCCAAACTCTCAATGTTGGAATGGGCCAGCAGCCAGGACTCTTCTTTATTTATCATCACTATCTATGTGATCACATTCAGTCTTGTGTCTTTAAATGTTGTCTACAGACTTATAATCCCCAACTTTACATCTCTAGTCTTGAGTCTTTCAATTCAGATGCATATAGCCATCTAGTTTAACACAGGATCCAAAAGTTATATCCTCTGACCACCTTGTGTAAAAGAGAAAGTCTTCAACACCTTCAGCCCTCATTGTTCTCCCAATCCTACTTTATTTTTCCCAATTGTATTTTTTGCTACCTAACATAGTTATTTTTTTGTCTCAATCCACAAGAATACCTACTCCATTGCCAATTCTACTCTCCATTGTCGGCATTTGCAGTTACTGAAACAAGTAGTACTGGAATAAATGTCAAATGAATGAATAAGTGAATGAAGGACTTTATAATATAAATAGCATATAAGGAGGCTTCAGAAAGTTAGTGGAAACGTGGAATTAAAAGATAATGGAATTTTCCACAAATTTTTTGAATCTTCCTGGTATATAGTTTACATTGTTTTTGTTAAGTGCCATCAAGTAGATCCAAGTGGCCCTGTATAGGGTTTCCAAGGAGCAACTGGTGAGCTTGAACCACCAACCTTGTGGTTCAAACTGACTTTGCAGTCCAGCGCATTAGCAGGTGTTACAGTCCCATACCAGGAATCCATAGTTTACATAAATATCTTCAAATTATAGCTCATTAAATACTCATCATAATTTCCACTTCTAGGAAAATGAAGGGGATATGTGTTCCTCTATTCTTTCCATTAAATACAACTAAATCCCTGGACACTATATATAAAACAAACCTAAGAAGACTGTGAAAAGTACAGGAATGAAGGATAACTGGTTAGAAACTTTGCAATCCAAGAATTACATGACAGTGAGTTTCCTGAGTTTTCTTTTCACCTCATATATCCTAGACATGGAGGTGAAGAAACTGGCAACTAGGAAAAGCCAATGACTACACACACACCAAAAAAAAGTCCCCAAGAAAGTTTGCACTCTTTAACATAGAGAAACCAGGAAAAGAGGCAGCTTAGCAAGACAATTTGGGGGAAATTACTGTTCTACTGCAAGCCATATATTTAGGTTCATACCACCACCATGAATGTGTCTGATCTCAAAAGCTAAGCAGGGTGGTGGTGATGTGCCATGAAGGCAGTTCCAACTCATAGTGAACCTATACAGGGTTTTCAAGGCTGTAAATCTTCACTGGAGCAGAAAGCCTCATCTTTCTCCCACAGAACAGATGGTAGTTTTGATCTGCTGACCTTAAAGGTACACAGCCTGATTCGTACCCACTATGCTACCAAAGTGCCTTAAGCAGGGTAAGGCCTGGTTAGTACTTAGCTGGGACACCACCTAGGAATACAAGGTTTTGTAGGTTTTTGGGGTTCTGGTGTGGTTCTGTAGGATAAGCATTGACCACAGGGTCGGTTTGAACCACAAGGTCAGCAGTTCAAACACATCAGCCACTCCTCAGAAACCCTATACAGGGTCACTCTGAGTTGGAACTGACTCAGTCGCACTTAACAACAACAACAACACTGCAGTCAAATACCAATGGAGGCCCTACTCCCACCCACCAGCAAAGGACAACAGGGGGTCCAGACTTTCACACTAATTATTCTATTACAAGTGGAAGGACAGAAAAAGTAGGGACTTTTTTATATTTGTAAAACACTTTACCCAACAAGTGAATTTTCATCCTTACCAAGAAGTAGCAAGTTCATCCACCTCTCCATAGCATCAGTGGCGACTACTTGGGGAATGTGCACTTCTACCCTGATATCTTCCTCCCAGTGTGAGTAGCATCAGAGTAGGCCTGGTTCAGAGTCAGGACTTTTACCACTCCCCAGGAATAATGTCACCTCTGTCACACCTCATATTTTCAGTTTCAGTATAGGCCACATACAAGCAGAAAGCAGGCACTCCTATCCCTGGCAGCCAGGAAGATGTTAGTGGAAGTCTAGTGGAGAGCCAGAACTCTCATCCCTGTCCAGTAGTAACAAGGAGCTTTCCAGTTCAGGTATCAATAGGGGCAGAGTGAAGAACCTGGACTTCAACTCTGGCAATAGCAAGGTGGCAATCCCTTTTCCACTTGGACCAGTGTCAAAATAAAAGCCAGATAAAACAGACATAATTTAGAGTCTCCTAACAGAACATGGGACCAATGAATGGTTTAAAATTTAAAAAGGTGAGTGACAAGGTTATATTCTTTATTCGTTCACCATATTTATTCAACCTGTATGCTGAGCAAATCATCCAAGAAGCTGGGTTATATGAAGAAAAACGTGGCATCAGGATTGGAGGAAGACTCATTAACAAACTACGATATGCAGATGATACAACCTTGCTTGCTGAAAGTGAAGAGGACTTAAAACATTTACTGATGAAGATCCAAGACCACAGCCTTCAGTATGGATTATATCTCAATGTAAAGAAAACAAAAATCCTCACCACTGGACCAATAAACAACGGAGAAAAAAATTGAAGTTGTCAAGGACTTCATTCTTCTTGGATCAACTATCAACACTCATGAAAGCAGCAGTCAAGAAATCAAACAACGTATTGCATTAGCCAAATCTGCTGTATGAGACCTTTTTAAAGTGTTGAAGAGCAAAGATGTCAGTTTGAGGACTAAGGTGCGCCTGACCCAAGCCATGGTATTTTCAATAGCCTCATATGCATGTGAAAGCTGGACAGTGAATAAGGAAAACTGTAGAAAAATTGATGCTTTTGAGTTATGGTGTTGGAGGAGAATATTGAAAGTGCCATGGGCTGCCAAAAGAACCAATAGATCCGTTTTGGAAGAGTGCAGCAAGAGTGCTCCTTAGAGGCGAAGAAGGCCAAACTCTGTCTCTCATACTTCAGGCATATTGTCAGGAGTGACCAGTCACTGGAGAAAGATATCATGTTTGGTAAGGTGGAGGGTCAGAGAAAAAGAAGAAGACCCCTAATGAGATGGATTGGCCAAGTGGCAGCATCGATGGACTCAAGCGTGGCAATAGTAGTGAGGTTAGCCTAGGATCGGGCAGTGTTTCGTTCTGCTGTGCATAAGGTCACTATGAGTTGGTACCGACTCGATGGCACCTAACAACAACAACAATGTAATACCTGGACTTCTGGTGTGGCGCTGCTGGTTAATGCGGTAAAGTGCAATGTTGGTTTAGGCCATTAAGGCCTGTAGTTCCAACTTACCAGCTGCTCTTTGGAAACCCTGTACAGGGTAGCTATGAATCGGATCCCAACTCTATGGCATTAAGTAATAAACAAAAAGCAATGTAAAACATAAAATGTCCAGGATTCAACAGAAAAATCACTGATGATAAGATCCAGAAAGAACTCAAACTAAATTGTAAAAGACTATCAATAGGTGGCCAACATATTATATGATAATGGATCTAATTGTATGGAGGGCAAATATTTTAATCATATTATAAACAGAGGAGGATAAAGACACATAAAGAGAAAATAAGAATCAAAAAAACCTTCCTTAACTTAAGAGCACCTATAAAAACCTACAACTAAAATTATGCTGAATAGTGAAAGACTGATGAATTCCTCACAAGGTTGTAAATAATAAGATGATGAGACCAAAAATGTCTGTTCTCACTAGCTTACTCAAAAATGTTCATAAATAATCACGCCATCTGCAACAGGAACAGTTTTATTTCCTTCATGATTTTTATGCCTTTTCTTTCCCTATAGCATGGTCTCGAACTTTCTGCATATTCCATCATTCTACCAAGTCAACTGCTTCAAGATGATGGGAAATATGATAAGAACAGTGAGTTCTATGGGCATGGGTCTATTGCCACACTTCATTAAATGAATCCCTTGACCAGAGGTAATGCTGTGTAGGATACGATGTCAGTGAATAAGGCATTCTGTGAGTCCACAGATGATAGTTTTGGCAGAAGCATTATGTACAGAGAAGACAAATTCAGAGTAAGTGTCTATGCTAGTAAAAACAAAATTCTTATATGTCCATGATGGAAAAAGTCCAGTGTAATCAACCTGCAATTAAGTTACTAGCAGATTGCCCCGTGAACCGTGCTATATTGGAACTCAGTGTCAGTCTTTGCTGCTGGGCAGATTGGGCACTCAGCAGTGGCTGTAGTCCACTTGGTCTTGGTGAGTGGAGTCCATGTTTTTGAGTTCTGCTACCATGACTACTTTATTCATTAGTCAATTGGGCAATGACAAGAGTGACAGGGGAAGAAGGTAACTGGTTTCCACAGAACATGTCATACTATCCATTTGATTGTTATAATCTTTTTCTGCCAAGATCACCCTTTGGTGACAATTCACAGAAGATATGAATATGTTCATTTCTTTGGCTCAGAGAGGTCTAGCCACTTACCACTTCCTCACACCTCCTGGTCACCAACTTTCCAATCATATTCTTCCCACGTCCTTTACCATCCAGTCAAACCATTGGCCAGATCCATGGATCAGTATGCAATTACACATTTGGCCATTTCTTCTTCCAATAAAAGTAAACAAACAGGTGTAGTTCTTGAAGTTCTGCCACTAGGAGGATTTTCTGCACCACTGTTCTTCAGGAAGCTCTCAGTCTTGAGAGGACTAGCAGTGCTTCCATGGTTCACTTTCAAGTGGGCCCTATGAATTACAGAACCAACTATAAACTAGACACGAGTCTTCTTTTCCTAAGGCAACTGATCATAAGGAATTCCCCATGAGGCCATAGGTGCAAAATGGAAGAGGGATTGTAATATGACAGGAATACAGACCATGGACAGTTGGGCCACTTCCTCATGTAAGTTACTTGTACCTTCCAGTCCTGCTTGAGCTCAAACTTATATACCTCACTTTCATTTAATGATGGAATGCAACTATTGTCATGCAAGTTCAACTTTATAACTCTATGGGTCAGACAATAATCAGTTCATGATGGGTAGCTCAGACTGCATGGTGACTTGGTGGCCTATGTTTAAGTGTTCAAACTCTATTAAAGTCCAGTTACAAGCCAAAAGCTATTACTCAAAATGAGAGTAGTCCAAAGTATTCCAGAAGATACAGGAGGATGGAAAACTTCCTAATACATTTTATGAAGCAAGCATAACCCTCATACCAAAACCAAGGAAGGACATCACTAAGAAAAAAAAATTATAGACCAATATCCCTCATGAACACAGATGCAAAAATTCTCAACAAAATCCTAGCCAAGAGAACCCAGCAACTCATCAAAAAGATAATACATCATGATCAAGTGGGATTCATATCAGGGATGCAAGGATGGTTCAACATTAGAAAAATGATCAACGTTATCCACTATATAAATAAGAAAAAGGAAAAGAACCACATGATCATATCGATTGATGCAGAAAAGGCATTTGACAAAATCCAACATCCATTCCTGATAAAAACACTCAACAAAATAGGAATTGAAGGGAAATTCCTCAGTATAATTAAGCACATATATACAATTACTCTCAATGGTGAAAAACTGAAAGCCTTCCCTCTGTGAACAAGAACCAGACAAGGATGCCCTTTGTCATCACTCCTATTCAATATTGTACTGGAAGTCTTAGTAAGAGCTATAAGGCAAGACAGGGAAATTAAAGGCATCCAAATTGGCAAAGAGGAAATAAAACTCTCTATTGAAGATGATATGATCCTATAGGTAGAAAATCCAAAGACTCAGTAAAAAAGCTACTAGACTTCATTGGAATATTCAGCAATGTGGCAGGATATAAGATCAACATACAAAAATCAGTTGGATTCCTCAATACCCCCCAAAAAAAACAGCATTGAAAAGGACATTAGGAAAGCAATACCATTTAAAATAGCCACACAAAGGATAAAATATCTAGGAATAAATGTAACCAGAGAAACAAAGGACTTTTACAAAGAAAAATACAAAACACTATTAAAAGAAACCAAAAGATACCTAAAAAAAATGGAAGAATATACCATGCTCCTGGATAGGAAGACTTAACATTGTGAAAATGTCAATACTGCCGAAAGCAATTTACACATATAATGCAATCCCAATACAGATTTCAACAACATTCTTCAAAGAGATGGAAAAAGCAATTACAAACTTTATATGGAAAGGAAAGAAACCCAGGATAAGCAAAGCACTGCTTAAGAAGAAGAATAAGGTTGGAAACCTCTCATTCCCCAAATCCAAAATTTATAACACGGCTACAGTGGTCGAAACAGCTTGCTACTGGTACATTGAAAGATACATAGCTCAATGGAACAGAATCAAGCATACAGAAATTAACCCATCTACATACAGCTAAATATATCGCATGGGGAAGTGATAATCTCTTCAACAGATGATGCTGGCAGAACTGGAAAGTGATATGCAAAAGATTGAAACAAGACCTTCACCTCACACCTTATACAAAAACCAACTCAACATGGATTAAAGACCTAAATGTGAATCCCAAAATTATAAAGGCCATCAATGAAAA
>NW_006408534.1:5317162-5326940 GCF_000296735.1 Chrysochloris asiatica | reverse complement strand
CATTAGAGAGATGCAAATCAAAACAACAATGAGATATCATCTCATACCAGCAATAAAAGCAAAGATCAAAAAAGATGAGGACAATAAATGATGGCAGGGACATGGCAAGACTGGGACACTCCTGCATTGCTGGTGGGATTGCAAAATGGTCCAACCTCTCTGGAAAGCAATATGGCGCTTCCTCAGAAGATTGGAAATAGAAATACCTTATGATCTAGCAATTCCTCTACTTGGTATTTACCTACAAGAAATATGAGCCATAACATAAGTAGATATATGCACACCAATGTTCATAGCAGTACTATTTACAATAGCAAAAAGACAGAGACAGCCAAAGCGCCCATCAACTGAAGAATGGATAAACAAACTGTGGTACGTACAAACAATGGAATATTATGCTACCTTGAAGAATAACAAGGAAGCTGCAAGCCACCTCATAACATGAACATTGAGGACATTATGTTGAGTGAAATTAGTCAGTCACAAAAGGAGAAATACTGCATAGAACCACTCTGTAAAAGACTAAGGAAAAAAACCCATACTAAAAGTGTGGGGGAGAATTCTTTGCTGGTTACTAGGATGTGGGGGGTGGGGTGAGTGGAGTGAGGGGAAGGTGGAGCACAGGGTAGGGAACAGACACAGGATAGTTTGGGTGCTGGAGAGGGGAACAATGTATGGGAAGGGGAATGGATGAACAAAGTGGATAGGAGAACAATTAGGCAGGTTTGCATGGGCTAAATGGGACGAGGTAAATAATGATGCATGCACAACCTTGGAACAACGGGGCTCTGGGATACAGATGATAAATGGAGAAAAGACTGAAGTTGTCAAAGACTTCATTTTACTTGGATCCACAGTCAACACTCATGGAACAGTGTATTGCATTACGAAAATCTGCTAAACAGGACCTCTTTAAAGTGTTCAAGAGCAAAGATATCAGTGTGAAGACAAAAGTGTGATGGACCCAAGCCATGGTTTTTTTTCAAAACCCTCATATAAGTGCAGCCAGAATACTTTCATACTTCAAGCATGTTATTAGGAGGGACCAGTCCCTGTAGACATACATCATGCTTTGTAAATGGAAGATAAAGATGAGATAAAGAGGATAAAAAGAGATAAAGAGGAAGATCCTCACAATGAGATGGATTGATACAGTGGCAGAACAATGGGCCCAAGCATGACAGCAACTGTGAGAATGGCACAGAACCAGGCAGTGTTTCTTTCTGCTGTGCATAGGGTGCTATGAGGTGGAACAACTTGATGGCATCTAGCAACCCAATGGCACCTAACAACAACTACCACCAAGACAGAGTAGCTAGGAGTGGAGTGTGTCCTTTGTACCTGGGGCCCCCACACTGTGAAGGTTCTAGATCCAGGGGAAGACTAAAGCCAAGACATGGAGATCTCCAAGGAATACTGGGTCTACAAATCATGAAAAGAGGCAAGGACTTTCCCCAAAAGCCAACAAAGATAAAGCCTTCCCATAGAGCCAGTGTAGGACCAAGAAAAAGACTCCATTCTGTACATTAGCCTGAACACATCCTCCTGTTCCAGGAACATGCTAAATCAGCTCATGCTGCCTTAGAATATCCTTTCACCCCTAGCAACAGCAAGAACTAGATAAGTAGTAGACAGGACAACCCAAGGCCAGATGCCAGATGTTTTCCTTATCCTGGCCTAAGAACAAAAGACCACCAGTATTGACCAATTAAACTGTAACATCTCATACTTTGCCAAATGTCAACCAATCCAAATATTGTAAAGCTGAAAAACCTAAGCTTGTTTGAAAACTCTATAAAAACTCCGCTAACAAAGAGCTCAGGGCCTTTTCCCGAGTCCGCTGTGCCGGATACAGAGAAGGCCCAGGCTCGAGCTTGAATAAACAACCCTTGTGCACTTGCATCAGCGTCGGCTCCTTGGTGGTCTTTGGGGACCCTGAGTTCTGGGCATAACACCAGCATTATGAATTTGGACATCTTGCCTCCTAAACTGTGAGTAAACCAAAAAATTTTATTAAAGTCATCCACTGTGGTATTCCTCTTATAGCAGCATTAGATAACAAGTAACACCAATCAACCCCATTGTCATTAGGTGTTTTCATTCAGTTACAGCAGTTCCCACTGTCAAATCTGATTTCCCTAAAACAGCCATCATAGCAGTCTTCAAGTATGCTGGGGCTCCCATCACAAATGTGCTTATAACCATTGTAGTAAAAGGTACGTCCTTTTGGAAGGTTGTGGGCCCCACCTGAGGTGACAATTTCCCTAAGCCTTTATGTAATGATTTCTACAACATTCAAAGGCAAATCTGACATTTTAGGTTAACTTAGTGTTGTTGTTGTTAAGTGCCGTCGGGTCGGTTCCGACCCATAGTGACCCTGTACAGGGTTTCCGAGGCTGTAAATCTTTACGGGAGCAGAAAGCCTCATCTTTCTCCCACAGAGCGGCTGGTAGTCTCGAACTGCTGACTTTGAGGTTCGCAGCCCGATTCGTAACTACTACACTACCAGAGCTCGTCACCATTTAATCCACACTTTATTCAACCAACAAAATAAATCATTACATCCTCTTCTAACCACTGGAGTTGAAACACTGAATGAAGAATCTATGCTTAGTGGGCTCCTTGATAAATTCTTCAATAGCCATTTCCACACAGAGCTCCTTATTTCCACACATATACTAGAACAATCAAGCAGTTCTTTTGGTGTGTAGTGTACCTCCTCCTGAGGTACACTTTGTACTTCACCTGTTGGTGCTACTGTGAGTGAAGTCTAGTTCTAGGTCTGGAAGCAAAAATTGGTGGTGGTGCTGGGTCCTGGAGACTTTCAGCAATGTCTTCTAAGGCTTTTGTCTCAGGTGCTGCCCCAGGTGATGTCTCAGACTGAGGCTCTTCAGGCCTAGCTGGGCTAATCTCATCAGCTGGGGGTAGAAGACATACTGGTTTTACTGGGGAAGGTAGCTTAGCAGACTTGAGTAAGAAGTGTTCTTCTGTTGGCAGAGTGATTTAACTAAATTGAGAGGCTCAATGTCTCCAGCTTCCTGATTATCTACCCATATGTCCCTATTCCAAGTTTCAGGATCCCATTTATACCCACTGAATGTCCTCATTTTAACTTCAGACACCACTGGAGATTGGGGATTCAATTGACATTGGAATTCAGTCATTCTGACTCTTGAGTTTGGTTTTTCATACTATCATTTCTGTTATTACAAGAAATAACAGATTAAATTTAAATATAAATAAAAACAAAATAAATTTCTTTTAGGGTGCAAGTAGCAACATTCAGGTCTTTTATGTGGTACTTGAACTGTGACTCCGAAGCCTTGAGTTCATACCTTTCATTCACTATATTGTCTAGGGAAAGAAGGGCCAACAAGCCCACTTCCTTTACTTCTCATCCTGACAGAATTATAGAAAATTACTAAATATCCAATAATGCCAGGCTTATGTCTCACAAATATTTGGTCCTCTGTTAATAATATTTTGCATGTGTATATTGCCACCTCATGTCCTAGATTAGCAGTGCCTTTAAGACTTGAGAACCAATATAGAAAACTTCGATGTGACTTGTTTCTCCAGAACCACTCTCAGTATCAAATGCCTTAGGTTGGATTCTCTAGAGGAGCAAAACCAGTGAAATGAGTGTGTGTGTGTGTGTGTGTGTGTGTGTGTGTGTGTGTGTGAATAGATAAATAGGTAGGTAGGTAGGTAGGTATGTAGATAGATAGTCAGTCAGATGGAGATATAGAGATATACACACACATATTTATATATATAGAGAGAGATTGATTGATTCAATTTTTTAAAAGTAGCTCACACAGTTGTAGAGACTGGCAAGTGCCAAATCTATTGGTCAGATGTCAGGTCAGTGGCTTCTCTTAACTCATGTGGTAGTAGGGAATGATGAACTCAAAACAGGTAAGTCAAGCAGCAGGCTGCCAGCTCACCTTCCAAATCAAAGTCATATGATGATGAGTCAGATGCAGGGTCCAGAGAGAGGGAGCTTTGCCCCATCTCAAAAGAAACCCCTCTGACAATTACAACTGATTGGCTGATATTTGTTCACATCATGAAGTGATTACAACATATTACATTATGGAAAAGCAACCAGTTCAATGTCTGCTAAACCACTGAGAATCATATCCTACTCAAATTGACATAATATTACCCAATACAGGTGCCAATCAGATCATGTTCAGGTAGGCATGTTCTGTTTATTCATCTTGGTGGTAGATGGTCCTGATATGAAGGCATCTATTCTGACTCTGTGTATTTTGTATGTATCTCAATTACTGCTTGATCAGTGGAGAAACTGAAGCTCACAGGAATGAAGTAACTTACCTTGGTGGTGGTGGTTATGTGCCATGGAGTCAGTTCCGACTCATAGCAACCCTGTACAGGGTTTCCAAGGCTGTAAATCTTTATGGGAGCAGAAACCCTCATACTTTCCCCCAAAACAGCTGGTAGTTTCCAACTGCTGCCCTTGTGACTTCACAGCCCGATTCATAACCACTAAGCTACCAAAGCTCCTTAATTTATCTGAGGTCACACAAAAAAATTTAAATGATGATCATGTGCTTTAAAACAACTCACTTCTAAGTGGAAAGGGAAATTGTGACCAGAGTACACAATTAGAAAAAAAATCCAAAACATTTTTCAAATTAATCTGTTTGGTTTCATTTATTTTAGTTCACAAACCTCGTTGCCTTTCTAGCAATCATCTGTTTTAATTTTGTAGGGTATATGGCTGTTTGGGTAGCCCTGGTGTGGCTCTGTGGGTTAATGCGCCAGACTGTAAACCCATTTGAACTCCAAGGTCGGCAGTTCAAGCGCACTAGCTGCTCCTCGGAATCCCTAGACAGGGTTGCTATGGGTCAGAACTGACTCGATGGCACTTAACAACAACAATGGCTGTTTGGGGGTGTGGTCATATGACCCCTAGACCCTTTAAGAGTTTTATTTATATATGTTTATATTTTTTCTAGAACTTATTCTTTCCTACTTGCTCTCGATCTGAGAAGATGTAAAGTCTTGCCACCACCAAGGGTTAGCCTTTCTGACAACAAACAAACAAGCAAACAAACAAAAACATTGCTATCAAGTCAACTCCAACACACAGCCACCCTAAAGGATAAACAGAATTGCTTGCTCTCTAGGGTTTCCAAGGCGATAATCTTTACAGAATCAGACCACCACATATTTCTCCCACAATGTGGCTAGTGGGTTAAAACTGTTGTCTGTCAGAAAGCAGCTAAGCAATTTGACCACTGTACCATCAAGGGTCCTTCTTTATGACAGTGTTGTTGTTGTTGTTGTTGTTAAGTGCCGTCTAGTCAATTCCGACCCATAGCAACCCTATATAGGGTTTCCAAGGAGCAACTGGTGAGTTTGAGCCACTTGCAGTTCACACGACTTTGTGACAATGGTGGTGGTGGTGGTTATGCGCCGTGGAGTCGGTGCCGACTCATAGCGACCCTGTACAGGATTTCTGAGGCTGTAAATCTTTATGGGAGTAGGAAGCCTCATCTTTTTCCTGCAGAACAGCTGGTAGTTTCGAACTGCTGACCTTGCGGTTCACAGTCAGATTTGTAACAACTACGCTACCATAGGGTCAGTAAAAAAGCAGTAGAATCAAAAGTTAGAGAAAGAAACCTAGTCCTGATTGTATCTTTGGAACCCCAACATCAATCAGGACTTAAAGCCAAAATTTTCCAATTATGAAAGTTAATAAATTCAGGTTTTATTTAAGTCTATTCACGTCCCTTTCTGTCACTTGGAAGTGGAAGCACTCTGATTAATGTGCCATTACACTGTTCTCTTTTGAAATAAGAATCAGATTTGTCTGAGTTTAAAGCTAGAACTGGTAATGTTTTGGGTTTGAATTTAAGCATAAAATATTTTCCCCAGATGATTCCCTTCAGAGCCTCTCTGCATGCCAGAGGACATTGGGCCATCCCAAGCTCTGAGTCCTTGGCCTATTTCTCTTGGCCCTTACCAAAAAATAACCACAAATAACAACAATAAAAAGTCAGCTTGTCTGTATACTCAGATAGCACCTGTCATTGTGAATAATGTTTGGGGCATATTATCAAATGGGGTATGAGGCCAAATAGAAAGGTGACTGAACAGAATGAGTCAGTGGTATGACCAGGCTTAAATTTTATTAAGATAATTTGGGTAATGAGTTTCCCCACAAAAAAAAGGATGTCCATATTCTAATTCCCTGGTCCTGTGAATATTACCTCACAGGGCAAAAGAACAAATAATATCATGTTGTTGTTAGTATCATTGAGTCAGTTTCTAAGGTCTTTGTGGAATCTTTGTGGAAGCAGAAATCCTCATCTTTCTCGTAGCTGGTGGACTCCAACAAATGACCTTGTAGTTTGCAGTCCAGTGCTTATCTTACAGTGGTGATTAAGTTAAAGATCTGGAGAGGAGTTTATCCTGGATAATCTCAGCAAACACTAAATGCATTCGCATTATACTAAAGAGCAGAGGAAAGAGCTTTGAGACAGACGCACATAGGAAAAGACAATGTGAACAAAGAGCAAAGTGATGCAGCTACAAAGCAAGGATTGTAGACAGCCACCAGATCTGGAAGAGGTAAAGAACAGAATCCTCTACAATCTACAGAAGGAGTGTGATCCAGCCAACATCTTGATTTTGACTTCTAACTTCCAGAACTGTGAAAGAATATATTTTGATTTAAGCTTTAAACTACCCAGTTTGTGGCACTTTGCTACAGGAAACTAAAATAGTTTGTTAAAGTAACATTAAGTCTCTGAAATTAATTTTAGTTTTGACACTTAGTTAGGGAAAAAGCCAGCAAAAAACACAGACAGGTAATATTTATTTAGTGCTTTCTAGTCCTGGTGTGGTGCTGTGGGTTAATGCGCTGGACTGCAAGCTCGGTTTGAACTGCAAGGTCAGCTATTTAAATTCATTAGCTGCTCCTTGGAAACACTACACTAGGATGCTGTGAGTCGGAACTGACTCGACAGCACTTAACAACAAACAACAACATACTTCATGTAAAGTTCTAGATACTTTGCACACATTAACTCAGTTATCAATTTGTCATACTGTGGTGGTTTGCATGTGCTGCTAGATATTTCAAACACCAGTAGGGTCACCTAACATCTCCAATAATTAAAAAAAGAACAACAAAGTAGGCCCAGTGCCACCAGAAAAAAAAAAGAAATAATGAAGGTGAGAGTAGAAATAAATGAAATAGAAAACAGAAAAGGTACACTAAGGCAAGAAGGAGGTTCTTTAAAAGATTTAATAAAATTGACAAACCACTGGCAAATCTAACAAGAAAAGAAGACACAAATAACACAAATAAAAATTATATAGGTTATGTAGAAAACAGAACTAAAGGAAATAAAACACGTAATAGCAGAATACTATAAAAAATTGTGTTAACAAATTTGAAAATCTACAAAAAAATGAACAAATTTCTAGATATACACAACCTACCCAAACTAACTCAGACTGAAGTAGAAAATGTGAACAGGCCAATAACAAAAGCAGAAATTGATAGAGTCAATCGGATCTTTGGGGGTGATTAAAACTGGCTATGCTACAGCAGCTTGAGACAATGTCACTACATCACTTCTTCATGAAATCACTTCTTTTCTAAGATGTTATTTTGCCCATAAAAGACCCCTGAATCCTTTGGGCCTGGAAGGCAGCAAGATGGCAGACTAAGCAGTAAGCCTATACAAACCCTCTATAACAAAGAAACAGAAAACCAAATAAAACAGATGCAGATGATTGTCCTGGAACTGTGAACTTTAAGATGAAAGAATAGAGAAGTGGACTGAAAGCTAACAAAGGGGAGAAAGTTGAATGGATGCAGCCAAAAAAGAGACAGCATGGTGCCCTGTGCCAGACAACCAGATACAGTACAATCATTTTAAGCCTTTAAAAGATTTATGAGCAGCTTCAGAGACAAGATAGCATATTGGCATTGTAGAAACAGGGGACAACAACCATGCCCATACAGCTCAACCACAACTGTACCCACTAAAACCCCACCCATTGAGCAAGAGCCATTACCAGATGCTACACATCTGATCAGGAGTCCTGGTATAGCGCTGTAAGAAAAGCACTTGACCAAAAGTTCAGTTTAAACTGCAAGGTCAACAGTTCAAACCTACCAGTTGTTCCTTGGAAACCCTATACAGGGTTTCTATGAGTTGGAACCAACTTTATGGCACTTAACATACACCTGATCAATAACAACAACCAACATCAGTCAAACCCACGCTAAACTGATCTGCACACATAGCAAACAGAGAAGAGTGCACATACTTCAATTCCCTAATCACACCCACCAGGAGGTAGTTGGTGAGTGTCTAACAATACACCAACATATAACATCAAATTAATACAAATGCAACACCACCACAATGTCTCAGAAGCAAACAGACCGTTTCTGTTCACACAAAGAAATAAGACAAAGTGGCTCAAACAAGTGACCAAGATGCACAGATAGAATACGTTTTTGAGGGGGAAGAAGACACTGAAATTACCTGAAAAAGAATTCAAGACAATGATAATTACATACCTCTAAATCAGGGTTGGAGTCCTGGTGTGGCGCTGCAGGTTAATGAGTTACACTACAAAGTAGTTTGAACCACAAGGGCGATGGTTCAAGTGCACTAGCCACTCCTTGGAAACACTCTCAATGGGTTGGAATCAACTCCATAGTATTTAACAACAAACCATGGGTGGGGAGCATCCAGCATGAAGCCATGTTAAGCCTATGAAATCATTTGGTCTGGAACTGCCAAAGGCAAACATAGCTCCAGGCATCACATTGTTGTTGTTAAGTGCCATCAAGTCAACTCTAACTCATAATGACTGGGGAGCTTAAATAGCCAACTTGCGGTTCAGAGTGACCTTGAAGTTGAGTGCTTATGTTTGACGATATTGTTGTTGTTGTTGTTGTAAGGTGCCATTGAGTCAGTACTGACCCATAGCAACCTTATGCACAGCAGAACGAAACACTGCTCGATCCTGGGCCAACCTCACTATTGTTGCCATGCTTGAGTCCATTGATGCTGCCACTTGGCCACTCCATCTCATTGGGGGTCTTCCTCTTTATCTATGACCCTCCACCTTACCAACCATGGTATCTCTCTCCAGCAAGTGGTCCCTCTTAACAATATGTCCGAAGTATGAGAGACTAAGTTTGGCCATCTTGGCCTCCAAGGAGCACTCTGGCTGCACTTCTTCCAAAATGGATCTATTGGTTCTTTTGACAGCCTATGGCACTTTCAATATTCTCCAACACCATAACTCAAAAGCATCAATTCTTCTACAGTCTTCCTTATTCACTGTCCAGCTTTCACATGCATATGAGGTCATTGAAAACACCATGGCTTGGGTCAGGTGCACCTTAGTCCTGAAGCTGACATCTTTGCTCTTCAACACTTTAAAAAAGTCTTGTGCAGCAGATTTGCCTAATTCAATACATCCTTTGATTTCTTGACGGCTGCTTCCATGAGTGTTGATAGCTGGTCCAAGAAGAATGAAGTCCTTGACAACTTCAATCATTTCTCCCTCGATAAGAATATTGTTGATTGGTCCAATGGTGAGGATTTTTGTTTTCTTGACATTGAGATGTAATCCATACCCAAGGCTGTGCTCTTTAATATTCATCAGTGAATGTTTTAAGTCCTCTTCACTTTCAGCAAGCAAGGTTGTATCATCTGCATATCACATATTGTTAATGAGTCTTCCTCCAATCCTGATGCCACGTTTTTCTTCA
>NW_006408534.1:5316232-5316809 GCF_000296735.1 Chrysochloris asiatica | reverse complement strand
ACATCAGCAATGATATCCCTCGTTCCATGGCCTCTTCACAATCTGGCCTGAACCTCTGAAAGTTCTCTGTCAATGTATGCTTGCAGCCGTTTCTGTATTACCTTTAGTAAAACTTTACTCGCATGGGATATCGAAGAGATTGTCCGATGATTTCTGCATTCCATTGGGTCACCACTCTTTGGAATGGGCACAAATACAGATCTCTTCCAATCAGTCAACCAGATAGTTGTCTTCCAAATTTCTTGGCAGCGATGAGTGAGTGCCTCCTGTGCTGCTTCACTTTTTTGAACAATTTCAATTTTTATTCCATCAATTCCTGGTACCTCAAGACTGATCTGGATATGTTCTTTTTGACAATGAATGCAACACCATTTCTCTTCAATTTGTCATTTCTGGCATAATAAACCATGTGGTTGTCAGATTCCAAATGGCCAATACCAGTCCATTTCAGCTCACTAATGCCTAAGATATCAATGTTTGTACATTCCATTTCATTTTTGACAACTTCCAATTTTCCCAGATTCATACTTCATACATTCCATGTTCCGATTTTCAATGGATGTTTACAGCTGTTTCT
>NW_006408534.1:5276260-5315272 GCF_000296735.1 Chrysochloris asiatica | reverse complement strand
AGGAAGTTTGCTAGAGTTAAAGACTTGCTTACTATGAATGAAGAATTGAAAAGAGCTAGAAAAGCATTTGATGAAGCAAACTATGGATCATGACAGATTTTGTATTTTCTGAAGCTACGTATCTTCTGGGGAAACTATATGTAGTAACTGTATTTTCCACGGAAAGGTTCTGATGTATCCTACTATGTAAATGAAAGGTACGGAAACACAACATTTTCACATCTTTGATTTTAGATTGATATGTGAGCCTTTAGTTGCCTTCCTTTGAATTAATCATTGGCTTTTAATGACCACAGTAAGTGAAATGACTTTCTGACTTTTGGCTATGTAAACAACAAAGTAGTATATTTTTCTTTTTGAGCCATGGTAGTCGCTGTTTAATATGTGAAATCTAAACTGTACCTTTGATCCAATGATAGCTGAGGTGTGTCTCATGTATTCTCAAGTTTCTAGACAACAGTAGTCTCTGAGATTGTTAGAGATAGGTTTGTGTTTCTCTTTAGTAAACAATGATTTAGGAAAACACAAACTATGTGAGAATATTTATCTGCCTTAAAAGATCATTTAATAGTCTTCAGATAAACGTAATTTTTTTTTGAGAAGCGGAAAGTCTCATATAAATGTTTCATATAGATGTTTTCTCATATAAGTGTTTGGAGGCTTTTTCATAGAAAACCTTTGAGACTTATATCTACTACTTATCAAGTTTTAGGAGAATTAATTTTTCCAGATCATATGAAATCTTCTAAAAAATAAAATGCTTTCAGTATTAGGAATGACTTTGCTTAAAAAGCTAGTGGAAGGATAAGCAATTGGAGTAATATTTTATTAACATATTTATTCTTGTATGTTGTGGACATGTATACTTGACTAGAATCTATACAAACTGCTTTTGTAGTTCAGAATTTACAGGTTTTGTGTGTGTTTAGCTGTATTGTATTAAATTATCATTATACTTAGCTCAAAATAATGATTGAAATTATATTTCAAGGGATCACTGTATACTACTATATGTGAAACAATGTTTTGTGCACTGCTTATAAGCATTATAAATCAGCACTTGGGAAAATTCTACTTTCTTAACCTATTGATACAAGGAATAAAGTATGACAAATTAAATAGGGAAAAAAAAAAAAAAAGTCATAGCCAGCCAGAGCTATAAAGCAAGATAGAGAAATTAAAGGCAGCCAAAGCAGAAAAAAAGAAGTAAAACTCTCTCGATTTGCAGATGATACAATCTTATACATAGAAAATTCCAAACACTCAGCAAGAAAATCATTTGAACTCAAAGAAAGATTCAGCAAACTGACAGGGTATAAGATCAACATACAAAATTCAGATGGATTCCTCTATACTAATAAAAACAGCTCTGAAAATGAAATTAGGAAAACAATACCATTTACAATAACAACAATGCCAACGATGAAATACTTAAGAATAAATCGAATTAGAGATGTCTAGCAGGATCTGGTGAAAAGAGATGGGGATCAGATTCTTATGATTCAATAATGAGTAACTGTTACCATGACTTAATGAGACTGCCACACTATAAAGGTAGAAGTTTTGTAACAAAACTGAGGAGTTTTTGTTACAATCTTACAGTCCAGAAACAGAGGACCCTAAGACCATCAAGGGAAAAGAACACAAATGGAATGCAGTACCTGATCCAGAGAAGCAGTAATACAAGAGATGGAAGTAGAGATGGGGACATGGAGAGAGCGAGCAGGACTCTAGATTCATGGAAAGATAGGTACTGAGTGCTGGCAGCCAGGAAGCAGGCTTGCAGAATGTGCTCTTTGGTTGTTTAAATTATTATATATTCCTGATTGTTTTTGTGTACATCTCCCTACCTCACACCCACCCTTACTCCCCAAAAAAGAAAAGAAAAAACCAGAGGGAATGGAAGAAAATACTGCTGAATGATGATGCACGGAGGAGATTGTAATTATTGCAATGAAATGATTTTGTAAAGCCATTGTTCTCCTATGTGAACTATCACTCAGTTCGCAATAAACAAAAAGAAAAAAAGAAAGTTTGGGGGTGGGAAAGGCAAGGGGAGAGGGAGTCTATGAAATTAATTCAATGGGAAAAGAAAAACTAGAACAGAAATAATGAGAATATTGATACATTGTGAAGAATATAACCAGTATCACTGAACAAATGTAGAATATGTTAAATGGGAACTGATTTTGTTGCATACACTTCTAACAAAAAGATAATAATATAATATTGAAATAAACAAAACAAAAACCTAATTAGAGAAACAAAAGACCTAATAAACAAAGAAAACTACAAAACACTACTACAATTTTTTTTTATAAAAATGGAAAAATATAGCATGCTCATGGATAAGAAGAAATAAATAACTGAGACTCCTAAAAATTATAAACTTGTGTGCATCAAAAGATTTTTCAATTGAGTGAAAAGAGTGCCCACAGCCTGGGAAAACATTTTTTGCAATGACATATCAGACCAGGGACTAATATCTAAAATTTATAGAAAACTGCAGCACCTCTATAAGAAGAAGACAACCCAGTTGAAAAATGACCAAAGGACTTAAACAGACATTTCATCAAGGAAGACGTCCAAGCAGCCAACAAGTATATGAAGAATTGTTCATGATCGTTAGCCATTGTTGTTGTTGTTGTTAAGTGCCGTCGAGTCGGATCCGACCCATAGCGACACTAAACAGGGTTTCTGAGGAGCGACTGGTGAGCTTGAACCGCCGACCTTGCAGTTCAAATGGCTTTGCAGTCTGGCGCATTAACCCACAGTACCATACCAGGACATTAGAGAGATGCAAATCAAAACAATGAGATATCATCTCATATCAACATTAACAGTGAAGTCCAAAAAAAAAAAAAAAAATCCCAGAAAACAACAAATGCTGGCAAGCATGTGGAGAGAGAGATATAGACCCTCCTACATTACTGGTGGGACTATAAAATGATTCAACTACTCTGAAGAACGGTATGGCAATTCATCAGAAAGTTGGACTACATATCTAGATCTACGTCTATATCTATACAGAGAATATATAAATAAAGTTCAGTAATATCAGTAATGCTGCTCCTTGATATATATCCACAAGAAATACACGCTAGGACATGAATAGATATATGCATACCAATATTCATTGCAGCACTGTTCACAACAGCAAAAAAACTCAGACAGCCTAAGTGCCCAACATGGAAGAATGGGTAAACAAACTTTGATACATACACAAAATGGAATACTATGCAATGTTGAAGAATAATGATGAAGCTAAGAAGCACCTCAAAACTTATATGAACCTGGAGGACGTTATGCTGAGTGAAATTAGTCAATTACTAAAGGGCAAATAAAAGCTTAAGGAAAGGTTTTCAAACAAAAGAAATATTCTTTGATGGTTACCAGGGGTGGAAGGGAAAGGAGAGTAAATCACAGGCTATAGATATATGCTGAGTCGGTTGCTGGGGAGGGCAATATACAAGAAGAAGGAGGGTGGCAGAAGAATAATGAAGACACAGGGAGGTATGCACAGGCTAAAGGGGATAGATATAAATAGTAATATATACATAACCCTGGAACAACAGTGTTCTATGCATAGATACATGGATTGAGACATAGGCTGAATGAATCAGGGAAGAAGAGTGAGACATATATACTTGATATCCCATGAATATGTAAGAGTTTTAAAGAGGAGAAAGAAACATTTTTGATGATTGCCAATGGTAAGAGGGAAGGGAGAGTAGTTCCTTGGCTGCTGGGTAGACACATAATAACTCAGCAACAGGGAGGGCAATATACAAGAAAGGGAAGGGTAATATATAAGAAGAGGGAGGCTGGCAGAGTATGATAAAGACAGGTGAGGACATAGTGGGTATACAAGGGCTAAAGGAAATAAAAGTAAATGAAAAGTACAATTTGTGTATGTGTGTAATAGATAGATATAGATATGTATGTGTATCTTTATATGTACCACAGATACACAGAGTGTGAAAGATGATATTGGTATATGAGTATTTACCTTTTCTGCAAATACCCCTCTGTATGTGGTGGTACACACAGCAGGCAAAATAATGAAAACTGCTTAGATATTATCAACCATCTTAAGGCAGTGAGTAGCTGAGCCTGGAGGCTCAGGACCATAGTCTCAGGGGACACCATGGTCAATTGGCACAACATATTCCACAAAGACAATGTTCTATATCCTACTTTGGTGAGTTGTTGTCATTAAGTGCTGTCGAGTCGGTTCCAACCCATAGCTTTGGTGAGTAGCATTTGGCGAGTAGCATCAAAAGCTCATGACCAGCCATCTAAGGTGTAGCTATTGGTCTCTCCATATGTGAAAGAAGGGCAAGTAATGAGAATTTAAGATGCTTGGAATCAACCAGTCCAACAGATTAATGAAACATGTGAACAAAAGTCTCCATGACCCTTAGACCAGAAGACCTAGATGGTGCTCAGCTACCACTACCAACTACTCTGAAAGAGTTCACATTAGAATGTTCTTGATAGAGCAGCATAATATATGGAACAAAGGTCAAAATTATTTAAAAAAAAAAAGACCAGGCTTACTGATCAGAAAGAGACTGGAGGAACCTGAGATTATGGCCTTCAACCACCATTCAGATCTGGAAAGAGCACACCCTCTTTCAGTCAAGCAGTAGATAGATGTATTGGGGAAACAATTTTCAGCCATGCAGTAGATAGGTATATAGGGGGAGCAACAACACTAAATATGCTACTATGAATGATGGAATAGTCAATCATTTAAACCCAAAGAGGCAACTTGAATCTAAGGACAATGGGGAAAAGAATGGTAAGGTAGGTGGAAGGGGGAAGGGGACTAGGAGCCACAGGGAGGAAGTGGGATGACTGTTGTTCCACAAAAGGGGTTGCAATCATTGCGATAATAAAATAAAGTGTATTATTTGTTGAATGTAAAACTTATGATCTTATTTGTAAACCGTCACCCAATTCACAATAAAAAGTTAAAAATAAAAATCATTCTAAATCAAAGGATGGAAAAATATTTCAAGATAATGACAATCAAAAACAAACAGGAGTGGCAATGTTAATTTCTGATAAAACAGACCTTAAAGCAAAAAGAAACAAAGAAGGACATCATCACATGATTAAAGGGTCAATTGAACAAGAAAACATAACCATAATAAATAATTATACTCCCAAAGAAAGAGATTCAAAATACATAAATCAAACTCTAACAGAACTAAAGAAAGTAATAGATAACACCACAACAGTGGAGATTTTAATACACCACTTTCAATGAAGGACAGAAAAATAGAAAGAAACTCAACAAAGACATAGAAGAACTAAACAACTGGACCTCATAGACTTAAACAGAGCACTCAACTCAAAAACAACACAATATTCATTCTTTTCCAGTACACATGGAACAGTCTCAAAATAGACCATATGTTAAGCCACAAAGCAAGCCTCAATACTATAAAAACATTAAAATACTACAAAGCATCTTTTCAGATCACAGTGCTATAAAATTAGAAATCAACAATGTTGTTATTAAGTGCCATCGAGTTGATTCTGACCCATAGCGACCCTGTATAGGGTTTCTGACAAGCAGCTGGTGAGCTTGAACTGCCAACCTTACAGTACAAACAGCTTTGCAGTCTGGCACATTAACCCACAGTGCCACACCAGGACTCCAAAATCAACAAGAGGAAGATATAAAAAAAATAAATAAATACATGGAAATTGAATACTAAATACCCTGCTTAAAAACTACTATGTAATAGATAATAAAATGAAATAGAAATCCTCCTTGAATCAAATGAGAATGAAATACAACACACCAAAATCTTTAGCACACAGCAAAAGCAGTATTTAGAGGAAAATTTATATTAATAAACATAATACATCCAAAAAAGAAGAAAGAACCAAAATCAACATATCAATGCAAAATCTCCAAAAATTAGAAAACCAACATCAAGAAGAAAACCAACCAGAAGAAAAGAAATAAGAAAGATTAGAGCAGAATTAAATTAACTAGAACACAGAAAAACAATAGAAAGAATCAACAAAACAAGAAGTTGGTTTTTTGAAAGGATTAATAAAATTGACAAATAATTGCAAATCTAACTTTAAAAAGAAAAGATGCAAATAACATGATAAGAAACAATATGGGTGATGTCACAATAGAACCTGTGGAAATAAAAAAAAAGATAATAATAGAATCCTATGAAGAATTGTAGCTGAACAAATTTGAACATCTAGAAGAAATGGGCACATTTTAAGAAAAATAAATTTTCAGAAACTAACACAGAATGAAGTAGAAAATTTGAACAGACCCACAACAGAAGAAGAAATGGTCAGGTCATTTAAATACTCCTAACTAAAAAAAAAAGTCAGGGCCCAGATGGATTTTCTGGTGAATTCCACCAAACATTCAGAGAAGACCTGGCCACCAATTGTACTCAAACTACTCTAGAAAATAAAAAAGGATAGAAAACCTCTCAAATGTCTCTTATGAAGCAAAGAAAATTATTTACAAATAGCAAAAATTCTATACATGCAAAAATTCTCAACAAAATCCTAGCCAATAGAATTTAGCAACATATTAAAAATAATATATCATGACTAACTGGGGTTAATACCAGGTATGCAAGGGTGGTTCAATATTAGAAAAACAAAAAGTAATCCACCAACTAAATAAAGCAAAGGAAAAGAACCATGTGATTACATCAATTGATGCAGAAAAGGCATTTGACAAAAGCCCATATCCATTCCTAATAAAAACACTCACCAAAATAGGAATAGAAGGGAAATTTCTTGACATAATCAAGAGCATATTCAGAAATCCAAGAGCCAATACTACTCTTAATGGAGAGAAACTGAAAACCTTCCCTCTGAGAAAAGAAACTAGATAGGGATGCCCTTTATCACCACTGCTATTTAATATTGTGTTGGAAGTCTTAGCCAGGGCTATAAGTCAGGAAAGGGAGAGTAACGGCACACAAATTGGAAAAAAAGAAATAAAACTCTATTTGCAGACAATATGATCCCGTACTTAAAAAATCCAAAAGACTCAACAAGAAAATCATTGTAATTCATTGAAAGATTCAGCAATTATTGAAATTGTTGGAATTCATTGAAAGATTCAGCAAAGTGGCAGGATACCAAATCAACATAGGAAAATCAGTTGGATTCCTTTACACTAACAAAGATAACACTAAAAAAGGAAATTAGGAAAACAATACCATCTACAATAGCCTCCCAAAAGATGAAATACTTAGGAATATATCTAATAATAGAAACAAAAGATCTATACAAAGAAAACTGCAAGACATTACTACAAGAAACCAAAAAAAGACTTACAAAAATGGATAGGGAAATAACATTGTGAAAATGTCAAAACTCCCCAAAGTAATTAATAGATGCAATTCAATCCCAATCCAAATTCCAGTGTCATTCTTACAGAGATGTAAAAATTAACATGAACTTTATATGGAAAGGAAAGAGACCTCAGATAAGCAGAGCATTACCTTGAAAAACAACAAAGTTAGAGACTTCTCACTTCCTGAGGCAAATGAGCTGGAAGTAGATCTACACTCCATACTGGAAGATGGGCAGGCTTTGGAAATGCCTGAGAAGGAATTCAGAAAAATGATTATAAAAAATATCAAAACACTATACAATGGAGTTCAGAAAAATAAGGAAGAAGTCAGGAAAGCACTACAGGAACAATTAAATAACACAGATACAGCATTGGAAACAATTCAAAACCAACAGAAAGAGGTCCAAACAATTCATAATAGAATATCAGAAATGGACAATACACTGAAAGGGCAAAGGGGTAGAATTGAAAAGATAGAAGCCAGAACTAATTAGCTGGAAGATAAATCTCTCAACACTATTAAGATAGCAGAGCAAACACAAAAAGGCATAAACAAATCTGAAGAAGGCCTAAGAGTCATGTTGGACAAGATGAAGAGGAATAGCTTAAGAATTATTGGCATTCCAGAGCAGGAAGTATCACACAAGTCCACAGAGGAGATAGTTGAAGAGCTGCTGGAAGAAAATTTTCATAACATACTGAAAAATGAAAAGATAAGCATTCAAGAAGCTCAACGAACCCCAGGAAGGATAAACCCTAAAAGACAATCACCAAGACATAGAATAATCAAGCTCTCCAAAATCAAAGATAAGAACAAAATCCTGAAAGCAGCTAGGGAAAAGAGAAATGTAACATACAAAGGCAAGCAAATCAGATTAAGCTCAGATCTCTCAACAGAAACCATGCAGGCAAGAAGGCAAGGGGGAGACATATATAAAACCCTGAACAAAAAAAACTGCCAACCAAGAATCCTCTAGCCAGCAAAGCTGTCAATCAAATATGATGGTGTAATCAACATTCCAGGATAAACAGAAGCTAAGGGATTTTGCCAAAACCAACCCTGATATGAAAAACATCCTAAAGGAAGTTCTGTGAACGGAGAACCAACAACAACTGACAACAACTAGAGAATGATGTTCATGGCAGCATCACCCTGAACTCAATCGACAAATGGAAGAATCAAGAACAGAATAAAATTATAAGAACAGATCTATGATCAAAGCAATTACAATGTGAAAGAAAGTAAACACAGATCCAGGCGGTGAGGTGGTCAGGTAGATTACAGGATAAAATAGACTGTCTTAAATGGAGGGAAGAACTAATGGAATATAAGGAAACCACAACAATGGGGTTGGGGTGGGGGTTTTAGTTCAGGTGTTGGGAAGGGCAATACAAGAAGGGGGAGGAGGTGGAAAAACAAAATAGATAGAGGACCACCGAGACAGGTTTGCATATGCTAAGTGGGACAGAGGTAAATAGTGATGTATGCTCAACCTTGGAACAACAGGGCTCTGGGATACAGGAATCTAGGTATAGCTTGAAGAGGGGAAATAATACTAAAATGCTTGACTGTCTTATGAATATTAGTTTTCCTTGCCTACTATTATAAAATAGACACTTGAGTGGGATAGAAAGGAATGTTGGGAAATATGTAAGCCCGTCTTCAGCCTATAACTGATTGGAATACCTAAAAAGTGTTCTAGAACTTGCCCAGTGAAATAGGCCTTGTGCAAAGTCTTTACAGAATATAGGACCTTACATGAAATCCTGAGTCCCATCGAGGACCTTATAAGGTGGGACATTCCCACGAGAAAGGACAAGCAGACCAGCCTGGAATACCTAGAGTGACAGAAGATACATCTTCAAAGAAAGATCATCAGGAAGAACCCAAAACAAAAATGTCAGCTTGACTGGCTACTACAAGAATAAGCAAGCTGTTCGCCAGGAAGATGTCAAAGCAAGCAATCAGGTTCCTTCAGGACAAACTTCCCTCTAAGACTGAAATTCAAAGGGAACAGGCATGTAAGCTTGGTGGCGACCACATTGGTCTACTGGTGAGTGGAAGAAGGGGAAAGGCAGCAATGAAGAAATGGGCTGAGTTCAACCCCAGTCCATTGAATCCCGTTGACCTGGAAATGAGAGAGAGAAGAGGAACGGCTGGTTGGTCCAAACTTAGGACACTTGAGCCCATGGACAAGGACTTAGCCACAGAGGGCTAGAGCTGAGAGTGAAGCATCCAGCTGATATGAACTAAAGAGAGATGCACAAGAACACCAAAATTTACAGACTGTACTCTTTTGACCTAGCCTCAATGGCTGGATAATCAGAACTCAACTAGAGGAAGATTACAAAAAAAATAATAATAATATATTTTTTTTTTATAAAGGAAACAAGGGTAAATTGCTACAATTTGATTAACCTAACCTATACTCAGAGAGGTAGTTACTCTAAATACCAACAGAGAGGGAAGGAGTCTTCACATTAGGTATCAATACTATCCCGTCTGTACACAGGGTAGATAGGGACGGGCAACTTGGACACTGACTACCTAAAATGAGGGGGCAATAAAGGCACTAAGTGACTGGCTTACAAGGTTTCAAGAGGGAGTTTAGTTTAAGATCATGAGGGGAAACAATGAGTCCCCACTGAATAGATTTCATCTTGTCTAGATGAGTCTGGTGAAAAGAGATGGGGATAAGATTCATATGATTTAATTGTGAATAACTGTTATCATGACTAATTGCGACTATCACAATTGTAAAGGTAGAAGTTTTGTAACAAAAACAGGGGAGTGGTTAATCTTACAGCCCAGAAACAAAGGACCCTAGGACCATCAAGGGAGAAGCACATTACCAGCATGCCAGACCTTATCCAGAGAAGCAGCAGCACCAGAGATGGAGGCAGAGATGGAGGCATAAATGGGGAAGTGGCGGAGGACTCTAGATTCATGGCAAGAGAGGGACTAAAAGCTGGTGGCCAGGAGGCAGACTTGTAGAATGTGCCCTTTGGAGATGTAAATTATTATATATGCTTGAGTGGTTTTTTGTTTGTTAGTTTTTTTAAAGCTAAAGTGGACATAGAAAAATACTATTAACTGATGGTACATGGAGGGGATTTATAATCATTGTAATGAAACAAGGTTTATGATTTGTTGAAAGTAAAACTGATGATCTGCCCTGTAAATGTTCACTCAATCCACAATAAAACCTTAAAAAAAATTAATAATTGAAAACCATATTGCATTGGGCAAATCTGCTGCAAAAGACCTCTTTAGAGTGTTAAAGAACAAAGATGTTGGTTTGAGGACTGAATTATGCCTGATCCAAGCCATTGTATTTTTAGTCATCTCATAAGCATATGAAATCTGGATAATGAACAAGAAACACTGAAGAAGAATTGTGCACTTGAATTACAGTGTTGGTAAAGAATACTTAATCGGCTGCCATGGGCTGCCAGAAGAACAAACAAATCTGTGTTTGGAGAAGTACAGCCAGAATGCTCCTTAGAAGCAAGAATGGTGAGATTTTGTCTCATTTACTTTGAACACATTATCAGGAGGGACCAGTTCCTGGAAAAGGACATCATGCTTGGTAAGAAGGTCAGCAAAAACAGAGGTAGACTCCCAATAAAATAGACTGGCCCAGCCATGGGTTCAAACATACCAACTATGAGGATGATGCAGGACTGGGCAGTGTGTAGTTCTGTTGTGTATAGGGTCGCTGTAAGTCAGACTGACTCGACATCTAACAACAGAAGCAACATGAGTCAGAACCAACTTGTTGGTACATAATAACAACAAGCTCCTGGCAATGTTCTAAGTACTTTGCACATATTAACACATTTAATCTTTATTAAAAAAAATCTTATGAGATAGGCATCATTTAATTTTTCTCATTTTACATTTAAAAAAAATTGAGGCACAGTAATATTAAGTTAGCCCATGGTCACACAGTTACAAAATATCAGCACTGGAATTCAAGTGAAGGTGGCGCTCATTCCAGAGTTTATTCTCTCAAACACTTTGCTGTACTGCAGTATCTATATAAGAAAAAAAAAAAGTAGAATGGATGTTTGTCCATAGCAGAAGTCCAAACCTCTGGTTGCTTTACAAATATTAAAGTGGAGCAGGCACACTGAACACATTAAATCAGAATTTTGGACATTGGACACCGTGCATCAATAGCTTTTAAAAAGTTTCCAAAAACTTATTCTAATGTGTAGCCAAGATTTTAAACCATGGGCTAATGACCCCCAAGAGCAAAATTTGCAATACTCCAATGTTTTGATTTCTCCAAAGGCTATGTCCACACAGACACACTGGATTGCTAAATCTAAGAAACCACATCTTTTTTTTCTCTTTTTTTCAATGAAGTGACTGATCATTTTCTATGAAGGGTTATACAATGGGGGGAGGGAAGGAGAATCACTGAGGAGGCTGTCTAGCAATCAATAATTTGTTTTAATTTAGGCATTAGAGAAGTGGAGGTGAAGAGTAGAAAAATAAAAAGAGTGGCAGGGACAGATGGGAGATGAAAGGTCACCCACATCCCCCTTCTAATTAAAAAGCCCATTCTAGTCAATCTGTGATCAAGCCTGGTCTGGAGATCTGCAGCTTAGAAATCCTGAGAAGGTCACCTAGAGGAGTCTTGCTTTGGGAACAAAGTTAGTGATTGCTATTGCTTCTAAAACAGGGCCAGTGTGATAGTTCAACATTAGAAAAACTATCAGTATAATCCAACACATAAGCAAAATAAAAGAATCACATAACCACATTGAATTAAGCAGAAAACAGCACTTGATCCAACACCCATTCCTGATACAGTCTCCTGGGCAGAAAATAACTCACAGAGAAAGCAGCCTCCTGGTTCTCCGCCAGCCCCAGCATTGATCAATTCTGCCTGACCTGAGGAAGAGTCTGACATGGATCGATCAGTCAAAGGCTGAATTGTGGCACTGTGGGTTAATCTACTAGACTGGAAGCTTTGGGGAGCTGAGGAGACCAAACTAAGAGTTCAGGAGATCAAGACATCTAGTGTTCTCAGAACAGAGTACTAAAATGAATAGAGTTGCACAGAAGAAAAAACATGAGCTCTGAAGTGAGACTTACTCAAGTGTTGAGCATAATGTTGTTGTTATTGTTGTTGTTAGGTGCCATCAAGTTGGTACAGACTCATAGAGACCCTACGCACAACAGAATGAAACACTGTCTGGTCCTGGGCCAACCTCACAATCATCGCTACGTTTAAGCCCATCTTTTTCTCCAACCCTCCACTTTACTATAAGCATGGTATCTTTCTCCAGTAACTGGTCCCTCCTGACAATATGTCTGAAGTATGAGAGATGAGGTCTGACCACTTTAGCTGTATTTCTTCCAACACAGATTTATTTGTTCTGTTGGCAGTCTATGGTACTTTCAATATTCTCTTCCAGCACGATAACTCAAATGTATCAATTCTTCTACAGTCTTCCTAATTCACTGTCCAATTTTCACAGGCATAGGAGGATACTGAAATAACTAAGGCACACCTTAGTCCTCAAACTGACATCTTTGCTCTCCACTTTAAAGAGGTCTTGGGCAGCAAATTTGCCTAACGCAATACATCATTTGATTTCTTGACTGAGTGTTGCAGCTGATCCAAGCAAAATGAACTCTTGGACACCTTCAATCTTTTCTCCATTTCTATGAATGTTGTTTATTGGTCCAGTAGTGATGATTTTAATTTTATTTACACTGAGGTGCAACCCATACCAAAGGCTGTGCTCTTTGATTTTCGTCAGTAAGTATTTTAAGTCCTCTTTGCTTTCAGCAAGCAAGGTTGTATCACCTGCATATTGCAGGTTGTTAGTGAGTCTTCCTCCAATCCTGATGTCACATTTTTCATACAATCCAGCTTCTTGGATTATTTTCTCAGCATACATATTGAATACGTATGGTGAAAGAATACAGTCCTGAAGCATAATGTTAAGCAGTGTATGTGTGTGTGAGGAAAGAATCACCCAAAAGGACTAAAGGAAATTCAAAGGAAAAGTAAAGATGTTTGGAGATCTTCAGAAGCTGAAAGAATTCATCACCTGCAGAAATTCTCTGAAAGAAATGTCACAGTAAGTCCTTCAAGCAAAAGAAAAAATGATACTAGATGGAAATGACACCAAGAAAAAGGAGCTGTAGAAATCGTAACTATGTGAGTAAATATATAAGCTTTTTATTATTTAGATCTCATAAAGAGATCATTGACTGTTTAAAAAAATAATAACAACAACCTGATAAGACTTATATAGACTATAAGTAAAACAAATTACAACAGCACAAAAGTCAATTGGGAAGAAATAGAAGTATGCTATTTCAAATTCTTATGCTATACATGAAAGTGGAGTCCCAGTGTGGTGCTGTAGAATGAACACTGGATTTCTTGGTGCTTTAAACCCAACAGCTGTTCCTTCAAAGCCCTACACAGGATCACTAAAAGTCAGAGCCTATTCAATGGAATTTAACAAGAACAATTCCAACAGATGGCTGTTAAAGAGAAAAATAAAAATACAAAAGTTTAGGCAAGTATAAAAAAACAACTGTATTAACAATTGCATTTGATATACATATTTTAATCACACCAATTAAAAAGCAGAGATTGTTACAGTGGTGAAAACTATTCAAAAAACAAATGCTAAATTTAAACACAGAAAGAGATTAAAAGTAAGATAGAGGTAGTTGTTGTTAAGTGTCATCAAGTCTGTATAACAGAACAAAACACTGCTGCGAACTGCACCAACTTCACAATCTTTGCTAAGTTTGAGCCCATTGATGCTGCCACTATGCCAATCCATCTCATTAGGGATCTTCCTCTTTTTCTCTGACCTTCCACTTCACCAAAAATGATATCCTTCTCCCGGGACTGGTCCCTCTCGATAGATAATATGTCCGAAGTATGAGAGATGAAGTCTGGCCACCCTGGTTTCCAAGTAGCAGTCTGTCTGTATTTCTTCCAACACAGATTGGTTTATTCTTTTGGCAGTCCATGGTACTTTCAATATTCTCTTCCAACACCATAACTAAAATTCATCAAATCTTGTACGATCTTTCTTATTCACTTTCCAACTTTCACATGCATGTGAGGTTATAGAAAATATCATGTCTTAAGTCAGGCCCACCTTATACTCAAACTGACAAATTCTCATCATCCTGGCTTCAATCCTTCCAAGACAGATTTGTGTCTGGCAGTCCATGATACTTTCAATATTTTTTCCAACACCATAATTCAAATGCATCTATTCTTCTCCAGTCTTCCTCATTCATTGTCCATATTTTATATGCATATAAAGCTATTTTACATGGCTTGAGTTAAGCACATCTTAGTCCTCAACATATTTTCTCTTTAACACATTAAAAAGGAAGTATTTGACAACTTCAACCTTCTCTCCATTTATCATGATGTTATTTATTGGTTCAATTGTGAGGATTTTTGTTTTCTTTACATTGAGGTGCAATCCATTCTAAAGACTGTAGTTTCCAATATCTTCAGTAAGTATATTAAGACCTCTTTGCTTCCAGTACGTAAAGTTTTTGCATCTGCATATCACAGGTTGTTAATGAGTCTTCCTCCAATCCTGATGCCATGTTCTTCTACATATAGTTCAGCCTGTCAGATCATTTGTTCAGCATACAGATTGAATAAGTATGGTGGAAGCATGCAACCCTGGTGCACACATTTTCTGATTTTAAACAATTCAGTATCACCTTGTTCTATTCAAACAGTAGCCTGCTCATTCATATAATTAACTGTTCTGGAATTCCCATTATTCAAAATGTTATAACTACCAGTGTTGACCCCTTAGTTTTCTCACAGTACAGAAAGAAGGAACCTGGTGGCTACTTATGACGTCAGCCTCGGGGACACAGCAAAAAAAAAAAAAAAGTTATACATAGTTTGCTATGATCCACACAGTTGAATGCCTTTGCTTAATCAATAAAGTACAAGCAGGAGAACAAACAAGATGGTGGATCAGGTGGAAGTGCAGTGAGGATCTCCATCAACAACAACACAGAATACCAGACCAAGCAGTTTCAGGGGATGGTCCCAGAACTCTGAACCACATATAAAGGAATATTTAGAAAGTTGGAAGCCAGTGGAATTTGTAGCAGAAGCAAGAAATCCAGTGCTTTCTAATCCAAGGTGCTCAGCTGCTCTTGGAGCGACTATCTTGAGCAAGACCAAGTAAAGGAAGGATCAGAGCCACCATGGACTGATGATGATGGACAGAACCACAGAGATAAAGATGTGGACATTCTTTTTTTTTTTTTTGTATCTGTTCATTGGTCTCTCGCTGTCTATGCACCTCAATTCTGGTGACTAAAGGGGGTGCCTGAATGAGTGAACATTCTACTTCCACCCCGGAGGGTACGATTACACATGCACAGATCTCCTAAAAATTTAAAGGAACAGTTACCACTTAAAACCAAATGGCAATGCAAAATAGCCACAGCGAGCCCTGAACTGTTTTTATCAGTAGGAAAAAGGCCTGAACAGTGGTTGTGTAGCAGGACAGACAGAATAAAAAGGAAACCGGCTGAAAATTAAATCCTGAGGCATGTCACAATGACCAACAGTGGCATCTTGAAATTTCCCAGGCAGCATTGAAGGCAAGAAGCTGAAAGAGGACATTAAAATCATATTCATATTAGGCTACAGATTTTTCTTTTCTCTTCTTTCTTTTCTGCGATTATAGACTACAGCATCCAATCTGTCTTTTTTTGCTGTTGCTGTTTTATTTTTTGGTCCCCTCTTTAACTTTAGGGGGTTGTTTCTCTCCCTACGTTTCCCAAGAAGAGACAACAATTGCTGTCAAGTCAACCTACAATCATACCCTATAAAAGCCCACAATACAAACAAGAACCAACACTAGCTGCAATACACCAGGTAGGCAGCCAATACCTGAAACAGTTACTCTGAGTCGTGTAATAAGAAGAGTGAAAAGGGAATCCCATCTCTTGATCACATCTACCTGGAGGCAATCAGAAAGCATAAAAAATACCAAAACATGCACTCATTTAAGTATTAAGGCCACAGCAAACAAGTGAATATGCCCAAGAAACAGAAACAGATGACCATATCAGCACATGTCCAGAAACAAGATAAAGAGACTGAGACAAATGAGCTGGAGGCAGACCTACACTCCATACTAGAAGATGGGCAGGCTTTGGAAATGCCTGAGAAGGAATTCAGAAATATGATTATAAAATATATCAAAACCAATGGAATTAAGAAAAATAAGAAGTCAGGAAAGTGCTACAGGAACAACCAAAAAGATAGATACAGCATTGGAAGCAATTCAAAACCTACAGAAAGAGGTTGAAATGATTAACAATAGAATATCAGAAATGGACAATGCGCTGAAACGGCAAAAGAGTAGAATTGAAGATATGTAAGCCAGAACTAGTGAGCTGGAAAACAAATCTCTCAATACTGCTAAGACAGAAGAACAAGCAGAAAAAAGGATAAGATAATCTGAAGAAGGTCTAAGATTCATGTTGCACAACATGAAGAGGAATAACTTAAGAATTATCAGCATTCTGGAACAGGAAGAATCACACAAGTCCAGAGAGGAGACAGTTGAAGAGCAGCTGGAAGAAAACTTCCATAACATCCTGAAAAGCGAAAAGACAGCATTCAAGAAGCTCAACGAACCCCAGGAAGGCTAGACCCTAAAAGAAAATCACCAAGACATATAATAATCAAGCTCTCCAAATTCAAATATAGGGACAGAATCCTGAAAGCAGTTAGGGAAAAGAGAAGAGTAACATACAAAGGCAAGCAAATCAGATTAAGCTCGGATTTCTCAGCAGAAACCATGCAGGCAAGAAGGCATGGGGAGACATATATAAAAACTGTCACCCAAGAGTCCTCTACCCAGAAAAGCTCTCAATCAAATACGATGGTGTAATCAAAACATTCCAGAATAAACAGAAGCTAAAGGATTCTGCCAAAGCCAACCCTGTGGACTGAGAACTAAGAAGAACAGACAACAACCAGAGATTGACATATGTGGCAGCACCACTCAGAACTCAATCGGCAAATGGAAGAGTTGAGAACAGAATAAAACTGTAAGAAAAATTTCAGAGGATCTTGAAGGTCAGTCTGTGATCAAAACAATTACAGTGTGAAAGAAGGTACACACATAGGAACAGAGATCCAGGTGGTGAGAAGGTCAGGTAGATTACAGTATAAACTGTCAAGGTACTGTTGCAACCATTTTTTAATAATCTTTAGCAAAAATTTACTTGCATGTGATATTAATGATACTGCTCAGTGATTTCCAAATTTCGTTGGGTCAGCTATCTTTGGAAGGGGCAAAAATACAGATTTCTTCTAATAGGTTAGCCAGGTAGTTTTTTTCCATATATAAGTGAGCACATCCAGTGCTCTATCAATTCTATCAATTGCTGGAACTTTGTTTTCAACCAGCACCTTCAGTGCAATATGGACTTCTTCCAACAATACTAGCAATTTTTGATCATTTGCTACCTCCTCAAATAGTGGAGCATTAACCAATTCTTTTTGGTATAATGAGTGTGTATTCCTTCATCTTTTTTTTTTTTTTTACGTTTTTATTGTGAATTATGTGACAGTTTATATGGGAGAACTTAAGTTTTACATTCATCCTATTGTATATCATTTCATTGCCATGATTAAAATCCCCTCCATGTATCATAAACAACCAAAGGGTATACCCCGCAAGCCTGCCCCTAGGTCAATGGCACACAGACCCTCTCCTTCTCTGGGTCTAGAGTCCCCAACCACTCCATCTCTCCACATCATTGTCTCTGCCTCCATTTCTGGCATCACTATTTCTCTGAATAGGGTCTCGCACTCCACTCTTATCCCTTGATGGTCCCAGGGTCCTCTGCTCCTGGACTGCAAAGTCAACCATTCCCCTCCTTTGCTACAAAATGTTTACCCTTACATTTCCAACCCTCATAGTCAGTCCTGATAGCAATTATTCACTATTGTACAAGAGTCCTATCCCCATCTCCTTTCATCATCACTGTCCAGACAGATTAGTTACTACTCAGTGAAGATTCTACCTTCCTCCATGCCCTCTGAATCTAGGCTCTCGTTTGAAAGCTTGTAAGCCAGTCACTGTGTGCCTTTGTAGCACCCCCCCACCCCCACTTTGGACAGCCAATGTCCAAGTTGCCCATCCCTGTCTACCCTGTATAACAAGGAGGAGGGAATGATCCTCACTGTAAAGATTTGCTCCCTCTTTTGAGCTACTGCATCCATAGGTGTAGGTCAAGTTCATCAAATTGTATCAGATTGCTCTTTTTTTTCCTCTTCTTTATTCTTCTAGTCGAGTTCTAATCATCCAGCCACTGAAGCCAGGACAAGTGGGTATTATCTGCAAGTGTGGGTCTTCTTGAGCAAATCCTCTCACTTCTTATCAGCTGGATGCTTCACTCTCCACTCTAGCCCTCTGTGGCTATGTCACTGTCTCTGGGCTCAGGAGTCCCCAGGTCTTACTGGCCAAACAGGTCTCCACCCGGGTTCACAGGAGTCTATTGAATGTGGTAGGGCTTAGCACACAGCTTCATTCCTGTTTTTCCCTCACTTCCCCTTATCTATGACCAATGTGGTCACCAGTTACACCACACACTTGCTCATATATTCCCTTTAGTCTTAGTTTTGGAAGGGGGTTTGCCCTCAGGGGACCTAAAAACTTGCCTTGATGGCTTCTGTGTGAGTAACTTGCTTGTTCTTGTAGTCTTCAGCCGGACTACCATTATTGTTTTGTAATTTTCCTGTCAGTCATTCTTTCCCAAAAAATACCTTCTGTTCTTCTAGCCAGTCCAGGCTAGTCTGCATGTCCTTTCAAGTGGAGATTTCCCACCTCAGAAGTTTCTGGATGGGGTTCAGGATTCCACCTATGCTTTAGGTAATGCAAAGAGTCCACAGGAAGTCTCCTTCACTGGACAAGTTCTAGCCCCATTTTAGGTATTCCAAGGAGCTCTGGTAGCATAGTGGTTATGAATCAGGCTGCTAACCTCAGGGTCATCAGTTCGAACCTACTACCAGTTCCATGGGAGAAAGAGGAGGCTTTCTGCTCCCATAAAGATTTACGGCTTCAGAAAGCCTGTACAGGGTCGCTATGAGTTGGAACCAACTGCATGGCACGTAACAACAACAATCATTTACAGGCAGAAAATGGATTTACAAGCTTTCATTAGTTAAATTTCTGGCTATTCCTGTCTCTCCCGCTCAAGTGTCTATTTTATAATTGTATGCCAGGAAAACCAAGATTCAAAAGACAGCCAAGCATCTTAGCATTATTTCCCCCCTTTTACTCATTCAAACCATGTCTCAATCCCTGTATCCCAGAGGCCTGTTGTTCCAAGGTTGTGCATACATCATTATTTACCTCTGTCTCACCTAGGCCATGCACACCTGCCTAATTGTTCTCCCATCCGCCTTCTTCTTCCATTCCCCAACCCTTTTTTGTGTTTTCACCCCCTCCCTAGCACCCAAATTATCCTGTGTCTATTCCCTACCCTGTGCTCCACCTTCCCCTCCCTCCCACACTGCACTCCCTACATCCCAATAAACAGCAAAGAATGTTTCCCCCCCTTTTAGTATGGGTTCTTTTTCTTAGCCTTTTACAATGGTGGTCCTATGCAGTATTTCTTCTTTTGGGACTGACAAATTTCACTTCACTAAAGCCAGTGAGGATGAAATAGAAGAATTCTACCAACTTCTTCAATCTAAAATCGATCAAACATGCAATCAAGATGTATTGCTCATTACTGGTGATTGAAATGCAAAGGTTGGGAGCAAAGAAGAAGACCCAGTAGTTGGAAAATATGGCCATGGTGATAGAAATGAATGCTGGAGAACGCATGACAGAATTCTGCAAAACCAATGATTTGTTCATTTTAAATACCTTCTTTAGACAGCATAACAGATGACTATACACATGGACCTCACGAGATGGAGCACATAGAAATCAAATTGACTACATCTGTGGAAAGAGAAGATGGAAAAGCTCCATATTATCAGTGAAAACTAGGTCAGGGGCAAACAGACCATTAATTACTCATATGCAACTTCAAACTGAAACTGAAGAAAATGAAAACAAGTCCACGAGAGCCAAAATATGATCTTGAATTTATCCCACCTGAATTTAGAGATCATCTGAAGATCAGATTTGATACATTACACACTAAAGACCAAAGACCAGAAGAGTTGTGGGATGACATCAAGAATATCATATGTGAAGAGAGCAAAAAGTCATTAAGAAGACACAAAAGAAGGAAAAGGTCAAAATGGGTGTCAGAAGAGACACTGAAACTTGCTGTCCATCATAGAGATGCTAACGCAAATGGAAGAAATGAGGAGGTCCAAGAGCTGAACAGAAAATTTCAAAGATCAGCTTCAGAAGATAAAGCCAAGTATTATAATAAAATGTGCAAAGATTTGAATTAGAAAACCAAAAAGGAAGAACATGCTCAGCATTTCTTAAGCTGGGGTAACTGAAGAAAAAATTCAAGCCTTGACTTTTTGTTATTGAAAGATTCTCTGGGCAAATTATTGAATGATGCAGAAAGCATCAAGAGATGGAAGGGATACACAGAGTCACTGTACCAAAAGGAAATTGTTAATGTTCAAACATTTCAAGAGGTACCATATGATCAAAAGCCAATGATACTCATGGGGGAAGTCCAAGGTGCATTGAAGGAATTGGCAAAGAACAAGTCACCAGGAATTGATGGAATAAAAATTGAAATCTTTCAAGAAAGTGAGGCGGCATAGGAGGCACTCACTCATCTATGCCAAGAAATCTGGAAGACAACTATGTGGCACCAACAAGTTGATGGCACCTAACAACAACAACAAAATTTCATTCAACATAATGTCCTCAAGGTTCATCCATGTTATGTGGTGGCTTACCACTTCCTTGTTGTTTCTTCAACGTAGCATAATATTCCATTGTGTGTGTATATCAGTTTGTTTATCCATTCTTCAAATGATGGGCACTTAAGCTGTCTTCATCTTTTTGCTATTGTAAATAGTGCTGCTATGAACATTGATGTGCATATATCTACTTGTGTTATGGCTTGTATTTCTTGTGGGTAAATACCAAAGTAGAAGAATTGCTCCATATAAGGAATTTCTATTTCCAATCTTCTGAGGAAATACCATATTGCTTTCCAGAGAGGTTGGACCATTTTTCAGTCCCACCAGCAATGCAGGAGTGTCCCAGTCTCTCCACATCCCCGTCAGCATTTATTGTCCTCTCCTTTTTTGATCTTGGCTGTTATTTGTGTGAGATGATATCTCATTGTTGTTTTGATTTGCATCTCTCTAATGGCTAGTGATCATGAATATTTCTAAATATGTTTGTTGGCTGCCCGGATCTCCTTCTTAGTAAAGTGTCTGTTCATGTCCTGTGCCCATTTTTTAGTTGGGTTGTCTTTTTCTTGTAGAGGTGTTGTAGTTTCCTATATATTTTAGAAACTAGTTCTTTTTCTGATGTGTCATTGCAAAAGATTTTTGCCCATTCTGTGGGTTCCCTTTTACTCTTTTGGGGAAGTCTTTTGATATACATATGTTTTTAATTTTTAGTATGTCCCAATTGTCTATTTTGTCTACTTTTGTTTGTGTAGTTTTCAAAATGTTTCGTAATCTGTGTATGCCCTGAATTAGAGCCCTCACATTTGTCCGTATTTTTTCTTTGATGGCCTTCATAATCTTGGGACTCACATTTAGGTCTTTAATCCATGTTGAGTTGGTTTTTGTATAAGGCATGAGGTGAAGGTCTTGTTTCAATCTTTTGCATATCGCTTTCCAATTCTGCTAGCACCATCTGCTGAAGAGACTATCACTTCCCCTTGTGATCTATTTAGGTACTTTGTCAAAAATCAGTTGGCTGTATGTGGATGGGTTAATTTCTGGATTCTTGATTCTGTTCCATTGATTAATGTATCTTTCATTGTACCAATACCAAGCTGTTTTGACCACTGTAGCTGTGTAATAAAATTTGAAATCAGAGAGTGAGAGGTTTCCAACCTTATTCTCCTTAAGCAGTGCTTTGCTTATACTGGGTCTCCTTGCATTCCATATAAAGTTTGTAATTATTTTTTCCATCTCTTTGAAGAATGACATTGGAATCTAGATTGGGATTGCATTATATGTGTAAATTGCTTTGGGCAGTATCAACATTTTTACAATGTTCAGTCTTCCTAAACATAGCATGGTATATCTTCCATTTTTGTAAGGCTCTTTTGCTTTCTTGTTGTAACGTTTTTTAGTTTTCTCTATATAGGTCCTTTACCTTCCATCTTCTTTTGCTACTTTCTGAATAATGCAATATTTTTCTCATAGACTCCTTCAATATTGCAAGTTGAGGCTTGAATTGTTCTTTTGTACAGAACGAATTTGCTGACTCTTTTCTAAAAAGTTCTTCAAGTAATTGTTTTTAATTTTTTTTATTGTGTATGGGTATGAGGTTTGGGTGAAAATGTATAGAGCTAATTAATTTTCCATTCAACACTTTATACACATATTGTTTCATAACATTGGTACAATTCCCTAATGTAACAGCACTCTTCCCATTTCCTCCCTGGATTCCCTGTTTCCATTTGTCCTTCTTTCCTGCCTCTTCCTTCCTTTTGAACTTTGCTTTTTGACAAATGCTATCCTTTTGATCTCAAATGGTTGATTTTTTGCTGATTATGTACCTCACTGGTATTATTTTTCACTTTGTAGGTGCATTGTTGGCTGAAAGGTGATCACCAGGTGTGGTTTCCATTCCAGGTTTGAAGGTGCCTAAGGAGCTCTGGTAGTGTAGTGGTTACGAATCGGGCTGCGAACCTTAAGGTCAGCGGTTCGAAACTACCAGCCGCTCCGCGGGAGAAAGATGAGGCTTTCTACTCCCGTAAAGATTTACACCCTCGGAAACCCTGTACAGGGTTGCTATGGGTCGGAACCGACTCGACGGCACTTAACAACAACAACAACAACAAAGAGGCATAGTTTAGGAGGTTCCACTAGTCTCTAGTACACCAGTAAGTCTGGTCCTATTTTATCTTCAATTAATATATTTTTAATCTAGGTATATTCTGTTTTAATAGGGACTGATATTTTATTTCCTTCCTTCATTTCTTTCTTTCTCTTTAACTTTTTATTATTAATTGGGTACAGTCTTACAGAACAGATCATCAATTTTATACTCAGCAATTTATATACATTTTTCTTCATCTCATTGACTAAAATATCCTCAATGTAACATTAATTACCTACTTCCTCCCTGTGCTTCTTGTTTCCATTCCTCCACCTTTCCTAACTCTTCTGAACTTTTCACTGCTCAAAATTATGACTCATGAATGCCCTTACCCCATTAAAGTGACCACAATAATTCTTATTTTGTCTACGTCTCACTTTCTAATCTATAAGAAGAGAGATTTGTCTAGATGTTTCCAATATTGATATTAATCATCATTCTGATTGTCAGTCAAAGAGTAATTTCCTTAGTAAGTTTGATTACTTTTAAATATTTAAGACATTGGAACCACTTATGTGATACTAGAAGCATTGTCAAGAGCCTATCATTCCTGTTTCACTCAAGTTTCATCGGCAAGGACCTATAACTCAAGTTTCATTCAAGCTTTGCCCCCAGCTGACTCAACATCTCAGTGCTTTGCTTCTATAAAATGAGGTCTGAGTTTCCTTAGAACAGATCTTTATGATCCAATGGGTGAAGCACATCATGGAAGGCCACAAGCTGCTATGATAATTCAAGGAATGGTCTCACACTGGTTTTCTATACGAGAAGGTGCTCAGAGAAGACTTCTAAGAGGAAAAGATGACTGACCTGAAATTTAAAGTATGTGGAGGGATCTGCGCTGTGGGCGAATGAACTGATCAATAAGCAAAAGAGCACCCTATTGAGACTTATCATTTCCTGCAGGTGATTAGGAAAATATCTTCTATTTCAGTATCTAAAACCCAGGAAAGACTGTTCTAAAATAAAATTTAAAAAGCTCTAATGTGTGCATTACACTTTTTCTGAATGCATTTCATAGAATGTGCTCAGCAACTTTTCACACATAGTCACCGGTTTTTGAAAACACCTTTCTTTCTGGTTTTTATCTCATTGTCATGATAGCATCCATCTCTTGAAAAAGACTTTGGCTTCCACAATCATAGGTGGTGTGATATCATTGTATCAAGCCCCAAGACTTTGTGAAAAGCTGAAGATTAATCAGGGGTGTGACCAATGGAGCATTTTGGAGCTGTGGTTAAGGTCAAGGGGTGAAAAAAACTCTGATTTCAAACAACTTTGTCAGTAGGATTAGGCAACATGCTTAGACAGCATTTTCACATGACTGAACAATTCAAGCATCCACAGTAATAGATTCTGAAGGAAGGCAAACTATCCATGTTGACTTAGTCATGAACTTCAGAAATAATGATTCCTAAATGGAGCTCTGGTAGCGTAGTGGTTACGAATCGGGCTGCGAACCTTAAGGTCAGCGGTTCGAAACTACCAGCCGCTCCACGGGAGAAAGATGAGGCTTTCTACTCCCGTAAAGATTTACACCCTTGGAAACCCTGTACAGGGTCGCTATGGGTCGGAACCGACTCGATGGCACTTAACAACAACAACAACAAAATAATTCAGTAATTCTCTATTGTTCATGTTGTCAGTTGCCATGAAGTCAGTCCCAAACTCAAGGATATCTCATATACAATGGAATGAAACACTGTCCAGTCATGTGGAATTCCCTTTCTGTTGCAGATAAGACCATTGGTTGGTCCATTAATTCTAACTACTTGTATTGATGTTAGAAGTTGAATTCACTCATGCATATACCAAATTTTAGTGAGTACATTTTCTAGGCATTAGGGATATAGACGTGAAAAGTCCTTGCCCTTTTGAAACTGTGACATCCTTTAGTTGAGAAAAGTATGATAAGTTTTAACTTCTATCCAATAGAATATATTGGACTCCTGGCGTGGTGCTGTAGGTTAACACGATGGACTGCAATGCTGGTATCAACCACAAGGTCAGTGATTCAAGCCCACCAGCTGCACCTTGGACACCCTACACAGGTTCACTATGGGTCAGAACAGACCCAATGGCACTTAACAACAACAACAATGGGATATATTACTATTTTAAACAGTTCCCAAGGAGCATTTGCAAAAGGATGTGAGCCAAATTGAGTCACATATCTCCTGAGGTTTTGTTCCTCCATCTTATTCTCTGGGTCACAGCAAAGTACAGGACACAGTTTGATGTCAGATGATGTCAAATGACTCCTAGGACCTCAAAGCAGATCTGTATTAAGACCCTAAAAAAATGTTCATAGCCTTTGACCCACTTCCAGGAATCTTGACTAAGAAAATACTCCTAACAACCAAAGAGAATTTAGGTGCAAAAATATACAACGCAACATGGTTTTCGTTAACCAGAAACAAGGGGTGGAGGAACAGGGTAAAGCAAATGAAAGTTCCAACTATAAATTAATAGGCAAGCAAATTATTGTTTTTACATAAGATGAAATAACAAGCAGCTATTAAAGTAATATATACATATAGAAAAATTCTACGATATAGTGGAAAAATACTTATAATGATATATAGGAGTCTTGGTATAAAGCCATAGGATAAGCACACGGACCTCAAGATCAGTTTGAGCTGCAAGCTCAGCACTAGTTGGAAACCCCATACAGCGTCACTATGTGTTGGAACCGACTCAGTGGCACTTAACAACAGTGTTATATAATTCCATGTAGGATAACAGGGTTGGATTCCCAAAAAATGCTCCTCATACTCAGTCACATTTGTGTACTTTGTGTTGCTAAGATGCTGAACACATTTCAGGAGAGCTTTCACACTAAAATAGTCTAGTAAGAAAGGCCTGGAAAATCTATTTCTGAAAAGTCAGCTAATGAAAACTCTATAGATCACAATGGTCCAATCTGAACTGCTCATGAGATGATGCAGAACCAGGAAGTAGTTTTGTTCTGTTCTGCATGGAGTTACCATGAACAGAGTAGCTAACAACAAGCAGAATAAAAACTATAGATTCAATATAATAAACATGCATAAAAAATCTACTAAGAAAATTAAGACTTGCTGAAATCTTCCAAGACATTGTTAATATACTTATGTATTGAAATTAATGTTTTTCTACTTTTGTATTTTATTATTTATTTAGAAGCATGAATTATGTTTATAACAAAAAAAAAATTTTGAAATCTAGATATGGTTTTTAAAGGGCAAAGAAGATAAATGTTCCTGAATGTTCAATCCCCTTACTGGGAAGAGACTTAATAGCTAAGTTTGAGGCAACTGTACAGCAAAATGTACACTCTGTACATTTCACCCTGCTGAAACCTGTTCACTACATAGAGATGAGAGTAACCGGTTACAGCTGCTCCACATATACTAGCTAAAAGGAAGACTCCTGAATTCAAAATAAATTATTGTCTTTCCCAGGGAGCAAGAGAACACCAAAATCTTAGCATCGACACACCAGTGAGCCTTAGTAAGACCCAGGTTTCTGATTTAAGAAAAATGCTTATTTTAGGGCTGATCATGGAAGGGACAATTCTTGGCAGTCTCTTCCTCTGCTATTCCAAACCCATTCCCCCTATTAGAAAGCAATTATTTTGTCCCTGCTGGGTATAGGTTCCGACTAGCACACAGCTTTAAGAGGACCAAGTCCCTTCTCATCTTATTCCCTAGTCAACATGATTGTGGACCACAGATTAATATTAGATTATTTGTTGGCAGACTAGAGTACAGTGTATGCCCTCCACTTCAAGTAAAGTAAAGACTACAGCCCTACACATCCTACAACAAAAGTGGTGAGCCAGTCCCAGATAAGCCAGAGTATACAGAACCGAATCAACTATCTATTACATAATTGCTGCCATTTTGAGACCTTTAGTGGCTGTTTTATTGCCATTAATCTTTGACCAATGCATACTCAATATACTAGTTAAGCACAGGTCCTCAAAACTGCAGCAATTTCAAACTAAACTTACAGTCATGCAGGGTTTCCAGTCTATCCAGGCCCTAGTAGTGTACAAAGCATTAGAGCAGTCAGTGAGAGATTTCTACTCTGTCAGGTAGGGTTCCATATGCATGCTTCCATAAAGAAGTATGAGCATGAAACTTCTCAAGAGGGAAGTGAGGCAGGGAGAGGAAGTGAGGCAGAGAGAGAAAGAGATCCAGAAATCAGGGTTGAACATGAATCACTTACGGGCTGAAATCTGTGACTAAAATCTTGGGAATGTTGAGGCCTGCTTGCTTGAACAATTGTGAAGATGTGTAGGATGTGCTCACAACAGACAGCTGAGCAGCCACATCCTGGACCATGCCAGTAAGAAAAACCACCCATAATAATTCTATACTTTACTTCCTTGTAAGATGCTTTACAGGCCAGACTGGTGTACCCAGTACCCCAAGCCTAACTTTACAGTGCTGCCTTCGGCTGGAGCAAAGGAAAACACCAATCCCTGGGAAGGGTTTGAACCAGGGTCCCAAAGAACCATGCATGCTCAACATCCCATAGTAAGTTTTGTCTGCCCCTACCAGAGATCTTTGCAATTAATCCATCAAGAAGAAATGCTGCACATGAACCAAATCAGCATGGTCCCTCCTAAATGGGCCACTTCTCAGAGAGCCCCACCTATTCTGATAAATAAATATGATGGCTTTTCCCATCTAAAACCTTTCAAACTCCAGCAAAGCCTCTGTTTGGAGAGACAAGGGTTAGTGTTGCTTAAGGGTCCTCCTTGTCTCCTCTGGCCAAATCTTTTCCTCCCAATAAATCTTGACATCTGAAGAAGAAAGAGAAGAAAAAAGGCAAGGAAGAGATAGTAAGAATTAAGTGTAATGGAGTAAATCATCATAGCCAAGAACCGGAGCTCTGGATGACTCCTCAGTGTAAGAACTGTCTAAACTTGGGCAAGTTATTTCATCTTTCCTTGCTCCATTATCCCCATCTGTAAAATACCTATTGAAATGGGTTGGTATGAGAATTAGTGGCTAATTCAGTGCAGTGCCTAATACCTAGTAAATATCTGGTAATGTTATCATATCCACTATTCCAGTGACCTCAAAGTAAGAAAGTAAACAAGGAGAGAGGTAGGCAAACATCATATCCTGATGCCTCAGAAAAAAGTCAATCAGAATTGTGCTTTCAGTGGGCAAATTTCCCTCAGGTAGAATCAATCCCAATATCCTGAAGATGGACAGTATGTAGGAATTCATTTTTTAGGTAATTTCTGAATGTACTTGTCATAAGTTTTTGTGCAAAGTGCCTTTGGTTGTAAAATATGAATTTAAGTTGTAGTAATAAGATTGTCAAAAAACACAAATCATTACTTTAAGATAAAATGACCTCATAAAAATATGATATAGAGGGTTACTATGAGTCAAAACTGAATACAGGGTAATAAACAATGACAGCAAATACTAACAGATAGGTAGTTCATTTGAAAATAAAAATTACTGTTTAATGTGGTTTGTTGTGATTAAGTTCCAAGGAGTGGCTGGTTAGTTTAAACCATGAACTGCTTACCTATGGACTTCTTATTAAGAACGAGTAGTGGAGGAGACCAGCTTTTTATTTCACTGTTGTTGAAACAGGCATTTGACAGAAAAATTGATTGGTGAGGGAAGCACTAATGTCTAACCAGTGCATGGTTTAAAGCAGTCCATGGTTTAAACCAACCAGTCACTCCTCGCACCCTCTAAATCTGGCTGATAATTAGCCCTACAAGTTATCTGTCCAAAATAGTTTTGCTTTTTTTTTTTTTTTTAACAAATATCTGTTGAAAAGACACCCACTTCTGAAATTTTAGTTCCTATTGTTTGCCAATATTTGCCTTTTACAAAGAATGAGAATTCAGTTACAAATGAATATTAATTAAATCTTGACCAGTACAGGTGATCTAGATGATTTAAAAAAGAGATTCTGGAAACCACTGTCTGGAGTTGGACTCACAGAGTAAAACTGCCCCACAGCTTTTCCAAGGCTGTAGATCTTGAGGGAAATAGACTGCCTCATCTCTCCTCTGCAGAGCTGCTGCACTAGCAGGGTTCCTTGATTAGGGAAGGACACATTGAAATTTGTGTCTCGGATACCCTCCCTCTTCTGAAATGAAACTATTCTCTCCCTGTATGGAGAATCTGCCTACTTAATATAGTGAAAAGGACTTCACCCCCAGTGTTTCACAGCTTTGCATTTGAGTCTTGCAAGGCACTGACTAGCTGTATCCTCTTCATTCAGTCAAATAGCCTTACTCAACCTCAGTTTCTTTACCTGTAAAGTGCAGATGATATATACATATCTAACAAGGTTAAAGTAGCAACTAAAATGAGGCAATATATGCAAATGATTGAGTATGATAGGTAATTAATAAACTGTTTTCACATTCTCTTTCTCCCTGTGAATCTTCACCGGGATTTTTGCAGTCATTCTCCAAATCCTGATATCCCTTGCTTGCCTTCTGGTCTGGGAATGCTTCCCTTCTTGTCTGCGTTTCCCAGACCAAAAAAGCACAATTCTGAATTTGAGAGTTTTACTGTGGAACTGGAGTCCTGGTGTGGTGCTCTGGGTTAATGGGCTAGGCTGCAAAGTCAGTGTGAACTGCAATGTCAGCGGTTCGAGCTCACCAGCCACTCCTTGTTGTTGTTGTTGTTAAGTGCCGTCGAGTCGGTTCCGACCCATAGCAGCCCTGTATAGGGTTTCCGAGGAGCAGCTGATAAGCTTGAAATGCTGACCTTGTGGTTCAAACCAGTTTTGGAAACACTATATAGGGTCGCAAGGAGCTCTGGTAGCGTAGTGATTACGAATCGGGCTGCGAACCGCAAGGTCAGCAGTTCGAAACTAACAGCTGTTCCGCTGGAGAAAGATGAGGCTTTCCGCTCCTGTAAAGATTTATAGCCTCTGAAACCCTGTACGCTATGGGTCCGAACCGACTTGATGGCACTTAACAACAATGTGGAATTAAAAACTGAGTGCTAAGTTAACTGATTCTCTCACAATTCAAATCCTGGGAAACTGGAAAGGTAGGTGAATTACTGGTCTCCAGGTGCGTTTGAATGAGCTCTGAGAAAGGAAGCTTTTGGTTGGGAAGAAAGGAGGACTCATATCACATTCTTTTACCTCAATTGAAATCGTGACCTGGGCTCTGCCAACTCCCTCCTTAGGTCCCCAAGAACTAAATTGATCAGTCCCTCTATCTGAGCCGCGTTTCCTACAGGAGTTGACAACACTCAGACTCTCCCAAGATCCCGAAATCAGCTCGTTCTCATCCACCCTTCAAGGAAAGGCGAAGGAAGAAAAAGAAAACCGAGAAGCGAAACACTACACAGGTGATCACGCAGAGCTGGAGAGGAGATAATCCTGGCCAATAGCCCTAGGTAACCTGAGTTTTACATTTTACAGCTCGCCTCCGGCTCCCGCTTGCCTTCTTCTCCAGGAAGCACAAGATTTGGAGCATGCCTGAGAGGCGCGCGGGTCGATAAGAGTGAAGGTGGCATCCGCCCGTGACTGCTACCCGACTTGCCAGCGTCCGGCAGCCACCCCGGCTCCCGCCAGATGCTCACAGTTATCCCCAACAGCTCGTTCTTCGCAGTCGCGGACGCTGCACCCTCCACACTCCCCGAGTGCGCGCCGCACTCCTGGTCGTCAGTATCTGGAGCCAGCGGTGCCGCTCTCTCAGCGCCCACAGAGGAAGGCTCTACCTGTGGAAGTAATGTGCGCAGAAGAGGCCCAGGAGCACAAGCTCAGGAGTGCGGAAGAGAGAGTAGGACTGCAGGGCGAGGATTCCCGCGGGCACCACGAAGGAGGGCAGCTCCTGCAGGAACCAGGCAGCGCGGGCTGGCAGGCAGATACCCACCGGCATCCGATTCTCCAAATGCTTCCCATAACCCGCTGGCTTCCTGAAGTACAGGACCAGTGCCCCCAGGGCGGCCAAATAGGCACTGCCTGCCAGCACCAAGCTCTGATGGCACTCAACAGACATCGCGCTGCGCTTCCCGCCGGTGGCCGCCCCCTGCGCTAAAGAAATCATGGCCCCTATGGCCCCTTTATAGAACGCAAGACACCACCCCGTGTCCGCCCCTTCGGCGTTGGCTCCCGCCCTTCCATCCAGCCTCCCACCTCGGCGTGGCCAGGACGTAAAGGTAGATGAAGACTGCCAAGTACACAAAGCGAGCCCTGGGCCCGAGTGTTTTCAACTGGCCCATACCCCTGCCACCTTGTGTCCCGCCTTCCAACAATTCTCCCCTTTAGGATGCACCCCATGACTTGTTCGTTGCCCATCAGCCTTTGGTGGTGAAATTTATGGAACTAAAAAATATGGGCAGAAAATCCTCCCATTCTCTACTTGCCTCACCACTCCCTGCCAAGGGCGCATTACCAATTAGAGAGGTAAACGTGGTTAATTAACATGGGTGTCATGTGAAACTGTTTACTACAGATTAGTAAGTAAACCCGTTTAAGCCTTGCTGGTTGGGGACTCCGCCCCTGTCAGGGATTCTAAATATAAAAAGAGGATTTGATTCTGTAGGAAGGTGCTGTGAGTTTGGGAGAGGGGTAAGTGCCTGCCTTATCTCGGAGTAGAATCTTTGATGTGGTCAAAAACGTGAAATTGTCCATTACAGATTAATATTTTAGTATAAAGAAATCCATTATTACCGTGTTTATTGGGTAATCAGACAATCAGACACTGCTCCCTGCCAGCTCTCCCACCAACTCTGAATCTTTCTTTCCACCATCTGTGCGCATCCAGAGTCCTCCAACCCCTTTGAAGTGGATCGCTGAATTCCTTCGCTATTCTTAGTATCAGAACTAGTTTTGCCTACCACACCCCCTAGCCTCTCCCCGGGCTATAATTCCCCTTCACGGTTTCTCTTAGCCTCCGACCTGGGTCAATAAACTTGTGGGCTGCGTGGTGGCAGAAGCACACCGATTGAGTCCACCTGCAGTAATCCTTTCGGTTGTTCTAAACTCTTCTACTCCTGGGAATCCCGGAACTTCCCCAGACTGAAGCTAAAACCTAAGGTTCTTCCATGGGAAAGCCCCTTCCTCAAGTGGATGAGTCCACATCATAACCACGGTTCAGCTGGAGACATCTTGTTCTCTGAACTTCTCACCAGCTCTTGAAAAAGATGAAGTTCTTTTTCTTCCTTCCTACCTTCCATTTCCATTCTTACCGATATCTTTTCCTATCTGATTCATCATCTGGAACCCCTTGCAGCCGGTCGCTATCCTAGGTCTCATGCACCTTCTTTCTTTGACTTGACTTCTTCCTTCTAGGTTGACCTCTCCTACCCATCTGCAGTTTCCTTCACTATTGCACATTCTCTTATTGCCCTACCATCTGTTATAACTTAATTCCTCTTAATTTTCTTCTCAGGCTCACAGATCTCTCTCCTCTCCTTTCTTTTGGTACTTTCATCATGCTTTCCCATTAATTCCAAGTCACTGCCTCTCAAGAATCCCACCCAGTATGTTCTCATCCACTCTTGCCATGTCTTAAGACTGTTTAATGAACGTCTGACTCCACCATCCACTCCAGTTTAGAGACATTTCTGGACTTCTGAAACACATATAGTATATATTGTGATGCTTTAGTGATACCGGATACTCTTTGTTTGCTGATCAAGAGGTATTTATCATCTCTAGCATCTCCCTGTTTTAAAAATTAAATAGTCATGTTTTGGTTTTTAATTAATCACCACATAGTAATCACCCATACAGATTGATGTATTTTTTCAACAGAATCACAAGGTGTCAGAGTTGCTTCATGATGCACTGACCTTACCTTGCAATAAAGTGCATGGGTGGTGCAGTGGTTTAAATCCACCAGATACGCTCAGGCAGAAAGATGTGGCAGTTTACTTCCATAAAGATTTACAGCCTAGGAAATCCTATGAGTCCGTTCTACTCTGTCATACAGAGGCACTATGAGTCAATCAACTTGAAGGCAGTGAGTTTTTGAGGGACTTGGAAATCCAGTCCCAACGTCTTCAGTTACCAGTTGTTTATAGAGGATGCTCAAATTTGGATCTCCAGCAAAGATCTGAGCTTCAGAACTGCATTTTTCTCCCTGCTGCACATGTCCTCTTGGATGCCCTTCTGAAACCTCAAATTCAGCCCTACCTAAAATGAAACCCAGTTTTCTTCACCTCTACTCCACTCATACCCAAACCATTCTGTGTTCCTGGTTATTAACTACTGGCTCAACAGTCAGAAGTCCCTTGAGAAGTATGCTTATAGACTCTTAAGAAACTATAGGTCACAGGACACTATCCAACATCAAGAGAAAAATCAGAGCAGTGGGATACTTCAAACCCAGCTAAGGGAATAACTTTATTTTTAGTGAAATTTCTCCTGTCCCTCATCTCCTTCCTCCTAAATGTGCCCACTTTGGGTCCTTGCTTTGGTTTCCCACTGCTGCAGGAATGAAAACACCCTAATGAGAGAGGCTTTTAAAAATAGAACAGCAATTTGTTTTCTTACCAGAGTTCAGGGCTAAGTCATGCTAGGTTATCTCTCCGAGGGGAAGATCCTTGTCTCTTTCTGTTTTGATAGCCCTGGGCATTTCTAGACATTCCTTCACTGTTTGTCATGTATCTTCATATGGCACCTGTTTTCCCCAGTGGATATCTGTGACTCTTTTTATAAGACACCACTCAGAAGCGATTAGGAACTCTGGTAACATAGTGGTCATCAGTTGGGCTGCTAACCTCAAGGTCAGCAGTTCAAACTACTGTTTCGTGGGGGGGAAAAAAGATGAGGCTTTCTGCCTTCCATGAAGATTTCGGCCTTGGAAACCCTACTCAGGGCCATTATGAGTCATAACCGACTCCACGGCATATAACCACCAACCACCACAGAAGGGATTAGGTTTAAGAGCTCTCTACTCTGGTAACATTGTTGTTGCTGTTTGTTGTTAGGTGCCATCGAGTCAGTACTGACTCATAGTGACCCTGTGTAGGGTTTCCAAGGAGCAGCTTCATCCTGCCTCATTAATAACTCACTTTAAAATGGACCCATAGTCACAGACAAAGAGGCTAGAATTTACAATCCATCCCAGAATAAAGGAATATGGCTACAAGGACCATAATCAATAAGTAGCTACCCTTCAGGAACCCTAGCTAAATCTACATGGTTCTTATGTTCAGATGAACAAACTAGCCCAGCATACCTAATAGCAGTAACAGAAGCACAAGAGTAAAAGCAGCAACACACAAAGCCTTTAGAGACTCTGTCCAAGAACTAGCACTAACAGCCTTCTTTTCTTGCCTAACCAAAATCACATGATGGATCCAAAGGCAGAGTGGAAGAGTACTACAAAGTTTCTTGGCCAAAAAATGGGGCTATTGGGTGGGACGGAAAACTGGGCTGATAATACATATGTTTTGAATTACAAAAACGAAGAGAGAGCCTAATTATAAATATTTAACTTTATTGATTTCCAAAAACTAAACACACTCTTATAACCAGCACCTAGATCAAGAAACAGATTGCTTGTACATCATAAAGTGCCCGAATGCTTCCTTCCATAACCACTGTGCTGACTATGATCCAAAACATAAATTAGTTTTGTCTACTTTAGAACTTTAAGGAGCTCTAGTAGTGTGGTGGTTACAAGTCAGGCTGCTAGCCTCAAGGTCAGCAGTTTGAAACTACCAGCTATTCCGCTGGATAAAGATGAGGCTTTCTGCTCCCATAAAGATTTACAGCCTCGGAAACTCTATGCACGGTTGCTATGAGTTAGAACCGACTCAATGGCACATAACCACCAACAACCACCACCACTTTAGAATTCATATAAATTGCATCCTACAGTATTGACTCTGTGTGTGTGTGATCTATCTTTGCTGTGTCATATAGTTGTAATTTGTTACTCTTGATGCTGTGTAGCATTCCATTACATAAGAATACTACAGTTTATTCAGGCATTTTATTCTTGATGAGTATTTGGCATTTTTGACATAAATTCCTGTAGATTATTGCCACCTCAACACCACACCGTTTCCTTTCACCTTCATTACTATAATAACTCAGATCATACAACAAGCAATTTGTTGGTAAGTGAGATCAGGACAGAAAAGACAAGTAAATGTCTCTGGACTGCTATCCATTTATCTGATCTTCTTGAGGTTTATAAGCATCTTTTTAACAGACAACAATCATCATAACATCATTGCTTACCGTCCCTTTATTAAAACAGCTTACTTAGTTTGGTTATTCACATGAAATTTCTAGAATAGATAAGTCTATAGGAGCAGAATGTAGGTCAGTGACAGCCAAGGCCACAGGAGTGGAACTGGTGGGGAGGGCAAGGAGGGGGTCATGGCATGGGGGGGGGGGACACAAGAGGAAGGGAGTTTAGAGCTTCTTTTTGGGAATATAAAAATGTTCTAAAATTAGGTTGTACAACTAACTATATGGAAATAAAACAAAAACATTGAATTGTATACTATGTATGGATGAATTTGTTGTTGTCAAGTGCCATTGTGTAAGTTCCAACTCACAGCGACCTTATTTATGCACAACAGAACAAAACATTGCTTAGTCCTGTGCCATCCTCAAAATCATTGTTATGCTTGAGTCCATTGCTGCTGCCACTGTACCAATATATCTTGTTTGGGATCTTCTTTTTTCTGACCCTTCACTTTATCAAGCATAAAATCCTTCTCCAGGGACTAGTCCATCCTGATAATATGTCCAAAGTATGAGAGACAAAGTCTCCCCATCCTGAATTCCAAGGACTAGTCTGTCTGTACATCTTCCAACACAGATTTGTTTGTTCTTTTGGCAGTCCATGGTACTTTTAATATTCTTCTCCAATGTTATAACTCAAATGCATCAATTCTTCTACAATCTTCCTTTTTCATTGTCTAACTTTAACAAGCATATGAGAGTATTGAAAATACCTTGGGGTTTGGGTCAGGTGCACCTTAGTCATCAAACTGACATCTTTGCTCTTAAACACTTCAAAGAGATCTTTTGCAGCAGATTTGATAATGCAATGTGCTGTTTGTCTTCTTGAATGCTGCTTCCATGAGTGTTGATAGTGGATCCATGAGTGAGGTCATCCAGTGCTGCATCAATTTGTTGAACTATTTCACTTTGTATTCCATCAATTCCTGAAGCCTTGTTCTTTGTCAATGCCTTCAGTACACCTTGGACTTCTTCCTTCAATGCCACTGACTCTTGATATATGCCACCTCAATGGTTGAACATCAACCATTTCTTTTGGGTACAGTATTCCTTTTATCTTCTTTTGATGTTTTCTTCATCATTCAACATTTTCCCCATAGAATCCTTCAATATTGCAAGTTGAACACTTGAATTTTTGCTTCAGTTCTTTTAGCCTGAGAAATGCTGAACATGTTCTTCCCTTTCAGTTTTCTAACTGAAGGTATTTGCACATTTCTTTATAATACTTGGCTTTGTCTTTTCGAACTGCCCTTTGAAATTTTCTGTTCAGCTCTTTAATCTCTTAATTTTTTTCCATTTGCTTTAGCATCGCTACACTGGAGAGCTAATTTCAGAAATTCCTCTGACATCCATTTTGGTCTTTTCCTTCTTTCTTGTTTTCTTAATGATCTTTTGATTTTTCCCTGAATAATTTTCTTTATATCAAACCACAACTCTTCTCGTCTTCAGTCAGTAGTGACTAATGCATCAAATCTGTTCTTGAGATGATCTCTAAATTCAAGTGATATATGTTCAAGGTCATATTTTGGCTTTTGTAGATTTGTTTTAATTTTCTTCAGGTTCAGTTTGAACTTGCATGTGAGCAAATGATGGTCTGCTTCACAGTCTGCCGCTGGCCTTGTTTTGATTGATGATATGGAGATTTTTCACGATCTCTTCCCACAGATAAAGTCAATTTTATTTCTGTGGATTCCATCAGATAAGGTCCATTTGTATAGTTGTCTTTTATGTCGTTTTTATAAAAGTTATTTGCAATGAATAAATTGTTGGCCTTTCAAAATTCTATCATGCGTTCTCCAACGTAGTTTCTATTACCAGGCTATATTTTCAACTACTAATCTTTTCTCTTGATTCCAACCTTTGCATTGTAATTATCAATGCTTCTTGATTGCATGTTTGATCAATTTCATACCGAAAAAGTTGGTAGAATTCTTCAATTTCATTATTACTGGCTTTATATTTGAATAATATTTGAATAACAGTGGTATTAACTAGATGGGTGAAGTTAGAGTATGTAAATTCTATCTCAATAAGGTGACAAAATAACATAAAAGAGGAGGAACCACTTTACAACTTATTTTATTTCATTTGAATAAAATTTATTCTAATAAAAATAATATTTTATTCATAATATTAGTCAGTATTATCCTGATTCAAAAGCCAAAGATATTATAAGAAAAAAAAATAATAACAAATCACCATTCCCCATGAAATCAAAATTCCTTAACAAAATATTAGCAAAATGAATCCAATAACATGTTAAAACCTCAATACAAAAAAAAACACAAAAACCTCAATACATCATAACCAGGTGGGATAATAGTCTAAAAGATACAATTTTGTAACAGATTCAGATGTGGTCAATTGATTTTCAATAAAAGGTAATGAACAAGAAACGAAGCTGGAACAATCAGAACTCGTTATGGAAAAAAGGAAATTCAATTCTTCCCTAACATTATGTGCAAAAGTTAACTTAAGACAGATCATAGACCTGAAATTATGAGTTAAAACTATGAAGAATTTAGAAAAAACATGTAGGATAAAATCTTTGTGACATTAGCTTAGGTAACTATTTCTTAAACAAGACACGTCAGAGAACAAAAACTACAAGAGAAAACAGTTGGTAAAATACAATCCATCAATTGTTGCTTCTCCAAAGCTCAGTTAAGGAAACTAAATGACATTTCAGACACTAACAGAACATTTTTGTCACGTAGTGTAGTGGTTACGAATTGGGCTACGAAGCTTAAGGTCAGCAGTTCGAAGCTACCAGCCGCTTCATGGGCGAAAGATGAGGCTTTCTGCTCCCATAAAGATTTACAGCCTCGGAAACCCTGTACAGGGTCGCTATGGGTCGGAACCAACTCGACAGCACTTAACAACAACAACAGAATATTCATTAAAAGAATGGTATCCAGAATATATAAAAAAATTCTTGCAATTCGATAACTAGAAAACAACTCAGTAAAAAGATGAGGAAAGTATTTTAATGGACATTTCATAAAAGAAGACATACAAATTTACAGCAAGCACATGAAAATATGCCTATCATCATTAAACTAAAAAAAAAAGAACAAGTGCACTGTCATAGAGTGAATTCTGACTTATAGTGATCCTATATATGATTTCCCATCACTGATCTGTCAGTTTGTCGTACTGTAGTGGTTTGTGAGTTGTTGTGATTCTGAAAGCTATGCCACGGGTATTTTAAATAAACATCCTCACCACTGAACCAATAAACAACATTCTTATGAATGGAGAAAAGATTGAAGTTGTCAAGGACTTCATTCTTCTTGGATCAACTATCAACACTTACGGAAGCAGCAGTCAAGAAATCAAACGACGTATTGCATTAGGCAAATCTGCTGCATCAGCTAGAGAACTAAGGTGCACCTGACCCAAGCCATGTT
>NW_006408534.1:5253203-5270830 GCF_000296735.1 Chrysochloris asiatica | reverse complement strand
CAGCTTGAGAATTAAGGTGTGCCTGACCCAAGCCATGGTATTTTCAACAACCTCATATGCATGAGAAAGCTGGACAGTGAATAAGGAAGACCACAGAAGAATTGATGCTTTTGAGTTATGGTGTTGGAGGAGAATATTGAAAGTGCCATGGGCTGCCAAAAGAACCAACAAATCCATTTTGGAAGAAGTGTAGCCAGCATGCTCCCTAGAGGCCAAGATGGCCAAACTTCATCTCTCATACTTTGGACGTATTGTCAGGAGGGACCAGTCACTGGAGAAGGATATCATGTTTGGTAAGGTGGAGGGTCAGAAAAAAGAGGAAGACCCAAAAGAGATGGATTGGCCAAGTGGCAGCATTGACCGACTCAAGCATGGAAACAGCAGTGAGGTTGGCCCAGGGTCGGGCACTGTTTCGTTCTGCTGTGCATAAGGTTGCTATGGGTCGGTACCGACTCAATGGCACCTAACAACAACAACAACAATTTCACTCAATATAATGTCCTCAGGGTTCATCCATGTTATGCAGTAGCTTGCAGCTTCCTTGTTATTCTTCAAGGCAGCATAATATTCCATTGTGCATTGTTTGATTTCTTGACTACTGCTTTCATGAGTGTTGATAGTTGATCCAAGAAGAATGAAGTCCTTGACAACTTCAATCTTTTCTCCATTCATAAGAATGTTGTTTATTGGTCCAGTGGTGAGGATTTGTTTTCTTTACCCTGAAATGCAATCCATACAGAAAGCTAAGCTCTTTGATCTTCATCAGTATTTTAAGTCCTCTTCAAATTCAGCAAGCAAGGTTGTATCATCTGTATATCACAGGTTGTTAATAACTCTTCCTCCAATCCTGATGCCAAGTTTTTCTTTATATAACCCAGTTTCTCAGATTATTTGCTTGGATTATTAGCATACAGTTTGAATAAGTATGGTGAAAGAATACAATCCTGTCACACATCTTTCTTAATTTTAAACCATTCAGTGTTCCCAAGTTCTCTTTGAACAACTACCTCTTGGTCGAGTCACAGGTTCTTCATGAGCAAAATTAAATGTTCCAGAATACTTATACTTCGCAATGTTGTCCAGAACTTGTCATGATCCATATAATTGAAAGCCTTTGCATAGTCATTAAAACACAGTTAAACATCTTTCTGGTGTTCTCTGCTTTCAGCCAAGATCCATTGGACATCAGCAATGACATCCCTCATTCCACGTCTTCTTCTGAATCCAGCTTGAACCTCTGGAAATTCTCTGTCAATGTGTGCTTGTAGCCATTTCTGTATTACCTTTAGTAAAACTTTACTCACATAGTATAGCAAAGATATTGTCCAATGATTTCCACATTCTGTTGGGTAACCTCTCCTTGGAATGGGCACAAATACGGACCTCTTCCAGTCAGTTTGCCAGATAGTTGTCTTCCAAATTTCTTGGCGTAGATTAGTGAGTGCCTCCAGTACCACCTCACTTTCTTGAAAGATTTCAATTTTTATTCCTTCAGTTCCTGGTGCCCTGTTCTTTGCCAATTCATTCAATGAACCTTGGACTTCTTCCTTCAATATCATTGTCTCTTGATCATATGTTACCTCTTGAAACAGTTGAATATCAATCATTTCCTTTGGTACAGTGACTCTGTGTATTCCTTCCTTTTTTTTTTTTTTTTTGATACTTTCTGCATCATTCAATAATTTGCCCAGAGAATCCTTCAACAACAAAAGTCGAGGCTTTAATTTTCTCTTCAGCTTCCTCAGCTTCAGAAATACTGATTGTGTTCTTCCCTTTTGGTTTTCTGACTCCAGATCTTTTCACATTTCAATGTAATATTTGACTGTATCTTCTCGAGCTGACCTTTGAAATTTTCTGTCCAGCTCTGTACCTACTCATTTCTTTCATATGCTTTAACATCTCTACACTGGAGAGCAAGTTTCAGTGTCTCTTCTGACATCTACTTTGATATTTTCCTTCTTTCTTGTTCTTAATAACTTTTGCTTTCTTCCTGTATGATGTTCTGATGTCATCCCATAACTCTTCTGGTCTTCAGTCTTTAGTGTTTAATGTATCAAATCTGTTCTTCAGATGATCTCTAAATTCAGGGGGGTATATATTTCAGGTCATATTTTTGACTCTTGTGGACTTGTTTTCATTTTCTTCAGCTTCAACCTGAACTTGCATATGAACAATTGATGGTCTGATCTACAATCTGCCATTGACTTTGTTTTAGCTGATGATATGGAGCTTTTCCACCATCCCTTTCCACAGATGTAGTCAATTTGATTTCTGTATATTCCATCTGGTAGAGTCAATGTGTATAATCATCTCTTATGCTGTCTAAAGAAGATATCTGAAATGAACAAATCATTGGCTTTGCAGAATTCGATCATGCAATCTCAAGCATCATTTCTATCACCAAGGCTATATTTTCCAACTACTCATCCTTACTCTTGGCTCCCAACCTTTGTATTCCAATCACCAGTAATGATCACTACATCTTGATTGCATGTTTGATCTATTTCAGATTGAAGAAGTTGGTAGAATTCCTCTATTTCATCCTCACTGGTTTTAGTAGTTGGTACGCAAATTTGAATAATAATGGCATTAACTGAGCTTCCCTGTTGGTGCATGGATATTGTCCTATCACAGACAGCATGGTACCTCATGACTGATCTGGATATGTTCTTTTTGACAATGAATGCAACACAATTCCTCTTCAATTTGTCATTCCTGGCATAGTAAATCGTGTGGTTTTCAGATTCAAAATGGTCAATACTAATCCATTTCAGCTCACTAATACCTAAGACAGTCATGTTTATGCATTTCATTTCATTTTTTACAATTTCCAATTTTCCTAGATTTATATTTCATACATTCCATGTTCCAATTAATAATGGATGTTTACAACAGTTTCTCTTCATTTAGAGTTGTGCCCCATCAACAAATGAAGGTTCCAAGGGCTTTACTCCCGCAGGCTTTACTACATTTATGTCATCATGGTCAAGTCGCATTTTGAGTGCCTTCCAACCTGAGGGACTCATTTTCCAGCATTATATCTAACAGTGTTTCTCTGCTATTCATAAGGTTTTCAGTGACTAAATATTGGGAAGTAGTTTGTCTCTCCTTCTTCCAAGTCTGTCTTTGTCTAGAAGTTCATCTGAAACCTGTCCACTATGGGTGAGCCTTCTGGTATTTAAAATATCTGTGGCATAGCTTTTAGAATTACAGCAACTCATGACTCACAGCATGATAAACTGACAGATGAGTGGTGGAGTAATTCTATATGACCCAGTAATTTCACTTCTACATATCTACCCAAAAGAAAAAGAAACATGTCAGTGATTAACTTTAGAAACAAGAATATATACCTGTGTGGAAAAACCTATGTGTGGCTCATAGAGATAAAATTCTGATTTAATTATATATTTATTCTTCCTTTTTTTTCTAACCAGCATACAACCCTTGAGAATATCCATTTTCCATGGGGTCAGAGCCAGTTGAAGGTTGTATACCTAAGAAAGAACCATATACAGTAACCCCACTAGGGCAGACTTGGATCCAAATCTGCAAAGTCTACCATGGCCAGTCTTGGACTGGCTCTCACTAGGAGATGGGGTTGAATGGACGCATGCCCTTTGGATACACCTTGGCCAATTTTAACTTTCTCAGGTGGCTGTAAAGACAAGTGTCCAGTAGGTGGCAGAGCACACCACCTACTGGCCAAGAGAAAACAATTGACTTTGTGTCAGGTAGATTTTAGAATCAAAACAGACTATTTAAAAATGAAGAAATTAATCAAATGTTGCAGGATAGCTTCAAAGAATTTAATACACCTTCATATCAAATCAAGAAAAGGGAAATCCAAGCAAATTTTAGAAACATTAAAACTATAAAGCAATTGACAAAGAAAAAGCACACACACACACAAATGAACTTAGCACAAGAAAGCATACAAAATAAAGAAACTGGAAACACCACAAAAATCAAACCACAAATGATAGGAATCAATCCATACATATCAATAATTACATTGTATGTCAATGGATTAAATGCACCAGTCAAGAGACAGTAACAGAATGGGTTAAAAGCCAGGATCCTTTAATATGCTGTCTACAAGAAACACATTTTACACACACAGACAAAAATATATTGAAAATTGAAGGATGGAAAAAGTATATCAAGTTTTGGGTAGTATTGACATTTTCACAATGTTAAGTCTTCATATCCATGAGCATGGTATGTTCTTCCATTTTTGTAAATCTCTTTTGATTTCTTGTGTGATTTTCTTTATATAGGCCAATACTACCCAAAGCAATCTACAGATATAATGCAATCCCAATCCAGATCCCAACATTTTTTCAAGAGATGGAAAGGAAAAAAATGATCATGAGCTTTAAGTGGAAAGGAAAGAGACCACAAATAAACAAAGCATTGATTAAGAAGAAGAACAAAGATGAAGACCTCTCACTCCCTGATCTCAAAACTTACTATACAGTCACAGAGGTCAGAACAGCCTAGTACTGGTATAATGAAAGATACATATATCAATGGAACAGAAGTGAGAACCCAGAAGTTAATCCATTCACATACTGCCAACTGATCTTAGACAAAGGCCAAAACACATTAAATTGAGAAGAGATAGTCTCTTCAACAAATGGTGCTGGCAAAACTGGAAATCAATTTACAAAAGAATGAAACATATCGCACCCACATATTACACCACATATAAAAACTAGCTCAACATGGATTAAAGACCTAAGTGTAAATCCCAAAGCTATAAAGGTCATCAATGAAAAACTAGGGGTAAACTTAAGGGCTCTAATACATGGCATATGTGCACTATGAAACATTGCAAAAACCACACAAACAACAGAAGACAAAATAACTGACTGGAAGGTGGGGCTTGATGGCGGCAAGGCTGGAGGTGCAGTGAAGTTTGCCGTCAGCAATACCACAGAATACCAGTCAAAGCAGATCCAGGGCAGAGCTCCAAAACTCAGAACCACAGAGCTAGGAATATTTTTAAAGTTTGAAGGCTTATAGCTACTGGAACTTGAATCTGAAGTAAGAAATCACGTACTTTTGAATCTTCTGGGCTCAGAGGCCCAGAGCCAACATCTTGGGCAAGACCAAACAGTAAGACCAAGCAGGGGAGAAGAAACACCATGGAAAAATGCTGCGGGAACCTTGGAGCAAAGGTAAACAATACACTTTGTCGGTTTTACTTTGTTCTGATTTTCTTTCTTTTTTTGGTATCTGGTCATTGGCACCCCCACTGTTTGTGCACCTCCATTCTGGTGACTAGAGGGGGATCCTAAGCAAGTGGACACCCCCCACCCTCACAACAACATTATAGGTTTCAGCCAGGAGACCAACTCCCCTTTTAGGTGTGAAAAAAATCAGTACTTTCAGGATAAGTGACCCCATGGTGGGAAGGACCTTACAAAGCTCTATTCCTCAAAACCGACTTAAGTAAATATTTAATTTCTTTACACGGGTTGAAGACAGCTCCACTGGAAACTGTTGATAGCCAGCCTTAAATTTCTACTTATGTGAGCCCCTCCATGTCTAAAAGTATTTATTTAAAAGGCAGTCCAATCAGCAAAATGATCAATTGGCTTAGGAATTTTTTTTTTCTTTATTTCCTTTTTCACCAGGGTAGCCTTCTTGAAAATGAAACTGAAATTCCCAAAATATTGCAAAAAAGAAGACAAAGAATCTTAGTGAATTTCTAACCACATGATAGCAAGAGACCAATGAGACCAAGAAGAATTTGCTGATTTTCATTGGTCTGCAAGATCTCCAATAGCCAGTTTCCTCACAAAACCCTATTTGTGCCCCCAATTAGCAAGAAGTAGTCAGTTGAGAATGTTGACTCCACTTCTCAAGAATGGAAAACTAACAGAAAAGAGGAGGGAGTAGAAGCTGCAGCTGGCTAAAGCAACTCCATCTTTCAAGTAAAGAGACCACTAGTGATGTATGTTCAAGCTTTGAACAACATATTCTGTGACACAGGGATCAAGGCATAGTCTGAATAGTTAAAAGAGGGGAAATAATGTTAAAATGCTTGATGAATATTGGTTTCCCTTGCCTACTATTGTAAAATAGACACTTGAATGGGATAGAAAGGAATATCGGGAAGCATGATTACAGAAAGCTTATAAGCCCATCTTCAGCCTATAACTGACTGGAATACCTAAAAGGGTTTCTAGAACTTGCCCAGTGAAAGAGGCTTCCTGCAGAGTCATTGTAGTGTATAGGACCTTAGGTGGAATCCTGACCCCCATCCAAAGCCTTCTGAGGTGGGACATTACCACTTGAAAGGACAAGCAAACCAGCCAGAACAGATAGAGCAACAGAAGATACATCTTCAAAGAAAGATCATCAGGAAAAATCCAAAACAAAAATGGCACTATGACTGGCTACTACAACAACAAGCAAGGTTTTCGCCAGGGAAACATCAAGGCAAGTAATCAAGTCCCTTCAGGACAAACCCTCCCCTCCAAGACTGAAAGTCAAAGGGAACACATGAGCAGGCATGTAAGTTTGCTGGTTACCATGTTGGTGTACTGGTGAGTAGAAGAAGGGGAAAGGCAGCAATGAAGAAATGGGCTGAGTTCCTGTCAATCTGGAGATAAAAGAGAGAAGAGAAAGAAAGGGGTGGTTGGTCCAAAGTGTGGTGAGACCTGGGGACTCCTGAGCCAATGGACAAGGACATACCCACAGAAAGCAAGAGCTGAGAGTGAAGTGCCCAGCTGATATGAATTTAGGGGAAATGCACAAGAATGTCCAAACTTGTAGATATTGTTGTTCTAGCTTCAATAGCTTGATGATCAAAACTCGACTAGAGGAAGATAAGGAATTTAAAAATTAAAACATTTTTTGACAAAGGTAACAAGTATAAATTGCTACAGTTTGATAAACTTGACCTATATTTATGGATGTAGTTGCTCAAAATATCAACTAAGAGAGAAGTCTTCACAGCAAGTATCAATCCTATCCCCTCTGTATACAGGGTTGATAGGGACATTGGCTACCTACCATAGGGGGAGAGCTATAAAGGCATGAAGTGACTGACTTACAAGTTTTCAAGAGGGAGTTTAGTTTCAGAGTGTGTAGGGGAAGGCAGAATCCCCACCAAATAGGTTTCATCTTGTCTAGGCAGGTCAGGTGAAAGGAAATGGAAATAAGATTCTTATGATTCAACAGTGAATAATTATTATCATGACTAATTGCGACTGTCATAACAGTAAAGGTAGAAGTTATGTAACAAAAGGAGGGAGTAGTTAATCTTACATTCCAGTAACAGAGGACTTTAGGACCATCAAGAAAGAAGAGCACGAGTGGAATGTGGGACCTTTCTCAGAGAAGCAGTGACACCAGAGATGGAGGCAGAGATGAGAGAGAGAGAGAGAGAGAGCAGCTGAGGACTCTAGACTCATGGAAAGAGAAAGGCTGTGTGCTGGCAGCCAAGAGGCTGGCTTGCAGAATGTGCCCTTTGATTGTTTCAGTGATTATATATTCCTGAGTGGTTTTATGTACATCTCCCTCCACCCCCCAAAAAAGAGAGAACAGAAGCAAATACTATTGAATGATGATGTACAGAGGAGATTGTAATCATTGCAATGAAACAATGAGTGTAAAACTGATATGCTCCCATGTAAACTATTACTCAATTCACAATGAAAACTTTAAAAAAGACCACTAGGGCTAATCCTTATCTACACTTCCCTACATATAAATCAGTAGTTAACCCCAACTCTGAGGCTATTACAGGAATTTTTCTCCCATGCCTAAGATCCATATAAATCTCCCTTCCCCTGTTTTGTTAATGATGCTATACTCACATATAGCATGTCCTAGACCTAATCACTTTTGAGTTATAAAACAAGCAGATTAGATACTGAGGTAAGCACAAACTGGGAAGACAGATGTCATGTGAGTATCATCAAGAAACTAAAGAATGGAATCAGCTAATTTGGACTTTCAGCCTCCATAAAATATCTGTTGTTTAAAGCCAACCATTTGTGCTATTTATATTATGCCATACCAGAAAACTAACATCCCAAATAGAAGTTGAATTAGCAAAATTCTCATGAAATGGAAGACATTTGGCCAAAAATATTACAAAGAATGGCCTAGATTTCAAATCAAGGTCTGAATTAATTTGTTGGGGCATGGAGAAATTGTTGTCTGATCAATTGTATGAACATATAATAAAGAAACAAGATTTGAACAAAAGAAAATTTAACCTGCTTGTTTTTCCAAAAAAAATAAACTAAAAAGCAAGTTTGGGCAGTGTTAATTCCACCTGGTTCAAAGGAACTAGTGAAGACACCAAACTAGATGGATCCATGGGTCTAGTCACATAAGCATAATGCTTCCAACTCTACCCAACGCCCTTTACTCTAATTCAAAAATGTCCAGATTAAATGTCGATGATGGATTTGGCTCCATATTCCTTGTAGAGTTAATGTCCTGAATACAGACACAAATATCTGGGCTTCTAGTAGGTGTATCTTTGATACTTAAAAATGGTGGCTCCGCTGCTTGCCATGAGTAAAGCCAATTATTTTCAGACAGGGGTGTAATAAAACCAACAAGGTTTAATGTGTACCCGACATACAGAAGACAGAGGGACTGAGCCTCCTCCAAAGACTACCTCACAGAAAAGAAAGGAGAAAGAGGACGTATAGGGATTTGAGACCTGGGGTGGAAATCTCAGGAGTTTCAAGAACTTCTTTATTGTTACACTTATCTCAGATGGTATTGATCCCTCCAAGGAATTACAGAAACTTCTTTATTCAGATAATAGCCCTCAGGGTGGGACTCCAGGTGTAGCTCTGTAGGATCAGCACTGGACTGTGAACCATAGGTCAGCAGTTCAAATGTACCAGCTGCTCCTTGGAAACCTTTTGTTGTTGTTGTTATGTACCATGGAGTCGGTTCCGACTCATAGCGACCATGTACAGGTCTTTAGGGGAGTAGAAAGCCTCATCTTTCTCCTGCGGGACAGCTGGTAGTTTCGAACTACCGACCTTGTGGCCCACAGCTCGATTCGTAACCACTACGCTACCAGAGCTCCTCTGGAAACCTTATTGAGAGTTAAAATTAGTCAGAATTGCCTTAACAGCACTTAACAACAACCACCACCTAAAGGAAAGCAGAGTCCAAGGTTAGCACTAATTACCTCTTTCCTTACAAGATGGAGTCACTTTATCCAGTTTCAGCTTCAGCCTCCCCTAAAAATCTGGTTTACACAGTAATCCCATGTGAATTTTAATTGGGGTATATTGGACTTGGGTTTGGCATTCTTGTGTTCTCTGGGAACATGATAAAACCAAGAGTCTTGTACTGCAAGACGAACTGCAATTTGATGATTGTAGGAGCTCTGGTAGTGTAGTGGTTACGAATCAGGCTGCAAACCTTAAGGTCAGCAGTTTGAAACTACCAGCTGTTCCGCAGGAGAAAGATGAGGCTTTCTGCTCCCGTAAAGATTTACAGCCTCAGAAACCCTATACAGGGTCGTTATGAGTCGAAACTGACTCCACGGCACATCACCACCACCAAGAAACTAAGGAACCTTATTAGTGCAAAAGTTAAGTGCTCAGCTTGGCAATTTGAACCTGCCAACTGTTCTGCAGAAGAAAGATTATAGCCTTGGCAACGCTGGGGGGCAGTTTTACTCTGTTCTATAGCGTAGTGATTGCGAATTGGGCTGCTAACCTCAAGGTCAGCAGTTCAAAACTACCAGCTGTTCCATAGAAGAAAGGTGAGACTTTCTACTTCCATAAAGATTTACAACCTCAGAAACCCTATACAGGATTGCCATGAGTCGGAACTGACTCCACAGAGTTTCCTTGAATGGAATCAACTTGGTGGTTTTGGGTTGGTATCAAAAATACTCCTGAAGACTCAAACAACTTTACTCTGCCTTTTCCCAACAGCATCCTCTGACATCATCACTCACTGCCCACTTACCTTCTGCATTTATAGCTCAATGGTATCTTGCTGTAATACTCCCAATTTTCCAAGGAAAGCACAATCTGATTCTGTAAATGCTATTGAAGTGGACAGCAAGGACTTGAGAGCAGAGAAAACTTCCTTTGACTAGCAGGGCAAGATCCAGAAAGAGGCAAAAGGTTTGGGGCAACTGAAAGAGGAAATGTAATAGGTTGGAAAGTGTTTGAATTACAGAGTATAGAGACCTGATTTCTAGCCCCAGGTCAACCACTGTAGAGTCTTAGGCAAATCCTTTACTTCTTCTGCTCCTCAGCATCTTCAATCTGTAAAATGGATGTATCACGTAGAATTTTTAGGTATCTAAGGCTGTGAATCTGTATATGATCTGCTGGGATTAAATAATAGAGTATCATCTATTTCAATATCAAAGCCTCTAAGAGGAGTTTCATGCTTTCTTCTTAGTCTCAAGTTTCTATTGGGCCAGAGACATAGGATAATTCTGAGGATTAGAGGCAATAGACAATTGACGACTGTTGCAGACCGTGAAGGCCTGGTCAGAGGTTTGAGGCTCTATAGGCCCGAGTGTAACAGATATAGCCACATGGCAGTTAATAACAAATTATTTTTTATCTTAATATCCAGTTATGTTTTATTAATTGCAGACATGAAGCCCTTGATATACACAGATAAATGTAATATTTTCCTAAAAGTCAAGACTGTAAAATTCCAAACAGGTAAAATTCTTCCCTCAGAGAATTTATTCAAGGTAAATTGGGTGGCTCCCTGGTCTGTTTTAAGGACAATAGAAATGTCCTCCCTAAAGTGTGCCTATTCACCCAGGCACCTTTTTTCCTGAAGAACCTGGGCTGGGCAGCTGACACAACAGGAATCCTCCCAATCCTCCCTTTCCTCCCTCCATTTGAGACTAGGTGCTAAAATTGTTAATTTTATGTTAATTAAGCTTGAGAAACCAAGTTGCTGTTGTGAGATTTGAACCTGCAAAGTATGATGTAGAGCTGCCTGAATGTCTGGAAAAGTAAGATTGACAGCTGTACCTTGTCTTAGCACCTCCTAACTTTGTGTAAAGTACCTCCCCTAAATAAAAGGAAGGCGCAGAACAAATCCAGGTGCATTACGACTGGCAAGGTGTGCGTTACAGCATGCAGGGGGCACAGTCCAGCATTGCAACCATACTGCCTGTTTAGCTAAGATGTTTACTATGCAGGATATTACGGCCTTCATGGCTGAGATGTTTGCAACGCAGGATCTGCCTGATGCCAGTTGAGCATTCGCTCTGGTTTCGGAGTGTCTCTTTGTCTCTCTCTTTGTATCTCTGTGTCTCTTTTGCTATCTCTATCGCTGCTGGATCTTCCCTCCTCGTGAACCAAACACTCGTGAACAACACAACTATGTCGAGGTCAGACCCCGACAGATGACAGTAGTGTAGCCCTACAGGATAATGCACTGGACCACAAGGTCAGTTTGAACCCACCAGGCATTTCTCAGAAAACCTATACAGGGTCCATGTGAGTAAGAACCAACTCGACAGCACTTAACAGCAACAATAACAATGGGGGATAAGGAAGCCACAAGTGGTGAAAGGGCTAAGGGCTGGCTACCTTCCAGGTCAGCTTGACCCTTCATGAGACCAAATTCAAAGCCTCACAGGCAGGATGGTGCTGAAGAAGAAGCCCTAGATACACAATTACACCATGCCTGTCAGGTACCCTACTGGACACTTTGTAGCAGGTTCTCCCAATCCATAGCTTCAGTGAAAGAGCAATGCTACCACTCTAGCCAGTAACCTCTAATTCTCACTCTGTTGATCTCAAAGACAACCCTAGCACACATTCAGGCAGTCACAATTTAGTTATCAGACATCTTTAACTATAAAACATTTTAAGTTTTTACTATTGAAACTCTTCAACATATAGAAAGTTAGAGAGAATGGGATAAGAAACACATACCCATCACCTAAATTTTAAAAACCATCAATATTTTGTCTGATATGTTCTTAGTGTTTCTCTGCTGGTGTGGTGCTGTAGGGTCAGCACTGGACTACAAACCACAAGATTGATGCTTCAAATCCACCAGCTATTTGAACTATAAAGTATCTTAGTTGTTTTGTTTATAATTTGGTAGACTCATCAAATGTTTATTCAATATGAACCATCACTCATACATATATACTGATCCCTCTCTCAGCTCCCCTTGAAAAGCCTAGAGAGAGGGACTCTGGAAGATAGAAAAGGAAATTTAGGAGAACTGTTAAGGCAGAAAATAGGAATTGAACAGTGTCAGTGTGAAAAGTTACATTCCTGAAACAGATACACACACAGAGAGGCAAAGACTAGGAGCATCAACCTATGCCCCCACCAGTGGCCAGGAAAGATTCTGGAAAAGAACATGTGTTTGGAAGACACTTCAGTGCTACCTGTCATAAAGCATCCCTGGGCTCTGCCTTCAGGGTACACTACCCCAGAACCAAGGCTGCTTTGATGGTGGCTAAGGAGCTCTGGTAGCGTAGTGGTTATGAATCAGGCTGCTAATCTCACGGTCAGCAGTTCAAAACTACCAGCTGTTCTATGGGAGAAAGATTAGGCTTTCTGCTCCCATAAAGATGTACAGCCTCAGAAACCCTGTATAGGGGCACTATGAATCAGAATCGACCCTACCGCACATAACAACAACAACCAGCTACAGGAACTTGCTCTTGGTTTCCACATAGACATCACTTTTCTTCTTGGAGTGGACCAACTTCCTGGCTATCATCACTTCAAAGAACCCAGTGGCCTGAGGTGTTCCCTCACTGCTGATGTCCAGGCAATCAGGTGACTCATCTTCTGACTTCATCTTGAGCTGGAAATACTTAGACTTGTGGCCTCAAGTGCCACAATAAATGACTGGGACAGCGAGAGCCATGACTCGTTACAGAAACATCTACCTGTGTTGATGCCAGCCCACAGACAGGTAGGATACATGATGTCTGTTCACGTGGTTCAGCCTAAATGTTGACACAAAAGACTGGGTTTTTTCATGAAAAATATTTTACACTAAAAAAGAGACAATACATCACACCCCTAAGTATTATAGTCAGAAATCGTTTAACAATATTAATGTCATATGTAAGTAAAATTTTACTGAAGATCATTCAAAAACAGCTGCAACAATACATTGACAGGAAGCTACCAGAAATCCAAGCCAAATTCAGAAGAGGACATGGAACCAAGGATATCATTGCTGACATCAGGTGGATCTTGGCTAAACACAGAGAATAGCAGAAAGTTTTCCTGTGCTTTATTGATTATGCAAAGGCATTTGACTGTGTGGATCATAACAAACTATAGCTGACAATCTGAAGAATGGGTAATCCAGAACACTTAATTGTATTTGTGAGGAACTTGTACACTAAACAAGTGGCAGTGGTGTGAAAAGAACAAAGAGATACTGAATGCTTTAAGATCAGGAAAGGTGTGCGCCAGGGTTGTGTCATTTCACAATACTTATTCAATCAGTATGCTGTGAAAATCATCCAAGAAACTGGATTATATGAAGAATTGGAGGAATACTCATTAATATCTTGTGATATGCAGATGACATATCCTTGCTCACTCTAAGCAAAAATAACTTAAAATACTGCTGAAGATCAAAGACTACAGTCTTCAATATGGATTAGACCTCAAGACAAAGAAAACAAAAGTCCTCATAAATGGACTAGTAGATAACATCATGATAAACATAGAAAAGATTGAAGTTGTCAAAAATACTTCACTTTGCTTGGATCCACAATCAACACTTACAGAAGCAGCAGTCAATAAATCAAACAACATATTGTATTAGGCAAATTGCTCAAAAGATCTCTTTAAAGTATTAACAAGCAAAGATGTCACTTTGAGGACTAAGTTGTACCTGAGTCGAGCCATGGCACTTTCAATCCCCTCAGGTGCACATGTAAGTTGGATAATGTATAAGAAAGACCACAGAAGAATTGATGCATTTGAATTAAGGTGTTGGTGTAGAATATTGAAAATACCGTGGACTGCCAGAAGAACAAATAGATCTGTGTTGGAAGAAGTATAGTCAGAATGCTCCTTAGAAGTGAGTATAACAAGACTTCTTCTCTTGTACTTTAGGCATGCTATCAGAAAGGATCAGTCCCCAGAGAAGGACATCATTCTTGATAAAATAGAGACTCAGTGAAAAAGAGGAAGACCCTCAATGAGATGGATTGACACAGTGGCAGCAAAAATGGGCTCAAATAAACAATTGTGAGCATGGGGTGGGAATGTGCAGTGTTCCGTTCTGTAGTGTATTGGGTCACTATGAGTAGGAAGCGACTCAATAGCACATAACAGCAACAACAACAAGCATTATAGTATATATCTCGAAAAGTATGGAACTGTTACTATATAAGAACAGTAGCATTTCACACCTAACAAAATAACTTTCTAATATCATCGAATACTTAGTCTATATTCAAGTTATAGAGCATAACTTTTGCAATTATCCATCAGAAAAAAAAATCTTTTATAGTTTACTCAAATCAAATTCTGAATAGCATACAGTTATATTTGGAAATGTGTCTCTTAAGTCTCTTTTTATTGAGTATAGCCCCCTCTTTTTTTTTTTTTTTTTTTAAACTTGAGAAACCAAACCATTTGTCTGGTAGAACAGCCATGTTCTGTATGCGTCTTCTCACTTCCTTGTGGTTTAATTTTTTGCCTGAATTCCTATATTTCCTATAAAGTGAGGTTAGATCTAAAGGCTCAAAGTTCCATAATTAAATCAGGATTAAATATTTTAGGCACCAATACTTCATAGGTGCTGCTGGGTGTGTCACCCTGCAGCCTATCAGAGGCAGCACATGGAGTCCAATTATTCTACTACTGGAGATGTTGATTTGATAGTGACAACCAGATCCACTACTTGCCTGTCAGTTTGTCTTACTGTGGTGGCTTGTATGTTGCACTGATTCTGGGAGCTTATTTTAAATACTAGCAAAGTCACCCACAGTGGACAGGTTTCAGATGAGCTTCCAGATGAAGACAAACTAGGAAGAAGGAGAGATGGACTACTTCTGAATATTTAGTCACTGACAACCTCATGAATAGCAGTAGAACAACATTAAATAGCATGAGAATACTGAATATTGAAACATTATGAAGAACACCAGAATATTGCCAGATATAGTGCCAGAAAAGGACCCCCTCAAATTGGAAGGAACTCAAAATATGACTGGCGAAGAGTTGCCTTCTCAAAGTAAAGTTCACCATGATGTTGCTAATAGAATAAAGCTTTGGGGATCTTCATTTGCTGATAGGGCACAACTCAAAATGAGGAGAAACAGCTTAAACATCCATTAATAATCAGAATATGGAATATACGGTGTATGAATCTATGAAAATTGTAAGTTGTTGAAAATGAAATAGAACACATTAACATGGCTATCCTAGGCATTAGTGATCTGAAATGGACCGGTATTAGCCATTTTGAATATGATAATCACAGGGTTTATTATGCCGGGAATGACAAATTGAAGAGGAATAGTATCACATTCATCACCAAAAGGAACATCTCAAGATCTATCTTGAAGTGGAACGCTGTATGTGATAGAATAATATCCATATGTCTACAAGGAAGACTAGCTAATACAACTATTATTCAAATTTACACACTAACCACTAAAGCAAGTGATGATGAAATTGAAGAATTTTGCCAGCTACTTCAGTTTGAAATAGATCAGACATGCAATCAAGATGGACTGTTAATTACTGGCAGTTGGAATGCAAATGCTGGTAGTAGAAAGGAAGGATCAGTAGTTGGAAAATATGGTCTTGGTGATAGAAGCAATGCTGGAGATCACATGGTAGAATTTTTCAAGATCAATGCCTTCTTCATTACTAATATCCTTTTTAAACAACATAAAAGATGACTATACACATGAGCCTCAACTGATGGAATACACAGGGATCAAACTGACTACATTTGTGGTAAGAGATGGTGGGAACGTCCCATATCATTGGCCAAAAGAAGGTTGGGGGCAATTGCTCGAATGCAAGTTCAGACTGAAGCAGAAGAAAATTAAAGTAAGCCCACGAGTGCCAAAATATGACCATGAATCAATCCCACCTGAATCTAAAGATCATCTGAAGAACAGATTTGATGAATTAGACACCAATGACCGAAGACCTTAAGAGTTGTGGGATGACATCAAGAACATCAGACAGAGAAAGAAGGCAAAAGATCACCAAGACAATAAAAAAGAAAAACATCAAAATGGATGTCAGAAGAAACTGTAAAACTTGGTCTCCAGCTTAGAGATATTAAAGCAAATAGAAAAAAATGAGGCAGTAAAAAAGCTGAATAGAAAATTTCAAAGGGTAGCTCAAAAAGACAAAGTCAAATATTATAACAAAATGTGCAAAAATACAGAGTTAGAAAACCAAATGGGAGATCACGCTCAGCATTTCTCAAGCTGGGGGAACTGATGGAAAAATTCTACCCTCAATTTGCAATACTGAAGGATTCTATGGACAAAATGGTGAATAATTCAGGAAGCATCAAAAGAAGATGATAGGACAATTGAACAAGATGAAATAACCAAAATAAATATCTGTGTTCCCAATGAAAGAGCTCTAAAATATATAAAGTAAACTCTAATAGATTTGAAGAAAGAAATAGATGAATCTACAATAATTGTGGATCATTTTAATACCCCACTTTCAAAAATGAATCGAACAACCAGAAAGAAACTTGACAAAAGCACAGAAGAACTAAACACAATCAGCCAATTGGACCTCATAGATATGTACAGAGCATTCAACCCAACAACAGCACAACACACGTCTTTTCCAGTGCACATGGAACATTCTCCAGAATAGACCATGTGTTAGGCTGCAATACGAACCTCCATAAATTTACAAATATCAAAATACTAAAAAGCATCTTCTCAGACCACAATGCTATAGAATTAGAAATCAACAATAGGAAGACCAAGAAAATAAAGTAAAATACATGGAAACTGAATAACACCCTGCTGAAAAGCAACTGAGTAGTAGAAGAAAATAAACGTGAACACACAAAGTTCCTAGAAACAAATGAGAATAAAAACACAACATACCCAAATCTTTGGGACACAGCGAAAGTGGTGCTGAGAGGACAATTTATTGCATTAAATGCACACGTCCAAAAAGAAGAAAGAACCAAAATTTACGTATTAACACAACATCTAAAACAATTAGAAGCAGACCAACAAAGGAAACCTACAGCCACCCAAAGAAAAGAAATAATAAAGATTAGAGAAGAAATAAATAAGATAGAAAACAGGAAAACTATAGAAAGAATCAACAGGACAAGAAGCTGGTTGTTTGAAAGGATGAACAAAATTGACAGACCATTGGAAGACCTAACAAGAGAAAAGAGGGAGAAGAAACAAATAATACGCATTAGAAACCACATGGGTGATGTCACAATGGAACCAAAGGAAATCAAAAGGATTATAAGAGAATACTATGAAGAGTTGAATGGTTTAAAATTAAGAAAGGTGTGTGACAAGGTTGTATTCTTTCACCATACTTATTCAACCTGTATGTTGAGCAAATAATACAAGAAGCTGGGTCTATGAAGAAAAATGTGGCATCAGGATTGGAGGAAGACTCATTAAAAACCTGTGATATGCA
>NW_006408534.1:5250386-5251540 GCF_000296735.1 Chrysochloris asiatica | reverse complement strand
GACCGGGGGCCAGCCTTGTAGGGTATACCTTTTGGTTGGTTGATGATGCATGGAGGGGACTGTAACCATGGCAATAAAATGATATATGATAGGATGAATGTAAAACTAATGTTCTCCCATGTAAACTATCACATAATTCACAATAAAACATTTTTTTTTAAGTATGCCAGCACCAGCAGGAAGAGAAACTCATGGAAGATGTCAGCTGTGAAGAAGAATAAGAAGAGGATAAGGCACCATTCCAAGAAACAGATTCTAGCAGTGATCAAGATTTCTTAATGGCAGATCATGACAACAGTGATGATGGCACTTCAAGAAAGAACTTTAAAGAGATGGTTAAGAAGTTCAAACCTGAAAGAGAATAAAATGCCCAAACCCAAGCTAAAGGCAACAGTAATGCCAAGTCCTGTGAATAGCAAAGGGAAAGTGGGTAGTCCCACAGCTCCAAAGACAACGAAGGGAAAGACTTCATTCCCCAAAGAAGATGACAAGGAATCAGAAAACCCTCCAGAGAAGAAAATGTCTGCCAGCCCTCCACCAGGAATATGTGGGGATGAAGGGTCCAAGGATGAAGTCTAGCCGGGGGATGATTAACAGTGCTGATAGTTTGGGGAGAGATTTTATTTAAATAAATAAAAGAGAGAGAGAACCTAATTAAGATAGAATATGGTTTTGGACATGACTTTCCATTTGTTGAAAATAACATTTTCTCTTCTTTGTCATCTTTATTATTTAAGAAAACCATCATAAGTTTAAGTTACCTTTTTGGTATTGGTATTCTCTTTGCCAGACCCCTTGCCCAATCCCCAGTGAAAGCCATGTCAGATGAATCATTGGATTACTGCTGCTTCTTTTTAATTTTAATGGAAGCAAATAAAGCACCAGTTCATGTGAAACTAAAAGAAGAAGAGAAAAGAGCTGGGAGCAGGAGTGTGCCTTTTGGACCTGGGGTCCCTGCATTGAGAACCTCCTAGACCCTGGAGAAAATTGATGTTAAGGCACTTGAAGCTCTCCAAGGAATGCTGGACCCACAGATGTTGAAAGAAGACAAGGATATTTCCCAAAAGCAGCCAGAGGGAGAAAGCCTTCCCTAAAGCTGATGCCCCAAGTTCAGACTTCTAGTCTTCTGAACTGTGAGAGAATAAATTTTGATT
>NW_006408534.1:5232182-5246268 GCF_000296735.1 Chrysochloris asiatica | reverse complement strand
GAGGCTTCCTGAAGAGCCTCTGCATTACATAAGACCATAGGTGGAATCCTGAACTGCATCTAGAATCTTCTGAGGTGGGAAATTTCCACTTGATAGGACAAGCAGACCAGCCTGGAGTGGCTGGAAGAACAGAAGATTCTTCTGGAAAGGTGTGCACCAGGATTGTATCCTTTCACCATATTTATTCAATCAGTATGCTGAGAAAATAATCTTGGAAACTGGATGTTTCATGGCATCAGGATTAGAGGCAGACTCATGAATAACCTGTGATATGCAGATGACATAACCTTGCTGGTTGGAAGTGAAGAGAACTTAAAATAATTACTTATGAAGATCAGTATAGATTATACCTCAATGTAAAACCATCAGTATAGATTATATCTCAATGTAAAGAAAACAAAAATCCTAACAACTGGACCAATAAATAGCATTGTAATAAATGGAGAAGAGATTGAAGTTGTCAAAGATTTCATTTTACTTGGGTCCACAATCAATATTCATGGAAACAGCAGTCAAGAAATCAAAAGAAGTATTGCATTAGACAACTTGATTGCACAAGACCTCTTTAAAGTGCTAAAAAGCAAATATGTCAGTTTAAGGACTAAGGCATGCCTGACCCAAACCAACTTATTTTCAATCTCCTCATATGTATGTGAAAGCTGGACAGTGACTAAGGAGACAGTATAAGAAACAATGCATTTGAAAAAAATCAAACAAACAAACAAAAAGAAATAATACATTTGAATTGTGATGTACTTGAAGAAGATATTGAAATTACTGTGGACTGCCAAAAGAGCAAACAAATCTGTCTTGGGATGAAGTGCAGTCAGAATGCTTCTTAGAAGTGAGGATCACCATACTTCATCTCACAGACTTTGGGTATGCTCCAGTCCCTGGAAAAGGACAGCATGTTTATCAAAGTAGAGGGCCAGCGAAAAATAGAAAACCCCCCAACCAAATGGAATGAGTGGCTACAACCATGGGCTGAAACAACAAATGTGAGGAAGGTGCAGGATACAGTGTTTTTTGTTTTGTTGTGCTATTCATAGGGTCCCTGTGAGTCAGAAACGACTTGATGGCACCTAACAATAACAACTATCCACAAAGGTACTGGACCTTAAAAAGCAACTGTGCAAGCTGAAATAATGCAAATTAACCTTACTTATTAATCAACACAAAATATTGTAATTATTGACCTTTAAACATTTTGTCAAAGTATTAAAAACTCTTATTATTTCTTGTTAATGTATGCAGGAACTGAAGAAAAAATCAAAACTTGAAATAGTGAAGAATTCTATGGGCAAACTATGGAGTCCTGGTGTGGCTCTGTGGGTTAATGCCATGGACTGTACGGTCAGTTTGAAATGCAAGGTTATGGTTCAAACTCACCAGCCACTCCTCAGAAATCTTCTACAGGGTCTCTGTAAGTTGGAACCAACTCAAAGGCACTTAACAACAACCACATGGGCAAAATAATGAATGATGCAGAAAGCATCAAAATGGAAGGAATACAGAGAGTCCCTGTACCAAAAAGAAATGGTCAGTGTCCAACCATTTCAAGAGATAGCATATGATCAAGAGCCAATGATACTGAAGGAAGAAGTTGAAGTTGCATTCAAGGCATTGGCAAAGAACAAAACTCCAGGAATTGATGAAATATAAATTGAAATCTTTCAACAAACTGATGTGACACTGAAGGCACTCACTCATCTATGCCAAGAAATTTGGATGACAGTTACCAGACCAACTGATTGGAAGAGATTCATATTTGTGCTCATTCCAAAGAGAGATAACCCAGGGGAATGCAGAAATCATTAGACAATATCACTAATATCTCATGCAAGTAAAATTTTGCTAAAGATAATACAAAAAGGGCTGCAACAGTATATTGACAGAGAACTACTAGAAGTTCAAGCCAGCTTCAGACAAGGACATGGAATGAGAGATATCATTGCTGATGGCAGATGGATCTTGGCTGAAAGCAGAGAATACTAGAAAGATGTTTACCTCTGCTTTATTGACTACATAAAGGCTTTCAATTGTGTGGCTCATGATAAACTATGGATAACACTGCAGAGAGTAAGTTTTATAGAACATTTGATTGTGCTCATGAGAAACCTGTACATAGACCAAGAGGCAGTTGTTCAAACAGAAAAAGAAAACACTGACTGGTTTAAAATCAGGAAAGGTGTGCACCAATGTTGTATTCTTTCACCACACTTATTCAATTTGTATGCTGAGGAGATAATCTGAGAAGCTGGATTATATGAAGAAGAATGTGGCATGGCATGCAGATTGGAGGAAGATTCATGAACAATCTGCAGTATGCAAATGATACGAACTTGCTTGCTAAAAGTGAAGAGGACTTACAATACTGCTAAAGGTCAAGGACCACAGCTTCAGTATGGGTTGCACCACAATATAAAGAAAACAAAATCCTCACCACTGGACCAATAAATAACATCAAGATAAATGACAAAAAGAGTGAAGTTGTCAAAGATCAACCATCAACACTCATGGAAGCAGTAGTCAAGAAATTAAACGACGTATTGCATTGGGCAAATCTGCTGTACAAAACCTCTTTAAAGTGTCAGAATGAAGACTAATGTGCACCTGACCCAAGCCATGGTATTTTCAGTAACCTCATATGCATGTGAAAGTTGGATAGTGAATATGGAAGACGGTAGAAAAATCGATGCACTTGAGTTACGGTGTTGGAGGAGAATATTAAAAATATCATGGATCACCTGAAGAACAAACAAATCTGTATTGAAGAAGTAGAGCCTAAGTGCTCAATAGAAGCCAGGATGGCCATACTTCATCTCTCATATTTTAGACATATTATCAGGCGGGACCAGTCCCTGATAAAGTGGAGGGACAGGGAAAAAGAGGAAGATCCCTATTGAGACGAATTAGCACAGTGACAGCAGCAATGGGCTCAAAGTTAGCAAAGATTGTGAGGTTGGTACAGGACAGGACCGTGTTTTGTTCTGTTGTGGATAGGGTTGCTATGAGTGGGTGCCAAGTCAGTGGCACCAAACAACAACAACCAATGTATAAGGAATGAAAAAGATTAGTAAAACTAAGGTTTATTTAGTTCACTGTAATTAAACATAGAAACTTTGAAAATTTAGGTGCTTTATAGTCCTGCTGTGTTGCTTTAGTAGAAGCACTGGACCACTAGATTGGTTTGAACAGCAAAGTTGGAAGTTCAAACTCACCAGCTGCTCCTTGAAAATGCTATACACAGTAACTATGAGTTAGAACCGCCTCAGCATCACTTAACAATAACAGCAACATTTCTTTGTGAAAAAACAAACTGAGAACACAGATAATCTCCAGGTTATGAATGTCAGACTTATGGCCAAAACTTGTACTTTCCCTTTGTTGTTGTTGTTAAGTGCCGTCGAGTCGGTTCCGACCCATAGCGACCCTGTACAGGGTTTCCGAGGGCGTAAATCTTTACGGGAGTAGAATGCCTCATCTTTCTCCCGCGGAGCGGCTGGTAGTTTCGAACCGCTGACCTTAAGGTTCGCAGCCCGATTCGTAACCACTACGCTATTTTCCCTCACTTCAAATGCTAGAACTAATGCCCAATTGTAGGAAATTCTCCATCTCAATCAACTTTACTTGCTGTACGTGCAGCTTTTAAATCATCTAAGAACGTTTTCTTATACTAATGTAAGGCTAAATAAGAACCAAATGCACCTGTTCCAACTTACTTAAAAATTCCACTTAAAGACACATTCAGGTCTCCTTGTAGCCTGAACTGGGTTTGTCTTCTTCTCACTGTAAAATTTCCAGTACGGAGTGAGCATCTTCTCTATGCATGGTTAACTACCATACTCCTTTTTAAGTTTAGAGCAGCTTCTAACATTCTATCCTTTGAGCCAGCTTCACTTCTTCTGGGACATCTTCATCCTTTCTGTATATAAGTTCTTATTCACAAAGTTCCTCTGATCACACATCTAGAGTGTCTCCAACCATGAAGACACATTCAGCATTTCCATAGTGAACCCTCTTTCTTCTCTCATTCCATTTACTTCAGTTCACATTTCACTATCTCTGATGCCAATTCTCATTTTGTCTCTGCATTTTCATTGTTGTTAATTCTCTCTTTCAATGATCTCCCACCCCCACCTTTAAAAAACACCCAAACTATCACCTGGGTTTATCTGTGGACAAGAAGGCAAGGGGAACTACAGCTACAGTAGTCTAAACAGAATAAGCATATGCAGTGACAATCACTGACAGACGTTGAAAGAAGTGACATACAAGTGGTCACTACATCTGTGCATCTGTCATTTACTTACTGATTTTTGCTCTAGAGACCTAGCAACAAAGCTTATATTTTATGCAACTACTCGAAATCACTATGTGTGGTAACCAATTTGAACTGTGTTGTTTGGAAATCAGTATTATTTAACTAAAGTGTGCTAGAGATCATTTTGCATATTGGACCCATGGAAAGTAAGGAGTAGCTGACACTATAACTGTACTGACTCTACACTCCTGTAGGAAATGTGGTAATAGTGTGCCATAGAGTCTGTTCTGACTCATAGCAACCCTGCATAGGGTTTTTGAGGCTGTAACTCTTTATAGGAGCAGAAAGCCACATCTTTCTCCTGCGGAATGGCTGGTAGTTTCAAACTTCTGACCTTGAGGTTAGCAATCCATCTTGTAAGCACTACACTACCAGAGTTCCTTGTAGGAAAGGAGGAAAGAGGAAAACCACACAGCTGGTGTCATACTACATTGATATTCACCTTATCTAGTAATATTAGGAGTCCTGTGTGGTGCTGTGGACCACAAGGTCGGTTTGAAGCACAAGGTCACAGTTTACCAGTCTCTCCTCTGAGAGACTATGAGTCAGAACTGACACACAGGCACTTAACAACAACAGTGACACTGAGTTGATTAAGATAATATGAGGTTCTGGGCAGTATTCTTAGGCTCAAGAAGTCAAGGGCTAAGACCCAGAAGTTTTCAAATGCTGTGTGGCCAGTGCAAACCCAAGGCTCACACAATTAATGTTTAAATCCTTCCTCATAAATACCTCATGACTGACTTCAAAAGTCACTTTTACAGGATACCTGCGGCAGGGGCCTTATTTCTCTGAATGGCTCTCCTGTTTATTATGAAAGGTACGGGGAAAGAGGTTTAGCTTTATATATTCTGCTTACCCTTATTCCCCAGAACTAGACTTGAGCTGTTGCAATGTCTTCTCCCATATGCACAACCAAGTCAGTCAAGATTCCTTAGATTCTGAAAGTCCAATTACTCCTTCTCATCACATGTTCCAGGGTACCAAGAAAGGTACCATTTGACTCTAAGGAGTCTGGTGACACAAAGACCAAAGGGAACACAATTTATAATACAACATGTGCTGTTCATCATTGAACATGTAGCTTGTGGCTTTTCTAGTTACCATTGATGTTACATCAAAAGAGGTTGGTTTTTTCTTTCCTTCATGTGTCTAATTATTTTCAAGGCAGTGTTTTTAGAACTGAAGCCCCTGAATGTTGCAAATGATCCATGTGCTCTGCTGCTTAACAAAAGGTTGGTGGTTGGAATCTACTCAGAAGTACCTCAAAAGAAAGGCCAGAAAATTCACTGAAAAATCAGTTCTACTCTGACACACACAGACACCATGAGTTGAAATCCACTAAACAGCAATTTGAAAAGAAGAAAAAAAAAAAAAAAAACTTTTTAGAAGATACAATTTGTACCATATTTTATTTAAATTTTCCTACTGTAAATATAAGGAGTTGTGGTAGCATAGTGGTTATGAAAAGAGCTGTGAACTGCAAGGTCAGCAGTTCGAAACTACCAGCAGTTCCATGGGAGAAAGATGAGGCGTTCTGCTCCCGTAAAGATTTACAGCCTCGGAAACCCTGTGCAGGATCACTATGAGTCGGAAACGACTCCATTGTACTTAACAACAACAACAACAACTGTAAATGTATCTTCAATATAATTATGAAGAATGACAGAAAAACATTTCCAATTTCAAAAATATGTTTTTTTGGCCAACATTTCATAAACACATCTATTCCCGTTCTAATAGAGTAATAAAAAAGACAATCCCTATCTACATCCCACCTCCAGTAACATACCTTGACCTTCTTCACTCTCTGCTTATGGGAATACATTAACGGTGGTTCTCCCAAAAACAACTTGAGCTGAGAGCCCCTCACAGAGTCCTGTGGGATCAGGGACAAGTGCCCAGTTGGGCAATGTCAGACACTGCTAAGGAAAGAAAGGACAAACAGGGTTCAGCCACTTTAAACATATATTTTTTTCTACCTAACCACAAAAAAGCCCTAATAGAGACCTTGATTCAAAACTAGACTGACAACTTCATGTGATCCTAAGGGAAATAGGTGGGACACAGGGTGGGTGGGACATAGCACAGCTAGATGGCTCCTGATCAAATCTTCTTGGTGTGGAGCTATAAGATAAGCACTGGACTTCGAACCACAAGGTCAGCAGTTCAAACCAGCTATTCAAACCAGCAGCTCGGAAACTCTACATAGGGTCACTATGAGTCTGGATGTATTCAAGGGCACTTAACAATAACAGCATGCATGAAGGGTGTGTATAAATCTGATGGAGATGAAACCCATCTCACCCCAGCACACCCATCCTGGCTCTGATGCCACCACCTCAGGCAATACAGAAAGTTCATTGTTTGTGCATCAGTAAGAGTTTCAGGGTTTTCGCTTCCTGAGTTCACCTCTCTTCATTGTGCCCTTTCCAGCAATCAACTATCCAAAGTCTACAAGCCACTTTTTGTTTTGCTAGAAAATTACTTGATTGTGTTGTTAGAAAATTACTGGATATAACAACTACTTTGAAATTAGATGAGTTCAGGGTTACAACGTTATATGGTATTTCCTTTTCTTGGCCACCCTGCAGTCCAATGTTAAAGTTATATTCCTGAGTTCTCATAGTCACTTAAAAAGTCAAGGCTTTTCTGGCTGGCTCCCAGTGTCAGAAATCCAAGTTCAGAGGTTAAACTACACTCCATTCTAGAATTAGCTCTTTGACAACTCAGCCTCCGGTTTCATTCTCTCTGAAACGACTTCTGGCACAAGCCTTTCTTCACCCTCAAAAAGTCCTTTCAGTTTCTTCACAGCCCCATCCCAACCATCTCTCCCAGGCCTGCATTAGGGCTACTGATGTCCTCAGCCTTTAGGCAGAGGTGAGAGAGCAAAGGCTTTGAGAGAACTTTTACAGCTCAGATCTTCCTCCCACAGAGCTTCTCCCTTCCCTTCCACCCTGGGGCTTCATTCTACAGTAAAGTCTTTGCTTCCTCTTCACTGCTAGTGAGGTCCTCTAGCACAGAAAAGCCCTGATAATTAAATCCTAGCACAGTGAAGTTAAGAGAGGGCAAGAGTTACTCTTCAAGGCTTCAGGTGGCTTCAGCCAAAACAGAAAAGAGGATTTCTTTGTGCCCCAGCAACCTTGGCTACTCGGTGAAAGGGTTATCCCCAAAGCAGAGCTCTCAGAAAGAAGGAAAGAAGTTGAGGGCTGTGAGAAGAATAACCACAAGATTGTGCAGGTAGAAGGAATTCAGAGATTTGGTGGCTGAAAGCCACCCAAGTGTTTCAATGCTGGGTCCCATGTTTGGAGATCTATTAGTGTGTGTTCAGTGCAATGTTTCTAATGGTTGTGTTGACCTGGCAGGCACTGTGCTAGACACTACAGGGAAGACAAGATGAGAACATAGGTGGCCTTGTCTGATCCTGTGACCAAGACAAAAATGAACATTAATGCCAACAGGATATTTGAGTGGAACAGTACAAGAAATATCAAGAACACTGTGAGTTCTGAAATAGGAGAGTTTATCTCCACATGGTCCTGGTGTGGCACTGTAGGATAAGCTAACCACAGGTTGGTGGTTCAAACCCACCAGCTACCCCTTGGGTACCCTATGCAAGTTTGCTATGAGTCACAACAAACTCAATGACACTTAACAACAACAACAAAGTCTCTACATGGCGGGTGAGAATCATTGTTAGGAAGGAGGTACAATTTGAATTTGTGTTAGAGAAGGAATAGGAATTAATTAGAGAAAAACAGGGAGGGCATCCCTGGCCAAGAGGACCTCATAAGAAAAGGACTGAAAACAGAAATCTCAGAGCCTAGTCCTAGACCACTGTGATGTCACTGTGTAGGAGGTGGAGCCGTGGGCAGGTTCATGCTTCTCCAGTTCTCCCGGGGATGCTAGACACAAACTGTAACCCAACGGTGGTTGCCTTTGTTCACTAGGTCAAAGAATATAACCTGCTTAACAATGAGCTCCCTACTGCCCAGTGTTTGTCACATATGGCCACCCCTTCACAGTCCCTGCCTCTGCCACTTTTTAAATGAGTACAGGGGAAGTGTTCATAAGTAGCAACTAAAACAAAAAGTCCAACTTCTATTGCAAGGAAAACATAAAGACACATCTAAAAGATCTGACTCTTAAAAACATTTGCTTGATGTAATTCCCTTGGGGATTCTCGTGTATTTGAAAGGGTAACTGAGTTCTCTCCACCATAAAATGTGCCACATTAGCAGCCATTCAGGCAGTATCTCATCATGCAGACAACCAGGGTCCCATTAGGTTATAATGTTACTATTAAGTGCCATCAAGTCGATTCTGACTCACGGCAACCCTGTATAAGGTGAATTTCCAAGGAGTGACTGGTGGGTTTGAACCACTGACTTTAGGGTTGTTGAATTACTGTCAAGTTGATTCCAAATCATAGCGACCCTATATAGGATTTCTGAGGACTGGCTGGTGAGTTGGAACTGCCAACCTTGTGATTCATAGTCTAGTGCTTATCCTACAACACCACATCAGGACAGCATTTCAGAGAACAAGATATAGTGAACACAACAGCTTCCCACTTGTAACATGTGTATCTCATGTCTCTTGTACACAATACTATGGTGCTGCCAGGAGTATCATGGTACAGTACATATGTTGTTGTTGTTGTTGTTAAGTGCTACAGAGTCGGTTGCAACCCATAGCAACCCTGTACAGGCTGTCTGAGGAGCAGCTGGTTCTATGATACACATGTCTTGATAGGCATAATAAATGCTTATGTTACTGGCTTGTCTATGTATTATACCTTCTATCTGAGAAGTTTACTGTTTAACGATGTAAGCCTTGACTCGTAGGCAGCAGCATCCAATCTCTTGCACCATACATCTCGTGAATGTTATACTGTTATCTCTTTGTGTGGCACTGTAGGATAAACACTGGAGTACTAACTGCAGGGCCAGAGGTTCAAACCCACCAGCCACTCTTCGGAAACCCTATACAGGGTCACTGTGAGCCAGAACTGACTTGTCAGCTCTTAACAACAATGATTTTCTTACAAAAATATTACTGTGAAGTATGTCATGGCTCCCAAACACAGTAAAACCAACGCTAGAGATAAGAGAAGCAAGAGGCAAAGTAGAAGTATCTATTTGAAAGTCAAAGAAAAGTTTATTAAACATCAAGAAGGTGGAAAATCAGTAAATATATTACTCACAATTTAGTCATATTGCACTCAGCAACCCTGATGAGTCTCAAAAACAAAGGAAAAATTCTCTAAGCTGTCAAAGGATTGGCTCCTCTGGAAATTACAAGGCTTAATGAAGATATATGTAAAATATAGAAAAATTGTATGTAAAATATAGAGAAATTGCTAATGACGTGAATTGAGGACCAAACACAAAGCAAATCCCTTTCAGCACATTGATGATCACTGTTGAAGCTTGTTTGAGAAGCTTAAAGAGAAAGCAGGACAAGACTAGGATATGATCAGTCTCCATGATTCTGAGACAGAAATACTAGATGGTGTCTGGCTACCACTAACAACTGCTCTGAAAAGGGTAACATTAGAAGGTCCTGGATAGAGTGGAAGAAAATGTGGGACAAAACTCAAAATTATAATTAAAAAAAAAAAAAGACCAGGCTTACTGGTCAGGTAGAGACTAAAGGAACCTGAAAATGTGGCCTTCAATCACCCTTCAGGTCTGGTAAGGAAATCACCCTTGGAACTCAATTGTCAGCCAAGCCATAGAAGGTATGGCGGGGCGTGGGGGTGGGGGATCAACAATACTAGAAAAGTATGTTGTGTTGTTTTTTAATGCTGTTGACTTGATTCTGACTCATAGTAATCCTATATAGGACTTCCAAGGAGTGGCTGGTGAGCTGGAACCACCAACCTTGCGGCTCAAACCAACATTAGTCCAGCACATTAGGCCGCAGCACCACACCATGCTCACCATGAAATGGCCACTCATTCAAAAATCAAGGGGTCAGCATTTACCTAAGGGCATATTTGAGAAGGGATGGGAAGGTGGGTGGAATAGAAATAAGAACCAGAGAGGAAGTGTGATAGCTGTTGTTGAATGAAGGGGATTTGCAATAGTTGAAATGAAACAAAGTAGATGATTTGTTGAATGCAAAACTGATGATCTTGTTTGTAAAGTTTCACTCAATTTACAATAAAAAGTTAATACATGTTTTTAAAAAAGACTAGGATATGGTGTTCACACAACATCAAAATCATATAATGTCCTATTGTTTTAAGGTAGAATGATTAAGTGCTTCGGAGTCAACCAAAGCGTGTATTCAAACAATTCTGAACTCTGTCACTTCTAAATGCATAATTTAGAGATAAATTACTTAACCTAAGTGAACCTCACATTTCCTCCTGCATAAGAAAAAATAATATTGCCTAACCCACCAGCTGCTCCTTGGAAATCCTATACCGAGTCGCTCTGAGTCGGGACCAACTCTACAACACTTAATGATAACAATAACAACCCCCCTGAAACTGCAGTGAGAAATAAATGAGAAATTACAGTAAAAATGTTCAGTTGGTATATAGAAAGTCAGAAGTACTTGCTGTTCCATTCCCTAGTCTTTGAATAGGTCCTTTCAAAATTATAACGTTCTGTTTCCAACAGAGTAAGGTACCCACATGTAACTACACAGTCTGAAATCAGACCATGGATGAAAATCACCAGACACAAATTACAGCAAATGTTTTCAGCAGAGTGTCAACAGAGAATTAGGGTAACCAACCAAATCCTCTAATTCAGGATACACTCTGTTCTATGCCAGCGTTTCCTAAACATGCGTAATTAGAACATTCTCACATCCATTATCTGGAGATTACAAAGCAGCAAAGTCTGCAGAGAGTGCTGGGAATCTGAATATTGAACTAGCACCCTACACTCACCCTAGGGAAATGTCCCAATGCGGAATATTGGAGAAACAGCACTTGAGGCTGATTCCGCAATGTAGTGGTTATAAATCGGGCTGTGAACTGCAAGGTCAGCAGTTAGAAACTACCAGGGATCCACCGGAGAAAGACGAGGTTTTCTGCTCCCGTAAAGATTTACAGCCTCGGAAACCGTGTACAGGGTCGCTGTGAGTTGGAACCGACTCCACGGCACATAACAACAACAACCCTACACTCACCCTAGAGAGATGTCCTAATGAGGAATATTGGAGAAACAGCACTAGAGGCTGATTCTGTCTGTACTCACATCCTTCTCCTTCTCCGTTCTCCAGCCTGCTGCTGGCTTTACAGCTTACCGTTGCCACCGGTGTGTTCCCTGGATGCTGTCTAATGCCTCTATCAGCTCTGCTGCTTCTCAGCCAGCTCTGTTTAACTGTGGTTGACATTGTGGCACCTGTATTATGAAGGGCTTGTCTACTCATTGTTCCTCCATTACAGCTAATTAGTGTGGCGCTGGACTGCAAAGTCAGTTTGAAATGCAAGGTCGGCGGTTCAAGCTCACCAGCTGCTCCTTGGAAACCTTATACAGGATCGCTATGTGTCAGAACTGACTCCATGGCACTTGACAACAAGAGCATACCTTTTCTAAAGCCTGAGCCCACAAAGATGTCCAGGATGTCAATTTTCCCATTTGCAGCAGTTTGGGGTTAAAGATGAGTTGGGAAAGCAAGTTGAAATTAAGGGCTAAAGAAAGCAGTTAGTTCTCAAATGTCTACCTTTTCTATAGTGCAATTACTTTGAATTGCCAGTATCTTTCAGGGCTCCTCTGAGCTTCTCCAGCTCATAAAACTGCTAGAAAAATGACTGAGGCAATGATTGCACTTTGGGAAATGCTCATATGCCTGGTGTGCCCACCAAAACACTGACCCCAGACTGGTGACTGTCACAAAGTCATATATGTCCAGATTAAACCTGGACAGCACCCCTCTCCCCACATCCCAGTTCATACAGCACAGCCTCTTAAGTGGCTCACTGCACAGACAAATGCCTAAGAAACCTCCCACCCATCTCCACTGACCACTTCATCCTGGACTTTACCCTCACTACTAGACTACAATCACCTGCAAACAGTTCTTGTGATTCTTGTCTCTTTCCCAACCAGGAGGACTGCAAGGGCCCTGTCCTAGAGCAGTAGGGCAAATAACGCAGGCCCCTGAGTCAATCTGGAAAGCATTCTGTCCTAACTTACCTGCAGCTTCTCCCAGCTACGGCTCAGTTTCACTAGAACCAGGGAGGTATTCAGGTATAAAGTATTAGATTCACAGATAAAGTTTTTGAGGGTAACATACAATTTGTCAGACCCCTCACTTCAACCATCTCCCACCTTCACAGACCTCTGATACTGCCTGGTTGCTGTATTCCTCTGTATGCCCACCTGGACACTCAACCTCTCACCAGATTTCCCTATTACAGCCTCTCCTCAACATGTAAGTCAACCTGCCTGGGCTTCTACCACACCTGTTGCTGAGCTGGCTCTACTTGCAGTACCAGCCTCTTGTCTTCAGGTCTCTGAAAGGGGGCTAAGGGGCAATTTGGAGTTCCAGATACATAAGGAAGTCTAATAAAGTCTCTTGGATATCTAAACCTGGGCTCATGGGGATGAGTGCTTCCCTCTCTGAAACATCAGAAAAACCCATCTCCAGAGGCAGCATCTTGGTTTACTTGAGTTGCTTCTATAAATCTCTATGGTACTAAAGTAGGTGCACTCATTAATTCAGGTTCATCAAGCAGAAGACATTATAATGGTATTAGGGATGCAAAACCATTGTTAGGGCAGGAATCACAAGAGAGCCATCAGAATGCAGTTCTGACACCTGTGAGAGGAGAAAGGAAAGGGAAGACTTCTTACGAAGAGTTTCAGGCAACACAATTCCAGGAAAGATTAACCTAAGAAGATGGGGAAGCCTTGAACCAGAGTCATTGCTCGAAGGAGTACCACATCTCACCAGAATGTGCCTGCCCTATAAACCCACTATGAGCACTCATTGGCTGTAAGCCACCTACAGGAATCAAGTTCAATAACACCACCACATATCTATCAGTTTGTCATACTGTGGTGGCTTATGAGTTGCTGTGATTCTGGAAGCTATGCCACCGGTATTTTAAATACCAGCAGGGTCACCCATGGTGGACAAGTTTCAATGAGCTTCCAGACAAAGACAGACAAGGAAGAACGAGTGACGAACTACTTCCAAATATTTAGTCACTGAAAACCTTATAAATAGCAGAGAAACACTGTCAGATATAGTGCCAGAAAATGAGCCCCTCAGGTTGGAAGGCACTCAAAATGCTACTGAGGAAGACCTGCCTCCTCAAAGTAGACTTGACCGTGATTACACAAATGGAGTAAAGCTGATAGGAGTAAAGCCCGCAGGACCTTCATTTGCTGATGGGGCACAACTCAAAATGAAGAGAAACAGCTGTAAACATCCATTAATAATCAGAACATGGAATGCACAAAGTATAAATCTAGGAAAATTAGAAATTGTAAAAAATGAAATGCATAAATATCAATATCTTCTTAGGCATTAGTGAACTGAAATGAACTGGTATTGGCCATTTTAAATCTGACAACCACTGGTTTACTATGCCGGTAGTGACAAATTGAAGAGGAATGGTGTTGCATTCATTGTCAAAAAGAACATATCTAGATCAGTCATGAGGTACAATGCTGTCTGGGATACGATAATATCCATGCACCTAAGGGAAGACCAGTTAACACCATTATTCAAATTTACACACCAACCACTAAAGCCAGTGAGGATGAAATAGAAGAATTCTACCAACTTCTT
>NW_006408534.1:5230424-5231566 GCF_000296735.1 Chrysochloris asiatica | reverse complement strand
TCAGAAGAGACACTGAAACTTGCTCTCCAGCATAGAGATGCTAACGCAAATGGAAGAAATGTGGACGTACAAGAGCTGAACAGAAAATTTCAAAGGTCAATTCAAGAAGATAAGGTCAAATATTACAACAAAATGTGCAAAGATCTGGAATCAGAAAATCAAAAAGGAAGAACACACTCAGCATTTCTTAAGCTGGGGGAACTGAAGAAACATCCAAGCCTTGACTTTCATGATTGAAGAATTCTCTGGGTAAATTATTGAATGATGTAGAAAACATCAAAAGAAGATGTAAAGAATACACACTGTACCAAAAGGAAAATGGTTGATGTTCAACCGTTTCAAGAGGTAGCATATAATCAAGAGCCAATGATAATGAAGGAGGAAGTCCAAGGTGCACTGAAGGAATTGGCAAAGAATAAGGCACCATAAATTGATGGAATGAAAATGGAAATCTTTCAAGAAAGTGAAGTGTCACAGGAGGCGCTCGTTCATCTATGCCAAGAAACTTGGAAGACAATTATCTGGCCACCTGATTGGAAGAGATCCATAGTTGTGTCCATTCCAAAGAGAGGTGACCCAATGGAATGCAGACATCATCGGACAATCTCTTTGATATCCCATGCAAATACAGAAACAACTGCAAACATACACTGACAGAGAACTTAAAGAGGTTTAAGCCAGATTCAGAAGAGGCTGTGGAACAAGGGATATTGTTGCTGATGTCGATGGATCTTGGCTGAAAGCAGAGACTATCAGAAAGATGTTTACCTGTGCTTTATTGACTACGCAAAGGCTTTCAATTATGTGGATCATGACAAGCTATGGACAACACTGCGAAGTGTGAGTATTCCAGAACACTTAATTGTGCTCATGAGGAATCTGTACCTGGACCAAGAAACAGTTGTTCAAACAGAACATGGGAACACTGAATGGCTTAAAATGAAGAAAGGTTTGCCACAGGGTTGTATTCTTTCACTATGCTTTTTCAATCTGCATGCTAAGTAAGTACTTCAAGAAGCTGGGTTATATGAAGAAAAACGTGGTATCAGGATTGGTGGAAGATTCATTAACAACCTGCGATATGCAGATGATACAACCATGCTGGCTGAAAGTAAAGAGGACTTAAAATATTTACTGATGAA
>NW_006408534.1:5223632-5229774 GCF_000296735.1 Chrysochloris asiatica | reverse complement strand
GGCTCTCCAGTGGTAGCAGCTAAGATCTTCAAGTAATCATATTCCATCAGGATATCTGACGTCATTTTATGTCTGCCACCCAGACTTTCCTAGAGCATTGGGAAATGGGAGATCAACCCCTCTTGGAATAGAAAACAGAGCATTTCAAATGGAAATCAAGAACTATAAACAAAGAACTAGTTCTAGAAGGCTGCAGGATTTCAACACCAGTGAGTTTCCCCACTCTTGGGTTTTTGATTATCTTGCTCCTGTTTGCTTGTTGTTAATGGAGGATGAATTAAATGGAATTTGGGGTGGTGGGGGTTATCTTGAAAGAAAGAGTCAGTCGCATCCCTTTTCATAGTCAGCCTTTAAGAAAGAGAAAAGCAAGAACTAGAGAAGAAAAAAGTAAGCTAGACTCTAAGGCCTACAGAAAGAAAGACCAGGACCCTCTCAGCAGTCACCTGGGGTCGGAAAAGCAGCCCTGGGGCCTAAAAGAGCCTTGAGATTTCTTCGGAGGCAGCGGACACATACAGATATAAACCTAGTGACAGCTACATCGGTGGAATTAGCCTGACACCTGACCTCTTAGCTGGACCCAAAGGAACCAGGCATTTATCCGAGGCTTACTTGGCCTCACTTAAGGCAACCAACACCATGTAGGAGGCTGCATAGCTCTTGACTCATGCTTCCTCCCTCCTTTTAACGTCTTTTGAACCCACCTCAACTTAGGAGCAGGAACTTTCCAATTATTATTTCCAACTGATAATCTTCACATAGTTCATAGAAGATTCATTTCTCTGTGTTCTTAGCTTTCTAAATGATGCATTATGTAATAAATATGTGTGCATGTATGCATTTAAATGTATATGTTTTGGGCATTTGTTTTCTATTTTATCTTACTTTTGGTGAAAGTTCACACAGAAAAACAGGTTCCCATTCAACAATTTCTATACATAGTGTCCACTGACATTGGTTACAGTCTTCACATGATATCAACATCCTCATTAGTTCCTTTCTAGTCATTCCATTTCCATTAATTTAGTCTTAGTTTCCTCCCTCCCACCTTCTCATCCATACTTTAGAGTAACTATTGATCATTTGGTCCCATATAGATCATTTCTCAAAAGAGTGCAATCCTCAGAAATGATATTCTTTACTTTTATGAGCTAACCTACTGTTTAGTTAATTGGCGACTTCAGGGAGCACTTTCAGTTCAAGGTTTAAAGAAGATCTTGGCATTAGTTTCAGGGATTCCATCAGTCTCAGTGAGTCTATTAAGTCTGGATTCTTTGAGAATTTGAAGTTCCATTCCATATTTTTCTCTTCTCAATTAGAACCCTAATTGGAACATTTGGTAGAGTATGAATACAAAACATATAGATGCTCATGGACCCATCATCTAAACTAAGAACAGGAACATAATCTTCTACACACATTTTCTGCTGTGTTATAAAAAAAAGTTTTGAAAACTATTTTTATTAAATGTTGAGTACATACAAAAGAATAATTGTAAGGAAAAATAACTTTGCTGTCAATGCTGGTCTGTATTTATTTTGATGTTATTTATTGGTCCATTAGTAAGGATTTTTGTTTTCTTTACATTGAGATGCAACCCATACCAAAGGCTGTGGTCTTTGATCTTCATCAGTAAGTATTTTAAGTCCTCTTCACTTTCATCAAGCAAGGTTGTATCATCTGCATATCACAGGTTGTTAATGAGTCTTCCGCTAATCCTGATGTCACGTTCTTCTTCATATAATCCAGCTTCTCGGATTATTTGTTCAGCATGCAGATTGAATAAGTACAGTGAAAGAACACAACTCGGGCACACATTTTCCTAATTTTAAACCATTCCGAGTTCTCTTGTTGTGTTCAGACAACTAACTGCCTCTTAGTCTGTGTACAGGTTCCTCATGAGCAAAATTAAGTGTTCCAGAACACTCATTCTCTGCAATGCTGTACATAGCCTGTCATGATCCACCCAACTGAAAGCCTTTTTGCAGTAAATAAAGCACAGGCAAACATCTTTCTGGTACTCTCTGCTTTTAGCCAAGATCCATCTGACGTCAGCAATGATATCCCTCATTCCACATCCCCATCTGAATCCAGCCTGAACCTCTAGTAACTCCCTGCCAATGTACTGCTGCAGCCATTTTAAATTATCTATAGCAAAATTTTACTTGCATGTGATATTAATGAAGTTGTCCAATGAGTTCACATTCCGTTGGCTCACTTCTCTTTGGAATGGGCAAAAATATGGATGTCTTCCAATCAGTTGGCCACGTAGCTAGCTTTCTTCCAAATTTCTTGGCATGAGTGAGTGCCTCCAGTGATGCATCAGTTTGTTAAAAGATTTAAATTTGTATTACATCGATTCCAGGAGTCTTGGTCCATGCTAATGCCTTCAGTATACTTCGGACTTCTTCCTTCAGTACAATTGGCTCTTGATCATATACTACCACTTGAAACTATGCTGAAGATCACATGATAGAATTTTACAAGACCAATGACTTATTCATTGCAAATATCTTTTTTAAACAACAGAAAAGACTTGGACTTTTATACACATGGACCTCACCAAACGGAATACACAGAAATCAAATTGACTACTTCTGTGGGAACAAACAGTGGAAAAGTTCCATATCATCAGCCAAAACCAGACTAGGGACCAACTGTGAAATAGACCATCAATTCCTCATATGCAGTTTCAGGCTGAAGCTGAAGAAAATTAAAACAAGTCCACAAGATCCAAAATTTGACCTTGAACATATTCCATCTGAATTTAGAGAGTATCTCAAGAACAGATTTGAAGCAGCTGTAATAAAATTAAATAACATATTGCATTAGGCAAATCTACTGCAAAATACTTCTTTAAAGTGTTCAAGAGCAAAGATATCATTTTGAGTACTAAGGTGCACCCGAGCCAAGTCATGCTATTTCAATCACCTATGCATTTGAAAGTTGGACAGTGAATAAGGGATACCATAAAACAATTTATTCATCTGAGTTATAGTGCTGGAGAAGAAAATTTAAAATATCATGGACTGCCGGAAGAACAAACAAATCTGTGTTGGAAGAAGTACAGCTTTGTCTCTCATACTTTAGACATATTATCAGGAGAGATCAGTCCCTGGAGAAGGACATCATGGTTGGTAACACAGAGAATCAGCAAAAAAGAAGACCCCCAATGAGATGAATTGGCACAGTGGCAGCAACAATTGGCTCAAGGATAACAACAATTGTGAGGATGGCACAGGACCAGGCAGTGTTTTGTTCTGTTGGGCATAGAATCGATATGAACCAGAACTGACTCAGTGGCATCTAACAAAAACAAACTATATATAATATACTTCACTACTTTTGCTTCTCTAGAGAACCCATACTAAAACAATTACCTAAATTGGTCAGTTCAATCAGCTACCAGGTAAACACTATCACCTGTGAGAGACACTACATCTATAGCCAGTAGCATTTGATTCTGACTCCTGAGTTTTTGTCCAGAAACTCCTATCTTGTTCATGGTTCGAAAGTGCATCAAGCACATTTAACTTTCTAGATTTTTCTTTTGCTTTCAAATTTCTACCTATGAGGGGTTCAAATTTTTCATGGAAAAATTATGTTCTCTTTTTATTCCATTTTTCTATAAACTTTTAAAAGATCCCTCATATATATTGGGAAAAGGTAAAAATGTCTATAGCTTCCTGACTCAAACTCTACCTTTGGGGGTGACTATATGTATCATTCTGGTTTAAGCATTTTGTCCTGGAAGAATTACTAATAGTGCCCCATTTTGCTACAAAAGTGTTCTAGATTGTACAATATATTATGTGGACACTCTGTCTAAAGCTTTTTCCATGGTATTGGTATTACTCACTAATGATATTTCTCACATTTACACAAATCAGCAAGGAGCTCTTGTAGCAAAGTGGTTATGAATCGGGCTGCGAACCTCAATGCCAGCAATTCGAAACTACCAGCTGTTCCGTGGGAGAAAGATGAGGCTTTCTCCTCCTGTAAAGATTACAGCCTTGGAAACCTGTATAGGGTCGCTATGAGTCAGAGCCGACTCCACGACACAGAACCACCAACCACACAAATCAGCAGTGGCATGTGGAAACTATTAGGCTTGATAAGTCTCAATTGGGTTATCTGTTTTCTCCTAGACACCCACTCCCTTCACAGGTGACTGTATTTGGTCTATATAGAGTTGTCCTTTATGTCTATGTAGAGTCGTTAGCAAGAACGCTCAGCTGCTATCACACAACTCTCCCTCCTAAGACCTTCAGCGTCTGAAACTATTCCTTAATATCATTCCTTCTCAGATAAAATTCTTATCAATGGTATATCTTTAGTATTGTAGTTTCTGCTTCTTGTCTTCCTTTCTTATATAATATTTCATCATGCGCACTGACTAAGCTTTTTACTTAATACTCCATTGTATTATTCTTTATTATATAATTTGTTATAAAATACTTTATACATATTAATCTTATTTTTCTTACTTTCGAAATATGTTATCTTTATACTCTCTGACAGATTATAAAGGAAATAAATATCTCTGAAGCCCCTTCACCTTTTCTTCCAGTCTGATATGCACTTAGCCAGTCCTGACCTAACCATAGGTCAATTAAAATGTCCTAAAACTTCCATAATTTGACTTCAAATCTACATAGGATACATTATTATTAAGGCTCATTTTTTCCAACTTTCCATTTCTCTGATACCAAAAATAATCTCACTGTCAGCATTTGATTCAGGCAATCCCTTACGTCCGGAAATGCTCTAAAAAAAAGTCTCAGCCAATTTTATGATTTTAAATAGATATCCTACTTCTGTCAATGTAACAGATTATAGATTTCGATTTTCCAATCAATAAAAAAATATAAAACTGTTAGGTAATATATGTTGTTGCTGTGGTTTAAGTGTTATTGAGTCCGTTTTGACTCATAGAGACTCTATAGGTTTCTGAGGATATAAACCTTTATAGGAGCAAAAAGCCTCATCTCTCTCCCGAAGCACAACTGATAGGCTAGAACCACTGACCTTGTGGTTGGTTCCCAGTCCAGTCAGTGTCTATCCTCTAAAGTCACCAAGTTCCCAATATATATATATCCTATTCAAATGAATGTTTAAGACACCAAGAGAGATCTTTTGAGACTAAAATGAATTAAGAATGTGAATCTGTGTTGTTGTGGTTAAGTGCTATCAAGTCAGTTCTGACCCATAGCAACCCAGTATAGGGTTTCCAAGGAGTGGCTAGTGAGTTTGAACTACTGACCTTGCAGTTCAAGTAGAGTTTGCAGTCCAGAGTATTAATCCACAGCGCCACACCAAGACACCAAGCCTATAGAGGGCACCCAATGCTGAAGCTCATGAATACTTTAGGGTACCTACAGATCCAAGTGTCCTAGAGCTTCAGTGCATAAGAAGGTGTGAATGATAAAAGTAAGAAGAAAAAAAAACTCCTTGTACCTACTCAAAGCTGGAAGCCATATATAAAATCATCCCTTTTAAACCAGAATTCACTTGGGAAATAGACCGTGAGGAAAAATAGCCCTGAATAATACAATAGAATACAAATGACTCTTGCCTTGATAAGTATAAGATTGTTGGCCCTAAAAATAAAAATAAAAACTCCACAGAAAATTCATGGTCACTATCCAGCATTGCAGGAGCTCTCATAGTGTAGTAGTTATGAGTCAGGCTGCTTAACCTCAAAGTCAGCAGTTTGAAACTACTGGCCATTCCCTGGGGAAAAGCTGAGGCTTTCTACTCCCGTAAAGATTTACAGCCTCAGCAACCCTATGACGGGTTGCTATGAGTCAGAACTGACTCCACGGCACACCACCACCACCATCACCATCCAGCATTTATATGGGTCTAGAGTGTGACCTCCCACACTCAGTTTGATACTAATCCTATAACCAGAAAAACTGAAATAAAATTTTTTAATATCAAGTAGGTTTGTTCTGCTATGGACAAAGTTCTTTTCAGATGCAAATATAAACAGTTCATGGACAACCACAATTCAAACCTCAAAAAAAAAAAAAAAATACAGTTTGAGTTTTAGCAAATATGATTTGACAATTAAATATTACAAAACACTATGGTGGTGGTTGTGTGCTTTGAAGTCAGTTCCAAGTCATTACAACCCTGTTTC
>NW_006408534.1:5201661-5222362 GCF_000296735.1 Chrysochloris asiatica | reverse complement strand
AATAGTGAATAATTGTTATCAGGACTGATTGTGAGTGTTGCAAATGTAAAGGTAGATGTTTTGTAACAAAAAAGGGGAGTGGTTGATCTTGCAGTCCAGGAGTGGACGGTCCTGGGACCATACAGGGAGAAGAGCAGGAGCAGAGTGTGGGACCCTATTCAGAAAAGCAGCGGCACCAGAGATGGAGGCAGAGATGGTGAAGTGGAAAGATGGAGCAGCTGGGGACTCTCTAGGCTGGGGACTCTAGGACTGTGTGCTGGTATCTAGGAAACAGGCTTGCAGGATATGCCCTTTGGGCAGGCTACGTCTTTGGATGTTTTAATAAATATATATTCCTGAGTGTTTTGGTGTACATTCAAAAAAACCAAACAGAGAAAATAGAAGGAAATACTGTTGAATGATGATACATGGAGAGGATTGTAATCATTGCAATGAAACAAAATACGATAGGATGAGTGTAAAGCTGATGTTCTCCCATGTAAACTATGACTCAACTCACAATAAAAACTTAAATGTATACATATATATTTGTTGTTGTTGTTGTTGTTAAGTGCCGTTGAGTCAGTTTCGACCCATAGCGACCCTCTAGAGGGTTTCCAAGGAGCGATTGGTGAGCTTGAACCACCAACTTTGCAGTTCAAATCGACTTTGCAGTCTGGCGCATTAACCCACAACACCATATATATTTACAGGAGCAAAAAACTCATCTTTCTCCCATGGAGTGGCTGGAGGATTCATATTGCCAACTCAGTGGTTAGCAGTTCAACACAAAACTTACTATGACATCAGGACTCCTTACAAAACAGCGTAGGAAGAAACAATTAGAAGAAGCAATGCAAAATACAACCAGACTCTTTAAATTAGCATTCTTGGGAAGCAAATATAAAATAAAGTATACTAATACAGCTAAATGACTCGACAGCACTTAACAACAACAACAACAACAATACAGCTAAATAATTATTTAAAGAAAATGTCAATCAAGGGTAATAAACAATACACTATCAACAGTAGATCAGACAGTTATGAAGAATAACCATCTAGAATATCAGGGCATAAAATACAATGATTAAAATTCATAACATTAATAAGCTAAAGTTAAATTGATGAATTAAGTAAGAGGTCTGAAATAATGTCACACAATACAGAAGAAAAAAGAAAAGGAATATAAAAGGTGTAGAAGTCAGAAGAAAGTCCAACATACATCAAATCGGACTCCCAGAAAGTGGTAGACGAAATAATGGAAATGAAACAATATTTGAAGAGATAATGGTTTTTTAAATTCCAAACATGTCAAAAAATCTAAATTCCCATCATTGTAGATTTAAATAAACATACTGTATGAAAACAGAAGATTACCACAATTTTAGGAATAATCTACAGTTAGAATGACATATGACTAGTTAATAACAACAATGAAAGCCACAGATAGTGGGAAATGGCTTTGAAATGGTAAAAGAAAACTTTCAAAGTAGAACTGAATATTCAATAAAATTATTTCTTAGAAATAAGAGATCTGCAAACACACACAAAAGGAGGGTTTTAACATTAATAAACACTCATTAAAAGGTCTTATAAATATTATATTTAAAGAAAGAAAATTATCTCAGAGGAAGTTCTGAGATTTCAAAAAACAAATGAGTAAAGAAAAAGGACAAATATTTGAAAACATAAATAAGCATTAACAATATAAAACTGTAATTTTGAAATGCAAAATTGAGAACTGAAAAAAATTTTTTTAGCATAAAGAGGATTAAAAAGTAAAATTTTAAGATATTTAGAGTTAAATACACATGCAAGAATTTCTAGAGTAATGCTTAAAAGAATATAAATAGAATATATGTTTTTCAAAAGAGTTGATGAGGGGAAGAGCTATATATATTAAGCTATATGATATATATAAAGTTTTTATTGTGAATTATGTGGGTTTACATGGGAGAACATCAGTTTTTATATTCATCCTATCGTGTTTCATTTCATTGCAATGATTACAATCCCCTCCATGCATCATCAAATAACCAAAGGATATACCCCACAGGCCCACCCCTCTGGCTGTCAGCAAACAGCCTCTCTCCCTTCCTGAGTCCTGTGTCCCCAGGTGCTCCCTCTGTCCACGTTATCATCTCTGTCTCCATGCCTGGCATCACTGCCTCTCTGGGTAGGGTCACGCTCTCTGCTCTTCTCACTTGATGATCCCAGGGACCTACAGTCCTTTTGTCAAAAAACATTTACTTCTATATCTCCAACCCTCATAGTCAGTTCTGATGGCAATTATTCACTATTGTACCACAGGAGTCTTACCCCATTTCCTTTTGCCAGAGCGGTCCCAAGAAATTGGAAATCATTCATTGGCAGTTCTACCTACTCCTACCCCTTCTGGAACTAGGCTCCCTCTTGAAAGCTTGTAAGCCAGTCACTTCTTGCCTTTATTGCCTCACTCCCCCTCCATTTTGGGTAACCAATTTCTAAGTAGCCCAACCCTATCACCCTGTGTACCAAGGGGGTGGGAGTGATCCTTGCTGTAAAGATTTGTTCCCTTTTTTGAGCTACTACATCCATACATATAGGTTGTTGTTGTTAGGTGCCATCAAGTAGGTACCAACCCATAGTGACCTTATGCACAGCAGAATGAAACACTGCTCTATCCTGGACCAACCTCACCACTGTTGCCATGCTTGAGTCCATCGATGCTGCCACTTGGCCAATCCATCTCATTAGGGGTCTTCCTCTTCTTCTCTGACCCTCCACCTTACCAAACATGATATCCTTCTCCAGCAACTGGTCCCTCCTGACAATATGTCCCAAGTATGAGAGACAAAGTTTGGCTATTTTGGCCTCTAAGGAGTACTCTGGCTGCACTTCTTCCAAAATGGATCTATTGGTTCTTTTGGCAGCCCATGGCACTGTCAACATTCTTCTCCAACACCATAACTCAAAAGCATCAATTCTTCTATAGTCTTTCTTATTCACTGTCCAGCTTTCAAATGCATATGAGGTTATTGCAAATACCATGGCTTGGGTCACGCACACCTTAGTCCTCAAGCTGACATCTTTGCTCTTCAACACTTTAGAAAGGTCTTGTGCAGTAGATTTGCCTAATGCAATACGTTGTTTGATTTCTTGACTACTGCTTCTGTGATATTGATAGTTGATCCAAGAGAATGAAGTCCTTGAAAACTTCAATCTTGGTCCAGTGGTGGGGATTTTTGTTTTCTTTACACTGAGATGTAATCCATACAGAAGGCTGTGCTCTTTGATCTTCATCAGTAAATGTTTTAAGTCCTCTTCACTTTCAGCAAGCAAGGTTGTATCACCTGCATATCGTAGTTTGTTAAATGAGTCTTCCTCCAATCCTGATGCCACGTTTTTCTTCATATAACCCAGCTTCTTGGATTATTTGCTCAGCATACAGATCGAATAAGTATGGTGAAGGAATACAGTCCAGATCAGTCATGAGGTACAACGCTGTCTGTGATAGGATACACATAGGTAAAGTTCATCAAATTGTAGTGGGTTATTCTTTTTTTTCTTCTTCCCTCTTCTTTCGTCTTCTATTCGAGTTCTGATCATTCAGCCATCAAAGCCAGGTTAAGTGGGTACTATGTGCAAGTATTGGTGTTATTGTGCATCTCCCCTCACTTACATGGCTATATATTAAACCATATTTTTTTAAATAAAAAAGACTGAATGGAAAATGATACAGTAGGCAAAAAACTAACTAAAAGAAACGTGGTGAGGCTGCCCTAATATCAGAAGAAATTAAAACTTAGGGCAAGAAAATCTATTACTAGGGATAGGTTCACTTTTCAATGGTAATAGAGTGAATTTAGTTTGAGTAATTCTAAATGTTAAAGCAATATAATGAAAAATATCTGGAACATGTAAACCAAACATTTATAAAACTACAGGAGACAATTCTACCATTCCAATTGGAGATTTCTAACCTAGCTTTCTTAGAATATAATAGATTGACCAAAAACAACACAAGGATACAGAAGATTTTGACAATACAACTAATAATTATTATCTAATTAGACATATAATCTTTCACACACACACCCAAGAAAAGATAAAGGATGGCACTTAACAAGTAGTACAATGGTTAAAGCACTCAGCTGCTAATTGAAACATTAGCAGTTTGAAACCACCAGAAATTTCACAAGAGAACAAACGATAAGGCAGTCTGCTTTCCTAAAGACTTATAGCCTTGGATTCCTACGGGCTGTTCTACTCTGTCCTATAGAGTTGCTATGTGTTAAAATTAACTAGATGAAAGTGGGTTTGGTTTTTAGTAAGAAAGTATAAAATACATTTCTTTGAGGGAAAATAGAATATGATTATGTATTAGCCCATTTAAAAAAAATTATCATCAAATTTATATATTTTATGCTACTGAATATGTTGTTGTTGTTGTTGTTGCTGTTGTTAGGTGCCATCCAGTCAATACCAACTTTATGCCATTGAGTCAGTACTGACTTTATACCAACCTTATTATATACAACAGAATGCAACACTGCCCAGTTCTGCACCAACCTCACAATTGTTGCTACACTTGAGCCCATTGCTGCTGCCACAATGAATGGCATAAACAGTGGGAAATATATCTGAGATGTTAAAAGAAATTTTCAAACCTCCACTTTTCCAAGCATGATATCCTTCTCCAGGGACTGGTCTTTCCTAATAATATGTCCAAAGTAAGAGAGATGAAGTTTGACCATCCTGGCTTCTAAGGAGCATTCTGGATTTACTTGTTCCAACACAGATTTGTTTGTTCTTTTGGCAGTCCATGGTATTTTTAATATTCTCCTCCAGCACTATAACTCAAATGCATCATTATACAGTCTTCTTTATTCACTGCCCAACTTTCAAATGCATAGGAGGTTATTGAAAATACCATGACTTGGGACGGGCAGACCTTAATCCCCAAACTAACAACTTTGTATCTTTGTTCTTGAACACTTTAAGAAGTCTTGTGCAGCAGACTGAATATAGACTACAATTATAATTGCAAGCAACTTTGAATTCAGTAACAAAATCAGAACAAAAAACCCCACATATCTATAAAATAAAGAATATATTTCTAAATACCTCATGGGTTAAAGAGGAAAGATAAAAGAAATTAGGCAATACTTAAAAATAAATAGCAATAAAATGTGTAATATCAAAACTTGAAGCTAAAGTCCACTTTGAGGAATATTTAAAACCTTAAATACTCATTGTAGAAAAAGAAGAATGTGTGAAAATCAATGAGATAAGTACCTAAGTTAAAAAGTTAGAAAAATAATAATAGAATGAAGCATTAAAAAGTAAAATGGAAGAAAATAATAAATATGATTTGTAAGTAGAAATTAATGAAATAACAAACAACAGAGAAAATGAAAAAAATCATAACTAATTTAGGTTGTAAGCTTTTGAAAAGATTTAACATGTTTAAACAAAAGGAAGAATTAAATAAGCAACATTAATATAATTACAGTAATCAAAACAATCTGGAACTGGTGTAATAATAAACACCAATGGAATAGAATTGAGATTCCAGATATAAGCCCCCACATCTGTGGTCAGCTTATTTTTAACATGGGTGCTAAGTCCATGCGATGGAAAAAGAAGATTCTTTTCAACATTTAGTGTTCAGAAAATTAAATTTCCACATGCAGAAAAATGAAACAGAATCCAAAACTCACACCATACCAAAAAAAAAAAAAAATCAAAATGGATTAAAGGTCTTAATGTGAAAATTAAAACCACAAAATTATTTGAAGAAAATGTAGCGGCAATGCTGTTGGGCCTGGTTTTAACAATGGATTATCTGATATAATAACAAAAGTACAAACAGCAAAAGATAAAATAAATAAATGAACCCCATAAAAAATTTTTAAATTATGTTCATCAAAAGACTTTCCAAAAAAGTGAAAAGATAAGCTACTGATAGGGAAAATGTCTTTTGAAAATTATATATCTGGTAAGAATGTAATAACCAAAAAGTTTATAAAACTTCAACAACTTAAAAATAAATTGTTGTTGCTAAGTGCTGTAGAGTCAGTTGCGACTCTGTATAGGATTTCCGAGGCTTCAAATCTTTGCAGAAGCAGAAAGCCTCATCTTTATCCCATGGAGTAACTGGTGGGCTCAAACCATAGACTTCATGGCTGGCAGTCCAGTACTTATCATATGGAGCCACAGGGCTCCCTAACAATAAATAACCCATTGGAAAAATGATCAGAGAACTTGAACAAACATTTCACAGAAGTCACTCAAATGGTCATCAAGCACCTGATGACAAGATGCTCAGCGTCCTCAGTCATTAGACATGCAATTGAAACTACAGTGAAGTACCATTTCTTTTCCACTAGGATGGCTAAGGACTCCTGGTGTGGTGCTGTAGGATCAGCACTGGACTGCAAACCACAAGGTCAGCAGTTCAAACCCACCAGCTGCTCCTTGGAAAGCCTATACAGGGGTCACTATGAGTCAGAACCGACCCAACGGTACTTAACACCAACAACAACAACAGAATGGCTAAGATTAAGAAAAAAATTAAGTAAAATAACTAATGTTGGCAAGGATGTGGATATTTATATATTGCTGGTATACAAAAGTATAGCAATTGTGGAAAACAGTGTAGCAGTTTCTCAAAAAACTGAAACAAGAAGTACCATATGACCCAAATCCACTATTAAAAATATATTCCAGGGAGTTGAAAGCAGTTACATGACTAGAAACACATACAGTAGTGTTCACTGCAGCACTATTTGCAATTTAGAAAAGGTTGTTGTTGTTGTTGTTAAGTGCCGTCAAGTCAGTTCCAACTCATAGCGACCCTGTATAGTGTTTCTGAGGAACAGCTGGTGAGTTTGAACCACCTACCTTGCCAAAAATTAGAAACGACTTACAAATCCCATCAATGGATGAATGAGTAAAGAAAATGTGGTATATACATACAACAAAACCCATGAAAGCTCAAACCTGTGGAAGGCAGAAATCTGTCAGAGAAGAAAAACTAAAATATCTTTCACTAAGATGCTGTTGTACCGCCTAAGACAGGCAGCGTCCCCTAAACAAATAATAAATAAGGGGGAAATGGATGTAGACCATGCAGACCCGGCCAGGAGTGCAAGGCCCTGTGGGCCCAAGCGTTGCAGACCGTCCAAACCATAGGCTCTGAGGATCAGACTTTAGCCACCTAGCAGACATAGCAAGCTATCCCTCATCTGATTATTCAGTTATGCTTGTTAGTAATCGCATACATGAGCCCTGGATATTCACAGATAAATGTAAAAACCTTCCCTAAAAGCCGAGACTGTAAATTCCAAAAAGGCAAAGTTTCCCCACCCCCCAACCCAAAAAAAAGGAGAAAAGCCAAAGAGGATAGAGAGAAACTCTGCTGACTGATGATGTAAGGAGGGGATTGTAATCAATGTAATGAAACAAGTCATATGAATGGTTGAATGTGAAAGTGATGATGTGCCCTGTAAACTTTCACTCAATCCACAATAAAAACCTTAAAAAAAAAAAAAAATGCTGTTGTTACCTGCTGTCAAGTCCATATCGACTCATAACGACCCTATAGGGTTTCTGAGGCTTTAAATCTTCAATGGAACAGAAAGCCTTATCTTTCTCCCTTGGAGAAACAAAAAAGTAGTAAGTCTGCCTCTTGTCAAGGGTGGAAAACCCACAACACAGAAAAACAAGGCAGTTCTGTTAAATTCTAGCTCTCACAGATTTCACTATACAATAGAAGATTATTTAGTCAGAAAGAGAAAATCTTGACACATACTACAACATGGATGGAATCTTAAGACATTATGCTGAGTGAAAACAATCAATTACACACACAAAATTTGTATGACAAGAATAAACAAATGTATAACAATCAAAGTTTATTAGTGGTTAACCAGGGGTGGAGTAGAGGGATTATTGCTTATGGAGCACTAAATTTAGATTTACATTGATGAAAAAAATCTCATGGATTAATGGTAGGGTTGCACATCCAATGATTGTAATTACTATCAATAAATTGTACATCTATAAAAAGTTGAAGTGGCAAAAGTTTTGTGATATATGTGATATATATAAGTTTTGTGATATATATATATATGTGTGTTTTGTGATATATATATATATGTTTTGTTTTATATATATATAAGTTTTGTGATATATTTTACCAAATAGAAAGACAGAAAGAGAACAGTAGCTGCTGAGGCTGCTAATGTACAAACACATGAGATTTGTTTTCTTGGTTTGGAGAATTAGAGTCATGGTTTCATGAGACATCCCAATTATTGACCTAATATCATGTTTAATGCTGCTGTTCTACCTTCTAGTTTGTTACCTAGTGTCTGGGATCTTAACAGCTTGCAAGCTTTTAAGTACAGCAATTGGTATTCTTCCACATGAAACAATGAGAAACAAGGAGAGTCTAGAATAGGAGTAAGAAATGAAATGTGTAGCTAATTACCTCCATGATCAAGTGTTTCCTTTGGATGGTACCTGGCAACCATTATTGAACATTTTGATTAAAGTTTCTGTAGAAGAATTCTGATCAAAACAAAAGAAATTCAGAACAAAATTTCAAATTTTCATGGATTCTAGGCTCTCTGGTTCCACTGAGGCTAGATGAACTTTTGAAACCATTATCCTGAGATATCTTTAAACTTTAAACCTTAAACCAAATTATCTGCTGAAGTCTTCTTAAAACAAGACAAAGTTTCTCTTAACTAGTAAAATTTGAACATTGTGCTTTTTTAGAACTATCTATATGAGATTAAATTAACAACAGCAACTCCACTGTCCTTAGGGGGACAATGAGTCTATGTTAATGGGGGAAAAATAATTCAGAAAAGAAAAGTGAGAATAATTGCACAAGTTCAAGTCCAGGGCAAGACAGTGGAGTAGGCAGATGTACTAAAATGATCTTCTGCAACAAAGACATGGGAGACCAATTAAACAGATACAGAAGGTGGTCTTGGAACCCTGAACATCAGAGAATAGGACAGAGTGGTAGATTGAGTGCCAACTAGAAGAGGAAGCTGAACAAATGAGTTAAAGAAAAGAAAATGGGCAGACTATGAACCAGCATGAACAGCACAGTCATCTTGCGTTTTTGTGAGTAATAATCAATGCAGCAGCCTGTGGACACAGGATGTGCCTGGTGGTTGACATTAAAGGCATTTAGGTCTCCCTCTTTCTTGTATCTTCCTAGTAGACAGGGATGTGGCCAGTTCCCAACCTCACCACCCAGTGGTCAGTGGCATCCCCTCCTGTGCAACTTCTGCTCACTTTTTCTAGAGGTGCGTTAACCCGCCCTGAATGATGCTACACAAACTGTGAACAGAGAACCAATTGCATCCACACTGCTGGTCTCTATCACATCTACCAGGAGTGCCTGGAAATACACCAATATACAATCACCAACTAAATATAAACATGACACCAAAATGTCACAGAGAAAACAAATAAGTTCAGTTTACACAAAGAAACAAGACAGCCTGCCTCAAATCACCAAAATACAGAGCCAGAAAATATAACACCAGAAATAGTATTAGAACTACCTGATAAGACATTTTAAAGAATGCTAATTAGACAACTTCAATGAGAAGTAAATCAAGACAATTACAGATGAAATCAAGGAAAATATTTTAAAAATCTATGGGAGAACTCAGGAAAGAAATTGACAAAATAATTTTAAAAATGGGAACCATACAAAATCAAAAATTAGAAAGCCAAAAGATTAACACTAAGACTTAAGAAATACAGTTGAATCAAGGGAAAGCCAAATTAGTGTGATTGAAGAAAAAAAAATCTCTCCGTATTCATCTGCTAGAGAAACAATCAGAATTTTTTTAAAAATCCAAAGAAATCCCAAGATTTATGTGGACACTATCAAGAGGAATATTTTACATGTGGAAGGAATTCCAAAATAAAAAGAGAAGAAGAAGAAAACCATAGAGAATGTGGTTTGTCATGAAAGACAAGGTTTGTCATGAAAGACAAGGAGCTAGCCAGAAGTTGAACAAACTCCAAAAAGGATAGATGCCAATAAAAAACCACCAAAACATATTATAATCAAATTTTTCAAAACCAAAGACAGCAAAAGAAATCAAAAAATACCTACGAAGGAGAACTAATAAGACTAAGATCTTATTTCTCAGCAGAAAGCAAATGCCAACCAAAAATCATATATCCAACAAAACAGCAAAATTGGGTCATTTTTAGAAAAACAAAATTAAAATAATTTGTAAAAACCAAACCAATCCATACAAAAATTACTAAAAGGAGTTCCTTGGACAGAGAACCAATAATAGCAGAAAATAATCTTAGACTAACATACATGACAAAATTACCTACACTCAACCCAATATTTTTGTTTATTTATTAAGTTTTGACTCATAGAAATGCTATACAGGGTTTCCAAGGATTGGCAGGTGGGTTTACACTGTTGACCTTGAGGATAGCAGTGCCATGCCTATCCCACAGCACCACATCAGGACTCCAACCCAGATATAGAAGTGTGGAAAGTAAAACAGATCTTTAAGACTGAAAAGAGAACCAAAGATACAGTTGCAACAACAACCCAAAAAAACTATAAGGTAAAATGAGGGGGAAATTCCAGTTACAGAATTTCCAAATGAAAAATAAATCAAAAAGATTTCAAGGGAAAAAAAGAAAAACCTAACCGCAATCCTAAAAAATAGACCAAGTCTTACTCCTAGCCATACCTCAACCTTAACCCCCAACACTAACCCTAATTCTAACCATAACCCTAACAATAAATGAGAACATCTCAAGAATAGATTTGAGGCATTAATACTAATGACCAGAGATCATTAGGGGATGACATCAAGACTATTATACAAGAGGAAAACAAAAGTTCATTAAAAAGACAGGAAAAAAAGAAAAACACAAAATGAATGTCAGAAGAGACTCTGAAACTTGCTGTTGAGCATAGGGAATCTAAAGTGAACGGAAGAAATGAGAAAGTGAACGAGCTAAGCAGAAATTTTCAAAGGGCAGCAGGAGAAGTCAAAGGCAAGTATTATAAAGAAATGTGCAAAGACCTGGAATTAGGACACCAGAGGGAAGAACATACTCAGCATTTCTAAAGCTGCAAGAACAGAAGAAAAAAGTCAAATGTATGGATGTAATATTGAGGGATTCTATGGAGTCTTGGTATGGCACTGTGGGTTAATGTGCCAGACTGCAAAACCATTTGAACTGCAAAGTCAGCAGTTCAAGCTCACCAGCTGCTCCTTGGAAACCCTATACAGGGTCGTTATGAGTTGCAAAAGACTGGAGCGACTAGAAGAAGAGAAGATACTTCTTGAAAGAATGACCTACAGGAAAAATACAAAACAATATAGGCAGTCTGACTGATTATTACAAGAGCACGTAAGTTGCTTGCCCAGGAGACATCAAGGCAAGTGGTTGGGTCCCCTCAGGGCATATCCCCTTCCAAGGTTAAGACTCAATGGGAATACATAAGCAGACAGGCGCTCTGATTGGTGACCACATTCATCACTGATAAGGGGAAGTGAGGGAAAAACAGCAAGGAAGCTGCGAGCTAAGCCCTACAACGTTCAATAGACTGCAGTGAACCTGGATGGAGACCTGGTTGGCCAGCAATGTGGCAAGACCTGGGGACTCTTGGGCCCAGAGTCAGTGACATAGCCACAGAGGACTAGAGTGGAGAGTGAATCATTCAGCTGATAAGAAGAGAGGGCATATGCACAAGGACACCCACACTTGCAGATAATACCCACTTGACCTGCCTTAAATGACTGGATGATCAGAGCTCAACTAGAAGAAGAAAGAAGAGGAAAATACAAAGAGTAATCTGATACAATTTGATTAACTTGACCTACACCAATGGATGCAGTAGCTCAAAAGAGGGAACAAATCATTACAGCAAGGATCATTCCCACCCCTCCATACACAGCGTAGACAGGGATGGGCAACTTGGACACTGACTACCCAAAATAGGGGGTGGGGGGCTACAAAGGCAAGAAGTGACTGGCTTACAAGCTTTCAAGAGGGAACCTAGATCCAGAGGGCATGGAGGAAGGTAGAATCTCCATTGAGTAGTATCCAATCTGTTTGGGCGGGGCTAATGAAAGGAGATGGAGATAGGTCCCTTGTGGTACAATGATGAATAATTTTTATCAGGACTGACTGTGAGGGTTGGAAATGTAAAGGTGGACGTTTTGTAGCAAAAGAGGGAGAGTGATTGACTATGCAGTCCAGGAGCCAAGGTTCCTAGAACCATCAAAGGAGAAGTGCGGAGTGCGAGACCCTACCCAGAGAAACAAAGATGCCAGAGATGGAGGCAGAGATGATGCAATGGAGAGATAGAGTGGCTGGAGACACTAGACCCAGAGAGGGAGAGGGGCTGTGTGTTAATGACTAGGGGGCAGGCTTGCAAGATACACCCTTTGGTTGTTGATGATGCATAGAGGGGATTGTAACCATGGCAATTAAACGATATACGATAGGATGAATGTAAAGCTAATGTTCTCCCATGTAAACTATCACATAATTCACAATGAAACTTTTTTTTTTTTTAATCAAATAGTGTATTGCATTAGGCAAATCTGGTGCAAAAGAACTCTTAAATGTTAAAGGGCAAAGATACCAACCAGTTTGAAGACTAAGGTTTACCTGAGCTAAGTCATAGTATTTTCAATAATCTCATATGCATATGAAAGTTGGATAATTAATAAGGAAGGCCTTAGAAGAATTGGTGCATTTGAATTACGGTGCTGGAGAAGAATATCAAACATACCAAGAACTGCCAGAACAAATCTGTGCTGGATGAAGTACAGCCAGAATGCTCCTTAGAATTGAGGATGTTCAGACTTTTTTTTCTCATACTTCAAACATGTTATAGAGTTCCTGAAGAAGGGCATCAAGCTTGGTAAAGTGAAGGGTAAGTGAAAAAGAGGTTGAACCCTAATAAATCGGATTAGCACAGTGGCAGCAACAATGGATTCAAACAAAATAATCGTGAGGATGGCCCAGGCCCAGGCAGTATTTTATTCTGTTGTGTATAGGGTCACTATGCATCAGAATTAATTGAACGGCCAATGACAACAACAATAACAAAATCATCTCATATTCAGGACATATTTAAATTTCTACAAATATCCAGAAATGTCTTTAAAATTTAATATTTTTTGTATCAGGACTCAATTAAGGTGCATCCATTTGATTGCTATTTAATTGCTATAGCTCCTAAGTGTCCAATATTCTAAAATAGTCCTCCCATTTTTTTTTTTTTCCCATGACACTGACAATAGGCAAGGTACCCTATTTACTGTCCCAAGAATCTGAATTTGTATGGTTATTTCGGCACAGTGTGTTTTTTTAAATTATTTTTTCTCTGTCTAACAACAACAATGACACTGTAGGATAAGCACTGGACTGCTAGTCACAAGGTCAGCAGTTCAAACCACCAACTGTCTCTTGGAGACTCTTACAGAGTCACTATAAATTGGAACCAACTTGACAGAACTTAATAAAAATAACACCATCTTCTATATTTACTGAAAATGGGAAATTAAGTTAGAAACTTAGTCAGATTCATGCTATGTGCTTTTGGCACAAATATTTCATAGTTAATGTTGCATGCTCTATACTGCATCATATCATAAGTCATATAATAAGAAACTGTCCCACCATTCCTGATGCTGAACTTGATTCCTAGGTAAGGGAATGACTGCCTGATCTCTCTCTCCATTGTAAAAGTACAAGTTTACCCTGGAAATTATCTAGTAAACTGTGGCATAATACTTTGTTGTTGTTGTTGTGAAGTGCTGTCGAGTCAGTTCTGATCCATACCAACCCTGTATAGGGTACCCAAGGAGAAGCTGGTGAGCTTGAACTGCTGACCTTGTAGTTCAAACATAATACTTTGGCAATGTTGTTCCAAACACCTTTGACCTAAATGTGTTATATCCATTGAAAGTCATAGACTGAATCAATTATTTCACTGTGATGCAAAACTAATTTCAGTGGAATGCAAAATTGTGAGCTTGTGGAGAGATTTTTTAAAAAGAGAATTTAATTGATAGGTCAATTCTGGAGAAACTGACATGTTTACATGGAATATCTCTACCCATACTTTGTTATTGTTGTTGTTACGTGCTCTCTAGTCAATTCCGACTCATAATGATCCTATTATAGACAACAGAATGAAGCACTGGCAAGTCATGCATCATCCTCACAATTGCTGTACTGTTTCAGATCACTGTTACTGCCACTATGTTAATTCTTCTTTTTTGCTGACCCTCCACTTTACAAAGCATGATGCCCTTCTCCTGGTACGGGTCCAAAGTACAAGAGATGAAGTCTCACCATCCTCATTTCTAAGAAGCATTCTGGCTGCACTTCTTCTAACACAGATTTGTTTGTTCTTCTGACAGTACATGATACTTTCAATATTCTTTGCCAACACTATAATTCAAATGCATTGATTCTTCTATGGTCTTCCTTACTCACTGTCCAACTTTCACATGCTTATGAGGTGACTGAAAACACCCTGGCTTGGGTCAGGCACATCTTAGTTCTTAAACTGATATCTTTGCTATTGAACAATTTAAAGAAGTTTTTTGCAGCAGATTTGCCCATGCAATACTTCATTTGATTTCTTGACTGCTATATTCTTGTCTTCCTCTTAGATCTTGGTACAGTAATTTTCCTACCATCATGTTAGCTCTTTGCTTCTTCAATATATCTGGAAAATATGTCAACACTTCAAAAAATTCTGTGTTATTAGGAAGGTTAGTTTGAATAACCTAGTCTACCATCCAGAGGCTAAAGTCCAAGTTTGCTTTTCTTTAAGTTTTACTACACAGGTCTATGTGTCTAAACCTATGGTTTAGGTTCTCTTCCTTTGAAGCTATAAAAATATTTCCATATGGTATGTATTGTTCTAAAACTTGTCTCTTCACTCAATATTATGTTTGGGGTATTATCCATGTAGATGTGTGTAGCTCTGATTTATTCATTTTAATTAAGAATTCTATTGCATGAATATACCTCAATTTATTAGTAAACTCTCATCAGTGAATTTTTAGGTTATTTTAGTTTTTTCTATCATAAATAATGTAACTATTAAATGTATAACATCTTGCTAAAAGATTTTAAAGAATATCTAAGTAAATGGACCACCACTTGTCTGTCAGTTTGTCATACTGTGGTAACTTGTGTGTTGCTTTGATGCTAGAAGTTATGCCTCCAGTATTTTAAATACTATCAAGGGCACCCATGGTGGACAGATATCAGCAAAGCTTCCAGACTACAGATTAGGAAGAAGGAAAGGCTGACCACTTCTAAAAGGTTAGCCACTGAAAAGCTTATGAAAAGCACCAGAACATAGTCTGATATAGTGCCAAAAAATAAGCCCCTCAGGGTGGAAAGATGGGGAAAGAGCTACCTCCCTAAAGTAGAGTGGATCTAAATGGCATGAATGGAACAAAGCTTTCAGGACCTTCATTTGCTGATGGGGCACATCCCAAAATGTAAAGAATGAGCTGGAAACATCAATCAATTCTTTTTGGTACAGTGACTGTGAATTTCTTCCATCTTCTTTTGATGCTTATTGTATCATTCAATATTTTGCCCATACAATTCTTCAATATTGCAAGCTAAGGCTTGAACTTTAACTTTTCTGCTTGAGAAATGCTGAGCGTGTTCTTCCCTTTTGGTTTTCTAACTTTGTACATTTCATTATAGTACTTGACTTTGTCTTCTCAAGCTGCCCTTTGAAATTTGCTATTCAATTATTTTACTTCATCATTTCCTTCCAGTTGTTTTACATCCTCTATGCTCAAGAGCAGGGAGTGTGGTGGCTCCACACGATAAGCGCTGGACTACTAACCACAAGGTCAGTGGTTCAAATCCACCAGCTGTTCCTCAGAAACCCTATATGGGATCACAATCAGTTGGAACTGACTTGATGGCAAGTAACAAAAACAACATAGACAAAATATTCAATGATGCATGAAGTATCAACGAAAGAGGGAAGGCCTTTTTACAAGATGGGGCCGAAAGCAAAGAAGGAAGTCCTTGGCCTTCCCAAAGCTGAAGCCAAAGTAAAGGCATTGAAGGACAAGAAGGCAGTGCTGAAAGGCATCAACAGCCACAAAAAACAAGAAGATCTGCAGGTCACCCACCTTCCAGCAGCCCAAGACTCTGAGGCTCCAGAGGCAGCCCAAATATCCTTGGAAGAGCACCCCCAGGAGAAACAAGCTGGACCACGAGGCTATCATCAAGTTCCCTCTGACTACTGAGTCAGCTATGAAGAAAACTGAAGATAATAACACAGGTGTGTTCATTGTGGTTGTCAAGGCCAAAAGCACCAGATCAAACAGGCTGTGAAGAAGGTCTATGACACTGATGTAGCCAAGGTCAACACCTTAATCAGGCCTGATGGAGAAAAGAAGGCCTATGTTCCACTGGCTCCTAACTATGATGCTTTACAAAATTGGGATCATCACAGTCAGCAGTTGGAAACTATCAGCTGTTCTGTGGGAGAAAGATGAGGCTTTCTGCTCCAAAAAAATTTACAGCCTTGGAAACCCTGTACAGTATCACTATGAGTCAGAAATGACTCAATGGCAGATAACAAGAACAACTACAAACTGAGTCCAGCTGGCTAATTCTAAATATAATTTTTTTCAATACATTAAAAAAGAAGAAGAAAAGAAAAGATGGAAGGAATAAACAGAGTCACTGTACCAAAAAGAACTGTCCATTGTTCAACCAATTCAAGATCATAGCATATGATCAAGAACCAATAATACTGAGGGAAGAGGTATAAGCTGCAGGTATAAGAAGGCACTGGTGGAAAACAAGGTTCGAGGAATTGACAGAATACAAATAGAAATCTTTCAACAAAATGATGCAGTTTTGGAGGCACTCATTCATCTATGTCAAGAAATTTGGATGTCTGTTACCTGACCAATTGATTGGAAGAAATCCATGTATGTGGCCATTCCAAAGAAAGGTGACCCAAGAGAATGTAAAAATCATCCAATACATCATTAATATCACATGCAAGTAAAATTTTGCTAAAGATGATTTAAAAAATGGTTGTAGCAGTACATTGACAAGGAGCTGAGAGAAATTTAAGCCTGATTCAGAAGAGGACATGAACCTAGGGATATCATTGCTAAAAGTGGATCTTTACTGAAAGCAGAGGCTACCAAAAAGATGTTTATTTATGCTTTATTGACTATGCCAAGACATTCAACTATGTGGATCATGACAAAGAATGAGTATTACAGAGCACTTAATTGTGCTCACGAGGAACTTGTACATATACCCCAAGAGGTAGTCATCAGAACAGGAGAAGGAGCTACTGAATGGTTTAAAATCGGGAAAGGTGTCTGCCAGGGTTGTGTCCTTTTACCATAAATATTCAATCTGTGTGCTCAGCACATTATCTGAGAAGCTGTTATATGAAGAGAAATGTGGTTTCAGGATAGGAAAAAAATCTCCTTTAGCTACTTGTGATATGCAGATGATACAACTTTGTTTGCTGGACCAGAAGAGGACTTAAAATACTTATTGATGAAGATCAAAGAATACAGTTTTCAATATGGATCACATATCAATGTAAAGAAAATGAAAATCCTCACAACTGAACCAACCATCAACATTCATGGAAGCAGCAAAGAAATCAAACTAAGTAACAGTAAATCTTCTGCACAAGAGCAAAGATGTTAGCTGGAGAACTAAAGTGTACCAGACCCAAGCCATGGTATTTTCAATAGTCTCATATGCATGTGAAAGGTGGGCAGTGAATAAGGAAGACTGTAAAAGAATTGATGCATTTGAGTCACAGTGTTGGAGAGGAATATTAAAGGTACCATGGACTGCCAGAAGAACAAATAAATCTGTGTTGGAAAAAGTAAAACCAGAATGCTCCTTAGAGGCCAAAATGACCAGACTTCGTCTCTCATACTTTAGACATATTATCAAGAGTGACCAGTTCTTAGGGAAGGATATTGTGTTTGGTATAGTGGAGGGTCAGCAAAAAAAAAAAAAAAAAAGGAAAACCCCAACAAGATGGATTGGCACAGTGGCAGCAGTAATGGGTTCAAGGGCAGAACAATTGGGAGGATGGCAATGACCGGCCAGTATTATGTACATAGACAGCACCTAACAACAACCCGGACTAACACAAGTAAAGAAGAAAGACCTAGTGATCTAATTCATAAAATTAAGCCAATTTAAATCCTATGGATCACAACAATCAGATCCCATTGTGAAAGAGATCACCATGAGTCAGGAGCAGACTTAATAAAAGTAAGTGCTATAATTGATGTCTTTATAAAAAGAAGAGAACACACAAAAACATAAAGAAACAAAGACGGTTATGCCAAAAAGATAGAGGGAGAGATTGACATTATTATGCTGCCACAAATCAAGGAACACCTGGGCCAGCCAAAGTTGACATTGGTGAGGATTCTCCCCTCACGTTCAAGAGAACATGGCCTGCCTACACCTTGATTTCAGACGTAAGCCTCCAGAACTGTGAAATAACATAGTCCTATTGTTTCGAGCTTTTCAGTTTGTGGTCATTAGTTGTGGCTATTTTTAGGAAAATAATACAAAAGAAAAGGCACAAGAAAGAGAGACTAGGGCATAAGACAATTTTTCTTTGATTTAAAAAGGGGAGATGATACTGATGTTTGGAAACGTTGAAGTCGAATCTGCAACACCAGTGGTGCTTTGTTGAGCTAACCCAGCTCTCCTCAAAGGATTGAAAGTCAAGTTTTCTCAAGAAATCAACTGTCCACTGTGACCTAGGGGAAGAGTTTCTCTGAGATGGGACCTCACTTCACCTTACATTTAAAACTTTTCTGAGGCTCCCAACATGATGAAACTGACTACCTCATTAATCAAGATTTTCAAGTTTGTAAAGCATGCCTGAAGACATTTTTTTCTGGGAATTTATTGGTTTAACCCTAATTTTCAGTGACCACAACTAAATACTAGAGCTTACCAGAGTTTCAGTGATTTCTTAACAAACATGTGGTAGACATTTACTGTTACATTTGCTAGCACCACTTTTTTTCTGGGAACTCACATTTTTCAGGAATTCACAATATTTTCAGGTACCTTGTTCCAATTTTTTACCACTTTCTCTCCTCTCCAACATTTTCTGTTGTCTTCTGAACCTGAAGCTATAAAACACAGTGTTGTGAATTTTACTTGTGAAATTTTAAACAAAAATATTCAGTAAAAATGGAAAATTTCTTCAAGCACTAAGCTAACCAATTACAGATGGCTGAGAAAACATCACTCATATCACATTCAATTTCGAGTTTTCCACTTTGAAATAGGCATCTTCTTTTTTTTTTTTTTTTTTTTGGAAATAGACATCTTAATTTAACTTCTTGTTGTTAAGTGCCATCGAGTCAGTTCTGGTCCATCGCCACCCTGTATAGGATTTCTGGGGAGTGGCTGGTGAGTTTGAACTGCTGATCTTACGGTTCAAACTGACCTTGCAGTCCTGTATTTATCCTGCAGGGCCACACCAGTGTTTTTTATTGTTATTCTTCTCAACACTCTCCTCAGTGTTTCGCAAACTTGCTTAATAATACAGATGATGTGGGGTGACTGGAAAAAATGCATATTCTCAAACCCCTTCTCTGGAGATTCTGATTGAGTAAACCTAGGGAAGGCCCACAGATCTGTAACTTCCAAGGTGGCACCGCAGGGGATTCTGCATTTAGTTAAATTGCTTGCATGGAAGACATTCCATATAAGAGAAATAGAGGGAGCGCTTTCCAAACTCTCCTATGCCTTGGATTTATCATCACTTCCTTTTGCACCTAGTCCAGGATTCCCCTTTACTTGCCATCAGTTTCACTGCTTGTTCCCAAACTTGTTACTCAAAACGAGGTCTTCAAACCAGTAAAATGAATATCACCTGGATTTTGGTTGGAAATACAAAATCCTAAAACCCACTTCAGACTTTCTAAATCAGACTCTGCACTTTAACAAAATTCCCAGTGAAGTCACGTGTATATTAAAGAGTGAGAAGCATTATGAGAAAAACGTTTTGATGCTTTTCAAAATTAAGTGGAATTTTTTTAAACAGGTAGCTGCCAGGTTTCACCCCAGAACAAGTGATTATTATATATCTCAAAAATTCTAAGAAACAGAGAACAAACAAGATGGCAGATCAGGTGGACTTGTAGTAAAAAGATCCACCAACAACAACACAGACTACCCGACCAGGCAGGTTCAGGGTATGGTCCCAGAACTCGGAACCACATATAAAGGAATATTTAGAAGGTTGGAAGGCTTACAGCTGGGAGAATTTGTGGCAGAAGCAAGAAATCTATTGCTTTCTAGTCCGGGAAGCTCGGCTGCTCCAGGAGCCACCATCTTGGGTGAGACCACGTGGGGGAAGGATCCGAGCGGCCACAGACGACTGGAAGAACCGCTGAGATAAAGGTGTGGACATTCTTTTCTTTTGGTGTCTGTTCATTGGTCCCTTGCTATCTGCGCACCTCCATTCTGGTGACTATAGGGGTGCTTGAGCTACTGGGCACCCCAGCCCCACCCTCGGAGGGTTCTACTACGCATGCGCACAGATCTCCTCGATATTTAAAAAGACAGTTTCCAAATGGCCACAGCCAGCCCTGAACTGTTTCCAACTAGAAAAAAGTCCTGAACGGGGATTGTGGAG
>NW_006408534.1:5185661-5198827 GCF_000296735.1 Chrysochloris asiatica | reverse complement strand
TCAATCCACAATAAAAACCTTAAATTAAAAAAACAAAAACAGTGAACAGTTAAAACAAGAAAGAAAAAAAAATTCTAAGAAACATTGCTCAAGTGGCCTCTCTTCACAATTTCAACTTTGACTGAGATCAGATTTTATTTTTTCTATTTGCCAAAGAAAAGGAGAAATTTAAATTATCCTAAGTGCCAAAAGAAACTGCTGAACATAGTTCCTTCAGCCTAAAGAAATAAAAATCTGGCTAAAACTTGGCTTGGCTGGCACAACATCCTGGACACCAAAGTCTCTGTCACCCATATCTGAACTGCATCCAAGTTCAACCTTCTGGGATATTCCAACCAATGGTGCTCTGGCCAGGTACCACTACTAGGTCTGGTGACACCTCTTTTTCATCTTGGTTGGGTCCTCTGGTATGCCGCCAGGACCAAAGAGGTCCATCACTTAGCTTCTCTGCTGTATTAATTCTTTTTATGACTGTCCCTGGCCCCCTGATTCTTCAAGGGAGGCATTTCTCTCCTTGATTTCAATCACCTTTTCTTGACTGTGCATAATCAACTGAGCAGATGCTTCCTCTGACTTTCCCAAAAGTCTCTTCATCTTTGAAGTCTTGTCTTCCTTCTCAGGTTTCTCTCCGCTCTCTCTCTGTATGTGTATGTTTCTCTTTCTCTCATTCTCTACTTCTCTGTGTGTGTGTGTCTTTCTTTCTCTCTCTCTCTGTTTCTATGTGTCTGTCTGTCTCTGTCTCTCTCTCTCACTATCTCAGTGGTCATGTGACTTCTTTTACTTATATTGCTCTTGTTATGTGCTAAGCTGGAATTTACAATATTACATTTGTTTCACATACATTGACTCATTAGTCCTGACAACAACCCTACAAAGTAGGTGTGATTATTATTCACAATCAACAGACAAGAATACTAAAACATGCAGTAATCCACTAATATGTCCACGTTAAGTTTCCACAGCAAGCAGTGGAGCCACTTAGCCCATTTGACTCATCAAATACTACTATCTCCCAAGGTCAACTTCATCTTCTCCGGGGTCTCTTTGCTTCACATAATTGAACAGCTCCAAAGTCAGAACAATGGCAGAATTCCTTCTTTTCCTACCTTGAGAAGGCTATTAAATTCTTCACTTTGGGTCAAAGTGAATATGGTAGATGAATCATGAACTTTGATTTTGCTTTATCAATCCTTCTTCTGTACTCCACCTGGCTTCTATCAGGGGATAATCTTACAGAGTTTTATCATGTTGTTGTTACTTGCTGTGGAGTTGGTTTCGACTCAACAGAACAAAACACTGCCCAGTCCTGTGCCATCCTCACAATTGTTCTTATGTTTGAGCCAATGCTGCTGCCACTGTGTCATTTCATCTTGTTGAGGGTCCTCCTCTTTTTTATTGACCGCCCCCACTCTTTCAAGCATGATGTCTTTCTTCACAAACTGGTCCCTTCTGACAACATGTCCGAAGTACGAGAGGTGAAGTCTTGTCTGAGCATTCTGACTATACTTCTTCCAAAACAGATGTGTTTGTTCTTCTGGAAGCCCATGCATGGTACTTTCAATATACTTCTCCAAAACCGTAATCCAAATGCATCAATTTTTCTCCACTCACCCTCATTCATTGTACAACTTTCACATGCATATGTTGTTGTTGTTAAGTGCCATGGAGTCTATTCCATCTCATAACAACCTGGTATAGAATTTCCAAGGAAAGATTAGTGGGCTTGAGCTGCCAACCTTCTGGTTAGCAGTCCAGTGCTTATCCAATAGCATGACACCAAGAAACACATGCATTTAAGGTGATTGAAAACATGGCTTGGATCAGATGCACCTTAGTCCTTCACCTGACATTTTTGCTTTTGATCACTTTAAAGAGATGTTGTGTAACCAACTCATCTAATGCAATATGTCTTTTGATTTCTTGACTGCTGCTTCCATGACTACTGATTGTGGATCCAAATAAAATGAAGTCATTGATAACTTCAATCTTTTTCTGCTTATCCTGATGTTATTTATTGGTTCAGTTATGAGTCATTTTGTTTTCCTTACTTGAGGTGCAAGCCATACTAAAGACTGTATATAGTCTTTGATCTTCATCAGAAAGTATTTCAAGTCCTCTTCACTTCCCGTAAGCAAGGTTATATCATCTGCATATGGCAGATTTTTAATGATTCTTTCTCCAGTGCTTATGCCACATTCTTCTTCATGCAACCAACCTGCTCAGATTATTTCCTCAGCATATAGATTGAGTAAATATAGTGAAAGAATACAACCCTAGTGCACACATTTCCTGATTTTAAACCATTCAGTATCTCCTTCTAAATACAATTCAGTATCTAGTCTTCTAAAGACTACCTCTTGGCCTATTATGTACAGATTCTGCATGAGCACAATTAAGTGTTCTGTAATACCCATTCTTTGTAATGGCATCCATAATTTATTATTATCCACATAGTTGAAAGCCTTTGCATAGTCAATACAGCACAAGTAAACATCTTTCTGGTATTCTCTGCTTTCAGTCAAGATCCAAATGACTTCAGCAATAATATCCCTAGTTTCAGTCCTCTTCTGAATGCAGCTTGAAATTCTGGCAGCTCTCTGTTGTTATACTTTCACAACCATTTTGTGAATTATCTTTAGCAAAATTTTACTTGCATGTGATATTAATGATTTTGATACATCATGTCTTTTTTTTTTTCTTTAAGATTTTTATTGTGGATTGAATGAAAGTTTACAGGGAAAAATTATCAGTTTTACATTTAATAAATCATACACCTTGTTTCATTACAATGATTATAATCATCTCCATGTACATCAGTTAACAGTATTCCTTTCTATTCACTTTAGCTTTAAAAAACAACAACACTCAGGCTTATAGATAATAATTTACACCTCCAAAGGGTACATTCTGCAAGTCAGCCTTCTGGCCACTGGCTCTTAGTCACTCTCTTCCCATGAATTTAGAGTCCTCAGCCACTCCCTCTTTCCATGTCCACATCTCTGTCACCGTATCTGGCTTCACTGCTTCTCAGGATAAGGTCCCACATTCTGCTTGTGCTCTTCTCTCTTGATGGTCCTAGGGTCCTCTGTTTTTGGACTGTAAGATTAACCTCTCCCCTGTTTTTGCTACAAAACTTCTACCTTTACAATTGTGACAGTCTCAATTAGTCACGATAATAATTACTCACTATTGAATCATACGAATCTTATCACCATCTCTTTTCACCAGACCCATATAGACAAGATGAAAACTATTCAGTGGGGACATTTTCTTCCCCCACACACTCTTAAACTAAACTCCCACTTGAAACCTCGTAAGGTAGTCACTTCATGCCTTTATCGCCCCCTCATTTTAGGTAGCCAATGTCCAAGTTGCCCGTCCCTATCTACGCTGTGTACAGAGGGTATAGCAGTGATACTTGATGTGAAGACTCCTTCCCTCACTATTAGTATTTAGAGTTACTACCTACACGAGTATAGGTCAGGTTCATCAAATTGTGGCAACTTACCCTTGTTTCCTTTATTTAAAAGAAATTTTTTTTTTTTTTTTTTTGTAATCTTCTCTAGTCAAGTTCTGATTATCAAGCCAGTGAGGCTAGGTCAAATGGGTACTATTGGCAAGTTTGGATGTTCTTGTGCATCTTCCCTCACTTCATAACAGCTGGATGCTTCATTCTCAGCTCTAACCCTCTGTGGCTATGTCCTTTCCATGGGCTCAAGTGTCCCCAGGTCTCACCACACTTTGGACCAACCAGCCCTTCCTCTTCTCTCTCTAATCTCCAGGTCAACAGGATTCAATAGCTCATGGTTGAACTCAGCCCATTTATTCACTGCTGCCTTTCTCCTTCTTCCACTTACCACTAGACCAATATGGTCACCAGCAAGCTTACATGCCTGTTCATGTTTTCCCTGTGAGTTTCAGTTTTAGAGGGGTGTTTGTCCTGAAGGATCTTGATTGCTTGCCTTGATGACTTCCCAGTGAACAGCTTACTAATTCTTGTAGTAGCCAGTCATGCTGACATTTTTGTTTGGGGTTTTTCCTGATGACCTTTCTTTGAAGATGTATCTTTTGTTGCTCTAGCTGTTCCAGGCTGGTTTGCTTGTCCTTGCTAGTAGGAACGTCCCACCTCATAAGGTCTGGATGGGACTCAGGATTCCACCTAAGGCCTTATACTCTGCAAAGGCTTTGCAAGAGGTCAGTTTCACCAGGCAAGTTCTAGAACCCCTTTTAAGTATTCCAGTCAGTTATAGGCTGAAGACAAGCTTACAAGTTTTCTCTAATCATGTTTCCCAACATTCCTTTCTATTCCACTCAAGTGTCTATTTTTACAATAGTAGGCAAGGGAAACCAATATTCATAAGACAGTCAAGCATTTTAGTATTATTTACCCCTTTCAAACTATGCCTAGATCCCTGTGTATCACAGAGCCCTATTGTTCAAAGGTTGAGTATGCATGACTATTTACCTCTGTCCCACTTAGTGTTCCCTTATCTATCTTGTTCTTCCACCTCCTCCCCCTTCTTGTATTGCCCTCCCAAACACCCAAACTAAACCCCCACCCCAATCCCATTGTTGTGGATACCTTATATTCCATTAATTCTTCCCTCCATTTAAGACAGTCTATTTTATCCTGTAATCTACCTGAACTTCTCACCACCTTGATCTCTATTCCTCTGTCTTTACCTTCTTTCACATTGTAATTGTTTTGATCATAGACTGACCTCTCAGATCCTCTGTTCTTATAATTTTATTCTGTTTTTGACTCTTCTATTTGTCAGTTCAGTTCAGGGTGATGCTGCCATGTATGTCATTCTGTAGTTGTTGTCTGTTCTTGTTGGTTCTCAGTCCACAGAACTTCCTTTAGGATGTTTCTCATAGCAGGGTTGACTTTGGCAAAATTCCTTTGCTTCTGTTTAACCTGAAATGTTTTGATTACACCACTGTATTTTATTAACAGCTTAGCTGGGTGGAGGATTTTTGGTTAGCAGTTTTTTTCTTTTCAGGGTTTTATATATGTCTCCCCATTGCCGTTTTGCCTGCATGGTTTCTGTTGAGAAATCTGAGCTTAATCTGATTTGCTTGCCTTTATATGTTACATTTCCCTTTTCCTTAGCTGCTTTCAGGATTCTGTCCTTATCTTTGATTTTGGAGAGCTTGATTATTATATGTCTTGGTGATTGTCTTTTAGGGTCTATCCATCCTAGGATTCATTGAGCTTCTTGAATGCTAATCTTTTCACTTTTCAGGATGTTAGAGAAATTTTCTTCCAGCAGCGATTCAACTATCTCCTCTGTGGACTTTTGTGATTCATCCTGTTACAGAATGTTGATAATTCTTAAGTTATTCCTCTTTATATTGTCCAACATGAATCTTAGGGCTTCTTCAGATTTGTTGATCCTTTTTTGTGCTTGTTCTTCTAGCTTAGTAGTGTTGAGAGATTTATCTTCTAGCTCACTAGTTCTGGCTTCTATCTCTTCAATTCTACTCCTTTGTCCTTTCGGGGTATTGTCCATTTCTGATATTCTATTATTAATTATTTGGACCTCTTTCTGTTGGTTTTTGGATTGTTTCCAATGCTGTATTTATCTTATTTGATCATTCCTGTAGCGCTTTCCTGACTTCTTTCTTGTTTGTCTCAACTCCATTGATAGTGTTTTGATACATTTTAGAATCATTTTTCTGAATTCCTACTCAGGCATTTCCATAGACTGCCCATCTTCCAGTGTGGAGAGTACATCTACTTCCAGCTCATTTTCCTCAGTCACTTTATCTTGTTTCTGGACATGTGCTGATATGGTCATCTGTTTCTGTTTTGGGGGCATCTTCAGGGGTTATCTGTGGCCTTAATACTTAGATAGGTATGTATTTTGGTATTTTTTTATGCTTTCTGATTGACTTTAGGTGAACATGATCTAGAGATGGGCTTCTCTTTTCACTCTGCTTCCTGAGAAATTTCAAGATGCCACTGTTGGTCATTGTGACGTAACTCAAAATTTAATTTTTGGCCTATCTACTTTTCAGTCTGCCTGTCCCACTTCATAATCCCCTTTCAGGCCTTTTTCCTAATGAAAAACAGTTCAGGGCTGGCTGTGGCTGTTTTGCACTGCTGTTTGGTTTTAAGTGGATACTGTCACTTTAAATTTTGAGGAGATCTGTGCACATACATAGTAGAACCCTCTGGTGGTGGAGGTGGGGTGTCCCCTCATTCAGGTATCCTCTCTAGTCACCTGAATGAAGGTGCACAGCCACCAAGAGACCAATAAACATATACTAATAATAATAATAATGTCCACACCTTTATCTCCACAGTTCTGTCAGGCATCTGTGGCTGCTCTGAGACTTCCCCACCTTGGTCTTTCCCAAGATTGCAGCTCCAGGAGCAGCTGAGTGTCTTGGATTAGAAAGCAATGGATTTCTTGTTTTTGCTATAGATTCCCCTAGCAGTAAGCCTTTCAACCTTCTAAATATTCCTTTATATGTGGTTCAGAGCTCTGGCACCATCACCTGAGCCTGCATGGTCCAGTATTCTCAACACCTCTGGTCTTGGGTCCATAGTATCTAGTGCATCAAACCTTTCTTGAGATGGTACAGAAGATTCAGGTGGGATATACTCAAGATCAAGGAACCCTTGTGGCATAGTGGGTTAGGATGTGTTAGGATGCTAACCACAAGGTCAACGATTTGAAACCACCAGCTGCTCTGAAGAAGAAAGATGAGGCTTTCACTCCTGTCAAGACTTACAGTCTTGGAAACCCTTTATATGGTGCCTACAAGTCACAATGGACTTGATAGCACACAACAACAACATACTCAGGGTCATATTTTGGGTCTTGTGAATTTATTTTAATTTTCTTTAGCTTCAGTGTGAACTTGCTCCTGGCCTTGTGTAGACTGATGATATTAAACTTCTCCATCATCTTATCCTACAGATGTGGCCAGTTTGATTTCTTTGTATCCCATCTGGTGAGGTACACATGTATAGTCACTGTCTATGTTGTTTAAAAATATTTTTTCAATGACTAAGTTATTGGTCTTCCAAAAATCTATCATGCAATCTCCAGCATTTTTTCTATCTCCAAAGTCATATTTCCCAATTATTGATCCTTCTTCTTTGTTAGACAACAAATAAGACTTGTCATGAGGAGAACAGAATCTCTCCAGTTAGAGAATCTCCAAGAGGTAGCTAAGCACAGCCACCGCTATATGAAAGAAAAAGAGCATGAAGAAGTAGACCTAGGATCTAGCAGAAGAGAGGCCCTTTGCGGGGTTCACCAGTAGCCTCTAGGAGAAAATAAGGTTTGAGCTGGATTTTTTTTGAAGATGGTATAAGGATGTGTTTGTCCTCCTTTACTTCTTTTTGTTTGCTGCCATTGAGTCAACCTTGACTCATGACAAACTCAAGCACAATGGAATGAAATGTTGCCTCATTCTGTGCTATCCCTATGTTCAGTTGTGAATTTGGCCACTGTGATCCAAAGAGGTTTCATTTACTGATGTTTGGAAGGAGATTGCTCAACCTTTCTTCCTAGTCTGTCTAATTCTGAAAGCTCCATTGAAACATGCTTAGCATCGTAGCAACACACAAGCCTCATCTGACAGTTGGCCTGTTAATGTGCCTCAGGTACAGAGGCTGGAAATCAAGCCTGAGTATCCAACACTGAAGGCAAGAATTCTACCACTGAGCCACCAAGGTTTCTCTTCACTTCGTAGAGCAAACTACAAATAACCAGCCACCCTGGACCAAGATGTATGTATGAGGAGTACATAGGCCTGCTGACCTGGAGCTGACCTGCAGGGGAGCATGGAATGAGGATGGAACAGCAGATTGGAACACAGTCAGGGCAACATGTCGCCTCAAAAGTGAAGGATGGGAAGTGGAAAGACTTTGGGCAGGTGAAGTTATGCCAATCAAGCCAACCACGTACACCATTCTCATGACACAAGGATAAAGATATTCTCTGAAAGCACATTTTCCTTGCCTCTCTTAGGAAACTTCATCTTTTAAAATAAAATCCAATTTGGTCACCACCAAAGGATGAGGGAGGAAAAAGACTAATTCGCAGAATAGCACAGTGGCTGAGAGCTTGCTTTCTATAGTCAGATTGCCTGGGTTCACATCTTGACACCAGTAACTACAAGTTATTCAAAATAAGTTGAACATCTTATTATTTTATGAAAGTTAATTATTTTACAGAGGTTTTGTTTCTGTAAAAAATCTGGAGATAACAATAGCACTTTCCCTGAGGAATACTGTTGAGATTAAATGTGGTAATGCTAGCAAAGCTCTTACAATAACACCTGGTACATAACAAACATCCAAATGATGTTAGCTGCTATCATTGGATACAAAGGAGAAGCCACTAGACAAGTGGGTCTTAATCTTAGTGTGTAAGAATTACAAGGGAAACTTCCCTAAATACAGATGCAGGAAAGCATAGATTAGATCTGAGGAATTTGCATTTTTATTTCTTTTGTTTTCTTTGTAGTAAATATATACATTTATGTAACAAAATATTTGCAATTCCAACATTGCTCTCATGTAAAATTCAGTGATGTTATGTTCATCATGTTGTTCAATCATTAGCATTATTTGTTTCCAAATTTTTCCACCTTTAATAGAAGAAGCTCAGTGTCCCTTAAGCAACATTCCCTTTTTTCTCTCTAACCTACTCACCCCAACAACTACTAATTAACTTTGATCTCACTATGCTTGTCTATTCTAGATATTTTTATTTAAGGGGAATCCACATTGTCCAAGTGACACCGATGCAGGGATCCACAAGTGCCATGTAATGAACCCTGCCCTGAGAGGAGCGTATGGTGGTAGCAACAACTCAGTCCAGTAAAAAAATCCAGGGCAATTTGTGAGGTTGGTTGCCTGGAGGAAGAGTGCCAGAGTTAGCTGTGCCCATATTATTTGCTTTTATACTTACTATACGTCTGTCCCCTTCCTTGGAGCACCTATCAAAAATGGCCTTACACAGACCTCACACAGGAAAAGTTTGACAAGGACATTTCAGTGCTGGTAATAGTGTCTCCCATTCTGAAAGATGCTTCTTTGTGGGGTCCCCCTCTCCAATTTAGAACTTTACTATTCCTCCACTTTGGATGTTCTACTTTTAATGGAGGCTCAGTGATTTCTAACGTCTCAAAGGGACAAAGTTTGATGCTGACACTCTATTCACAAGATTGGGAAATTCTTATGCAGCACATATGGAAAATGAAATAGCAAAACTTTCTTGGGCACTTTGAGCAGCCAAACAACCCTCTAGATGTACCCTCCAGCCCCTTGAGAACACCACAGGAGCAACCCAAAATTCTAGGCAATAGTGGGCTATTAGCACCAAAAATGCTTTTTGTGTTCTTGGATCCCTCTGAGCACCATTCCAGATTGAAGATAATTCAAAATTGAGCCTAACAGATTCATCATCTCACCCTAGATGCCCTAAGACAGCATTTAGCCTTCCACTGACTTAGCCATGGCATGGCATGTGAGGGTTGCAAAGTGCAGGAAGAACACATGGATTTGTTGTTCTCTGGGGGTAGCTTTATGCTTGGTGCTGACATTACCTCTCTAATGATAACCACATGCACAGAAATGGTTTGCTAGGGAGATGAGGGCTGAGAGATGGGTGCATGTTCCTCTCACACCAGAAGACGTCTCCGCTAGAAGGTTTTCTTCTATGCAGTCTTTCTATGTTCCTTGCCATAGGATGTGAAATTATAGAAAAATTTCCTACAAAGTTTTGTTCCATTTTGTTTTTTTTTCAATAATTGAAATTATATCTATCTTCTTCTTTTAGCTTTTTTCCTATCTTGTCTACTTCTTGAGTGTAGCTGAAGAAACAAGACTTTGGAGTCTAACAGACCTAGTCTGAATCTTGACTCTGACACTTGACAGCTTTGTGAATCTAGGCAAGTTATTTAATTTCTCTTGGCCTTGGCTTCCTTGTCTATAAAATGGGATCAATATGGAAGGGTCTTCAGAAGAAAGTATGCATAGATACAGCAGTCTATATTTCTGTAACCAGTCTATTATAGGTATTTATAACTTCCATCATCCACTAGCATTCTATGTATCCATTTTGCTTAGTTAGCCCCTCAACTGGAGATGTTTCCTAACCTAATAATACAAAATCTCATTCCTGAAGGGTCTGAGTCACTATAAGAAGGGTTGCAATAGTCTTCCTTTAACTTTTACCTCTGAACATGGAAGCACTAAGATGTCCTCCTTTTGATTCACGTTTTTTAGCAACAACCCTACTACTTCATAATAACCTAAATTGACAACTCCATGCAGTATGTTGTTGATATTAAGTGTTGTCAAATCATTTCTGACCCATAGCGCACCTATATCGGGTTTCTGAGGAGTGGATGGTGAGATTGAATCGCCAGCCTTACAGTTCAAACAACTTTGCATTAACCCAAAGTGCCACACCAGGACTCCCTATACAGTATGTTTGTTTGTTTTTAAGTGCCGTCGAGTGGATTCCAACCCATAGTGACCCTATATAGGGTTTCCAAGGAGCTGCTGGTGAGCTTGAACCACTGACCTTGCAGTTCAAACAACCTGGCAGTCTGACGCATTACCTCACAGCACCACATCAGGACAACCCTCTTTTTTGTCTGTTGTGTCCATTGCAAAATGAATCCAAAATGATTAAGTGGCATTGTCAACATCCAGATTATTAGAACCATTTTATATCTCTGGTGGAAATATTCTTCTACTGGAAATGAAGAATTCCAGTAGTAGAATAGCTCAAAATTGCAGAAATGGGAAACAAACTTATTTAAGTAGACTATTAGGTATAACTGAGAGAATAGCTAGGCCACTTTCTCTCCTTAGTAGACTGTGGGATAATACAATTAGGTGTTCTTTAAAATGTGGTTCCAACTCTAAGATACAGAGAGGAGCATAAGAAAGGGAAGATGATGCTAATAATTTTGCACATGATGATAAGAAGTAATTTTATTAAGAAAATGATGTGACTTTCAGTAATAAGTTGTGTGTGTGTGTGTGTGTGTGTATTTAATGTCCTTAGAAAAATAAGTTGACATCTGTGGTACATATTAGGAGTGTCTGGTTCCTGTTCTTTTAGGCCGATTGAAGATTTGACTATCCCTGAATCCCTTGAGGCTATGTGTGGCTTATTTTAGCCAAAGAATGGGATATATAAGTCAGATGTTTTACTTCCAAGCAGGACTTTTTAATTGCTGGTGCTCAATACTCCACTCTCTTGTTCCACTATTGCAGTAATCATGGAAGCAAATGTTGATATAGAGGTGAAACACCAAACCATCATATGAAAGACAGATGCTCTAGATAGATTCCCAGGCCCACAATGGACTTTGCTTGAGCAAGAAATAAATCTTTGTTGATTTAAGCCACAGAGATTTGGGAGTTGTGTTTTTGCTATAACTTAATTTTTAATTACTCTGGTTGACACAGATATTGATATCAGAAGGGTTTTGCCATGTAATATTTTAATATGTGACCTTGACTAAATGATCAAACAATGGGAAAGAAAGAAATTGATATTGAAGGCTGGAAAGATCACAATCCAAGTTACTTAGTGGCAAATAATTTGCTAAAACTATAACTGAAAATAAATTGGAAGAAAATCATGAACTCAATGAACTTAGAGACAGTTAGGAAAACAGAACAAGAGGTGTACGTATTGATTGTTTCATATGGCAAATAATTGTGAAATTAGTAAGAGGAAGAGCAAAAAGTTCTTAAAATAACTGGCTTTTTTGGCAAGTAGGACCAAAGGGAACACGGACGAGTAGAATTGGAAGAGCAACTATTTCTCAATCTCAAAAGAACAAAAAAAGTTTGAGTAACAAAATTAAACTAAAATCAGACCTCAAAAAAGAATCAAATCAAGAGCCACTATGCTCACAGCACCTTTGAATGGATGAAAAAAGTCTCAAATAAAAGATTCTATTAAGGGTATTATACCAAGGAAATTTTTTCAGTTGGGCAAATGGCTCAAAGAAAAGATGCTAAAAGTACGGCCCTCCAGCTGGAGCCCAATGAACTCAAATTACACACAATAAAGTCAAGAGAAAGAGATAAAGATGAACTGACACTATAAATCTTTATAGGAGTAGAAACTCTCATATTTCTCCCATGGACCAGCTGGTGGACTTGAACTACCAATCTTGTGATTCTCAATGCAGTGCTTACCCTATAAAGCTATAGTGCTCTCAAATTAGCATTAGAAAGATGAAATACAAATCATAATGAGACATCATCTCACCCCACATTAATAACAAAGTTTAAAAAAAAACAACAGAAAACTACAAATGCTGGTGAGGGTGTTGAGAGATATAGTCTCTCTGGGATTATAAAATGATCCAACCACTATGGAAAACATTATGGCACTTCCTTTAAAAGTTGGAAATGGAAATACCTTTTGATCCAACAATTTCTATATTCTAAAGAAATAAGAGCCAGGATATGAACAGACACACGCATTCATGTTCATCAAAGCATTATTTACAATAGCAAAGAGCTGAAAGCAACCTAAGTGTCCAATAATTGATGAATAGATAAACAAAATATGGTTCATACACACAAAGGAATATTATACAATGTTAAATGTTTTTCCCCCTCTTCCCCTTATTCCCACAGAATATTTCATAAAGTGAATGAACCTGGAGAACATTATGCTGAACTAAATAAATAAGTCACAAAAGGGCAAATATTATATACACCTACTATTATAAAAAGTCAAGGAAAAGTTTACACACAGCAAAATGATTATTTGATGGTTGCCAAGAATGGGAAGGGGTCCTGGTGTGGCACTGTGGGTTAATGCACTGGACTGCAAATCTGGTTTGAACTGCAAGGTCAACGGTTGAAGCTCACCAGCTGCTCCCTGGAAGCCCTATACAGAGTCGCTATGGGTTGCAACTGACTTAACAGCACTTAACAACAACAATAGGTATAGGAAAGGGGAAAGAGAAATCACTAATTAGATAACAGACACAAACTAATTTGAGTGAAGGGAAAGGAAATACAAAATAAGAGAGTGATCAGCATAGTATCACTAATGAAAAGAAAGATATAGAGAGGTGCACAAGGATTACAAACAACAAAGGTAAATACTATTACATATATAATATTATTACATATATACTAGTCATACCTTATGAATAGC
>NW_006408534.1:5182174-5184541 GCF_000296735.1 Chrysochloris asiatica | reverse complement strand
GCAGGAAAAATCAGAAACAATAATGGCAGTCTGATTGATCACTACAAGAACAAGTAAGCTGTTCGCCCAGGAGTCATCTAGGCAAGTGATAGGATCCCCTCAGAGCAAACTCCCTTCCAAGACTGGGACTCAAGGGGAATACATGAGCAGGCATATGGTCTGGCTGGTGACCACGTTCGTCACCAATAAGGGGAAGAGGGGGAAAACAGAAATGAAGTTGGGATCTGAGTCTGACCACATTCAATAGACTCCTGTGAACCTGGGTGGAGACCTGGATGGCCAGCAGTATGGCAAGAGCTGGGGACTCCTGGGCCCAGAGGCAGTGACATGACCACAGAGGACTAGAGAGGAGAGTGAAGCATCCAGCTGATATGAAGTGAGGGGAGATGCACAAGAATACCCATACTTGCAGATAGTACCCACTTGACCTGGCTTTGATGGCTGGATGATCAGAACTCAACTTGAAGAAGAAAGAAGAGGGAAGAAAACACAAAAGAGTAACCTGCTATAATTTGATGAACTTAACCTATACTATGGATTTAGTAGTTCAAAAAAGGGAACAAATCTTTACAGCAAGGATCACTCCCATCCCCTCAGTCACAGAGTTGACAGGGATGGGCAACTTGGACATTGGCTATCCAAAATGGGGGGTCGGGGGAGGGTGGGGTGGGTTGGTGGCTAGGAAGGCAAGAGTGACTGGTTTACAAGCTTTCAAGAGGGAGCCTAGTTCCAGATGGGGCAGGGGTAGGTAGCACCTCCACTGAATGATTTCCAATCTGTTGGGATCAGGCTAGCGAAAGTAAATTGGGATAAGACTCTTGTGGTACAATAGTGAATAATTGCCATCAGGACTGACTGTGAGGGTCGGAAATGTTGAGGTAGAGATTTTCTGACAAAAGGAGGGGGTTGGTTGATTTTGCATCCCAGGAGCAGAGTTCCCTGGAACCATCAAGTGACATCAGGGATGGAAACAGAGATGATGACGTGGACAGGTGGAGTGACTGGGGACACTAAACTCAGGGAGGGAGAGGGCTGTGTGCTGACAGCCAGGGCTGCAGGCCTGTAGGGTGTACCCTTTGGTTATTTGATGACGCATGGAGGGGATTGTAATCATTGCAATGAAATGAAATACGATAGAATGAATGAAAAACTGATGTTCTCCCATGTAAAGTCACATAATTCACAATAAAAAAAAGGAAGGATCTTGATGATAGAGATTATGAACTTGCTGATACAAATGATCCTGGAGATCTCATGATAGAATTTTACAAGATCAATGACCTCTTCATTGCAAATACCTTTTTTAAATATCATTTTTTAAAACAACATAAAAGATGACACATGAACTTCAACAGATGGAATACACAGAAATAAAATTGACGATACTTGTGGGAAGAGATGGTTGAAAAGCTACATATCATGAGCCAAAACAAGGCCAAGGGCAGACTGTGGAACAGACCATCAATTGCTCATATGTAAATTCCATCTGGAGCTAAGAAAATTAAAATAAGTCCACAAGAGCCAAAATTTGAACTTGAACATATCCCACCTGAATTTAGAGATCATCTCAAGAACAGAATTTGGTGCATTAGACTCAAATGACAGAAGACCAGAAGAGTTGTGATATGACATCAAGAACATCATACAGGAAGTAAGAAAAATTAAGAAGACAAGAAAGAAAGAAAAGATCAAAATAGATGTCAAAAGAGACTCTGAAACTTGCTCTCTAGCATATAGACACTAAAGCAAATGTAAGAAATGAGGAGGTAAAAGAGCTGAACAGAAATTTTCAAAGGTCAGCTCAAGAAGACAAAGTCAAGTGATATAATAAAATGTTCAAAAACTTGGAGTTAGAAAACCAAAACTGAAGAACACACTCAGCATATTCCAGGCTGAAAGAACTGAAGAAATAATTCAAGCCTAGAATTGAAATATTGAAGGATTCAATAGGCAAAATATTGAATGATGCAGCAAACATAAAAAGGAGATGAAAAGGATACACAGAGTCACTGTACCAAAAAAGAGATGGTTGATGTTCAGACATTTGAAGAGATCGCATATGATCAAGAGTCAATGAAACTGAAGGAAGAAGTTCAACGCATTGAATGCAGCAGCAAAGAACAAGGCTCTTAGAATTGTTGGAATAAACATTGAAATCTTTCAACAAACAGATGCAGCACTGGAGGCTGACACTCATCTATGCCAAGAAATCTGGAAGACAGCCACTAGCCAACTGCACCTAATTCAAAGAGAGGTGACCTAATGGGATGTGAAAATCATCAGACAATATCATTAATATCACTTGCAAATAAATTCTGCTAAAGATAGTTCAAAAATGGCTGCAATAGCACATTGACAGGGAATTGC
>NW_006408534.1:5172027-5180749 GCF_000296735.1 Chrysochloris asiatica | reverse complement strand
AGTGAAAGTTTACAGGGCAGATCATCAGTTTTACATTCAACAAATCATACACCTTGTTTCATTACAATGATTATAATCCCCTCCATGTACCATCCTTTAGCAGTATTTCTCTCTATTCATTTTAGCTCTCTCTCTCTTTTTTTTAAACACTTGGGCATATATAATAATTTACACCACCAAAGGCCAAATTCTGCAAGTCAGCATCCTGGCCACCATCTATTAGTCCCTCTCTTTCCATGAATCTAGAGTCCTAGCTGCTCCCTCTCTCCACGTACCCTTCTCTGCCTCCATCTATGGTGTCACTGCCTCTGTAGATAAGGTCCCGCATTCTGCTTGTGCTCTTCTCCCTTGTTGGTCCTAGGGTCCTTTGTTTCTGGACTGTAAGATTAACTACTCCCCCATTTTTGTTATAAAACTTCTACCTTTACAATTGTGACAGTCGCAATGAGTCATGATAACAATTACTCACTACTGAATCATAAGAATCTTATCCCTATCTCTTTTCACCAGATCCATCTAGACAAGATGAAAACTATTCAATGGGGGCACTTTGTTCCTACACACACTATTAAACTAAGTTCCCCCTTGAAACCTTGTAAGCCAGTTACTTCGTGCCTTTATCACCCCCTCATTTTAGGCAGCCAATGTCTAAGTTGCCTGTCACTATCCACCTTGTGTACAGAGGGGATAGCATTCATACTTGATATGAACACTCCTTCTCTCTGTTGGTATTTAGAGTTACTATTTCCATTAGGCTAGGTGACATTCATCAAACTGTAGCAATTTACCCTCGTTTCCTTTATCAAAAATTGTTTTGCTCTCTCTATCTATCTATCTATTTATCTGTCTATATATATCTTCCTCCAGTCAAGTTCTGATCATCAAGCCATCAAGATTAGGTCAAATGGGTACTATCTGCAACTTTGGGCATTCTTGTGCACCTCCTCTCACTTCAGATCAACTGGATGCTTCACTCTTAGCTATGGCCGGCCCTTTGTAGCTATGTCCTTGTCCATAGGCTCAGGTGTCCCCAGGTCTCACCACACTTTGGACCAGCCCTTCTTCTTCTCTCGCTCATCTCCAGGTCAACAGGAGTCAATGAACTTTGGTTGAACTCAGCCCATTTCTTCATTGCTGTCTTTCCCCCTCTTCTACTCACCAGTAAAACCTATGTGGTTGTTAGCAAGCTTACATGCCTGCTCATGTGTTTCCTTTGAGTTTCAGTCTTAAAGTGGGAATTGTCATGAAGGAACTTGATTGCTTGCCTTGATGGTTTCCCAGTGAACAACTTGATTATTCTTGTAGTAGCCAGTCATATTGCCATTTTTGTTTTGTTTTTTTCCTGATGATCTTTCTTTGAAGGTGTATCTTCTGTCCCTCTAGCTGTTTCAGGCTGGTCTGCTTGTCCTTTCTAGTGGGAATGTGCCACCTCAGAAGGTTCTGGATGGGACTCAGGATTCCACCTAAGGTCCTATACACTGCAAAGACTCCACAGGAGGCCTATTTCACTGGGCAAGTTCCAGAACCTCTTTTAGGTATTTCAATCAGTTATAGGCTAGAGATGGGCTTACAAGATTTCTATAATCATGTTTCCCAACATTCCTTTCTATCCAGCTCAAGTGTCCATTTTACAATAGTAGGTAAAGGATATCAATATACATAAGACAGTCAAGGATCTTACTATTATTACCCCTCTTCAAACTCTGCCTTGATCCCTGTGTCACAGAGCCCTGTTGTTCTAAGGTTGAGCATGCATTACTATTTACTTCTGTCCCACTTAGCCAATGCAAATCAGTCTCAGTATTCCCCTATTTATACACACATACATATATACATACACACATACATATATACATATGTATACATGTGTGTGTGTTTAATAAAGTGAACAGGATGGGAAAAGAATGTAAACTTCTTAGCCATAAACAAACACCTTGAGGGAATGGGCCATTGGGTCTAGGTGCTCAGTGGGACCATAGTCTCAGGGGACATCAAGGTCAATTGGCTTTATATGATTCACAGAGATAATGTTCTACATCCTACTTTAGTGAGTAGTGACTGTGGCCTTAAAAGCTGGTGAATTGCCATATAAGATGCAACTATTGATATCTCCCCTTTGGAACAGAAAAGAGTGAAGAACACAAAGGACACATGGAAACAATTAATCCAAAGGACTAATGGACCAGGTGAAATTTAGTCTCACAACCCTAAGACCAGAACTAACTAGATGGTTCTTGGCTATCACTGCTGACCACTTTGAAAGGAATCACAATAGAGGGTCACAGAGTTATAAAAAAGACTAGGTTACTGGTATAACAGAGACTTTTGGAACTCCCAAAACTATGGCCCTTTGTCCCCCTTCAGTTTTGGAACTGAACTCACCTCTAAGACTAATTCTCAGCCAATCAATACACAAAACTATAAGGTGAACAATAACACTAGGGAAGTACACATGCCTTAGAATAATCAATTGCACAAGATTAAAAGGACAGTATTTGCCAAGGGCTAACACTCAGAAGGCAGCAAAGGATAGAAGAGAAGGACAAATGGAAACAGCAAACACAAGGAGGAAGTGGGAAGAGGACTTTTACATTGTAAGTATTGCAATCAATATCATGAGATAAAATGTGTATAAATTGTTGACTGAAAAACGAAGTTGCTCCAAAATCACAACACAAAGTACAAAAAGATCGCTGCCTTGGAAATCCTATCAGGCAGTTCTACTCTGTCACATATGATCACCATTTTGAAATCTACTGGAAGGCACACAACAACCACATGTTTGTGGATATAATCCCATTTGGGAATGGAATTTCTTGGTTATGTTAATGAGGTCATATCACTATAGGAAGACAGAATTCTAAAACTAATCACTCTTGAGAGATCAAAAGAAAAGATCAGACACAGTAGCAAGCAAGCACAAATGGAGAAAGACTGAAACCACATGGAGATTACCAAGGAACCTAGGAGGAGAAACTTCCTGAAAGAGACATGGTTTGCTCCCCAGAGTGAACTGAAAAAGCCTTTCTCTAGAGTTGGCACCCTGAATTCAGACTTCTAATCTTCTAACCTGTGAGAAAATAAATTTCACTCATCAAAGTCACCTCCTTAAAAAAAATTTAACAAAAAAGGAATATTCCTTTTATTCAAACAATATACAATTCATCAAGGTAAAATTTACTAATTTTTCACATCAGAAATTATATTTGAAATGGAAATTTCCACCCGAACCTTCCGGTCTTTCCATAAAAACTATTGGTTTCTCAGAGACCCTTGGTGGTGTAGATATGCTCTTGGCTGTTAACCTACAGGTTACAGTTCACCCAAAGGCAACTTAGAAAAGAGGCATGGCAAACCACTTCCCAAAAAGAGTAAACCACTGAAAACTCTTACGCAGCACAATTTTACTCTGACACATAAGGGTTCATCATGAGTTGGAGTCATCTGATATTGTTTTTGATATTGATTTCTCAATTTGCAAAGTAACAAGATCAGCAGGCCTGATGATTCAATGATGTTTCTTCCTTGTTTCCTTTTTTCATGATTTTAGTATACTTGAAATGGAAGGAATGAAACTGTATGAAAGTGTCTGATGTATGAAACATGTCTGATGCCAGAATGAGACATTTATACTGTTTAACAATAAAAGTTATAGCTACATTTGAGAACCTGCTGCCCCAAAATTAAGGATAAACATTGATTGGTTTAACAGAATTTCAGAGGTAAAATCATTAGGATTTAGATCTTTGCCATTCTTGATTGCTAGATCTTTGTAACATTTTGAGCATATTTTTATATTATTAATACCATTAATTGAAGCCTTGCATCCTCACATAAAAGCACTTCAAAAAAACCCCATCAAGATCTCATTTAAAATAATATTCTATCTTCTCTTAAAATTTAGGTATAGCCTAGAGCCTCTCTCTGCCTCTTAGGAAATCTTTTTGTTCTTTTCTTACCACAAAGCATCTGACTTAATTGTTTTGAGGGCCATTTCTTTATGTTTGCATAGTTGCATTTATGGAGAGGGCTTTAAGTCAATAAAGGGAAAGTTTGGTTTCTTCATAAGAAGGCTTATTCTAAACAATTGCATCAAATATATGAAAAGGGTGGTGCTGCCTTGAAATGCTTAAATATAAATGTGTGTGTGTGTGAGAGAGAGAGAGAGAGAGAGATTTAAACAGCAAACTCTTAGCTGCTAAAATAACTTGATCACCTAAGGCTTACAATCCATTTCTTAGGTGCATCTACAAAATACATGAGGAAATCAAGAGTCTGGTGCCTGAGCAATTCTTAAAGTTTAGTCACTTGTAACTACCCAACATTGCATATAAGGAGTTCTGGTAGTGTAGTGGTTACGAATCCAGCTGTGAACCACAAGGTCAGCAGTTTGAAACTACCAGCTGTTCCGCGGGAGAAAGATGAGGCTTTCTGCTCCCGTAAATATTTACAGCCTTGGAAACCTATACAGGGTCGCTATGAGTCGGAACCGACTCCACAGCACACAACAATAACAACAACATTGCATATTGTCTGGGTATACACAAACAAGGATCACATGTGAAGTTGAAGACTTTGTAAAAAATACAAAAGTTAAATCTTCAAGTTCTTTTCCTTAAAAAAAGTTGCTTAATTTTAAACTATTTAATAAATCACTTATATCCTGATGTGGTGCTCTAGGATAAGCACTGAACTTCTACCAACACAGTTGGTGGTTCAAACCCACTAGCCACTCCCCAGAAACCCTCGAAAACAGGGTCACTATGAATCGCCACCAACTTGGTGGCACCTAACAACAACCACATATTAACAAATTAAGGAATGATTTATTAAGACTTTTAAGTGAGCAAATAGGAAAGTCTACATTTTGGTACAGGATGAAAAACCAAATTCTCCAAACTCCTCTCCAGTAGCTTAAGCATTGCCCATTGTAATCTTTTCTAAAACACAAAAGAACTTAGTGAAAACTGATCTTCCTCTTAGCAACCTCAGATACTGCCACTCTCTTCCTTGTTCCAAGGTTGAAAAAGAAATCAACTTTTCTCTCCTCTCTTTTTCTAATTAGTCCTAACAAAGATAATAAATATTTTCTAGTTGGTATAATTTAAAGTCTCTGTTAACAGAATCACTAGATCTAAGTGATTCCTCTTTCTGACTTTTCATTTACTCCTTTCACACTTTTTTAAGCAGAGAAGAAACTGTGAGTTTATTAAAATGACATCTTTGGAAGAATCCTTTATCTTCAGAAAATGATTCATAGAGAAGCTTTTTTAAGTAACACAAAACAACTTCTATTTTTTCTGCTTCTTCTTGTAACCATTCACTAGTGTAATTGGGACCATGAAATACAGCTGGAAATCAAAACTGATACATTTTTTAAAGAAGACATTAAGGGCTTTTGAACAATCAGTAACTATAGTTTATAAAAACACAACTTTTACTTTCCTTTCAGTTCCTATTTCAATTGTTTTATATCATTTTTTTATATAGGTCTGATATTCTGTGTTGTTGGCGGAGCTCTTTGCTACATGTCCACCCAATCCGCCATCTTGTTTGTTCTCCTGTTCTGCTCTTTGTAATTTATTTCAAATTTATTTTACAAATCATTATTTCTCTCAATTGCTCAGCACACAAAATAAACTCCAACCGTGGTTGGGGATCACCACTCACTTGCCAGTTGTACTATGGTGGCTAGTTTGTTGCTATGTTATTGTGATGCTGGAAGCTATACCACCAGAATTTTAAATATGTGCAGGCTTCCTCATGGTGGACAGTTTTCAGTAGAGTTTACAGACTAGGCAGAATGAGAGGCAGACCTTTTTTGAATGCTTAGCCACTGAAAACCTTATGAATACCAGTGGAACATTGTCAAACACAGTGCCAGAAGATGAGGGCTTTGGGTTGGAAGGCATTCAAAATACAATTGGGGAATATTCAAACTGACTAGGCGGGGCTGATGCAAGGAAATGCAGATGGGTCTCTTGAGATACAATAGTGAATAATTGTTATCAGGACTGATTGTGAGGGTTGGAAATGTAAAGGTAGACATTTTATAGCAAGGAGGGGAGTGATTAACTTTTCAGTCTAGGAGCGGAGGTCCCTAGGACCATCAAGGGAGAAGAGCCGAGAGTGGGGCCCTACGCAGAGAAGCAGTGATGCCTGAAATGGAGCCAGAGATGATGACGTGGAGAGATGGAGCAGCTGGAGACTTTAGATCCAGAGAGGGAGAGTGACCGTGTGCTGAAGACCTGGGGGGTATGGGGGAAGGATTGCATGGAGGGGACTATAACCATGGCAATGAGATGATATACGATAGAATGAATGTAAAACTAATGTTCTCCCATGTAAACTATCACATAATTCACAATAAAACATTTAAGAAAGAAATATACAATTGGGGAAGAACTGCCTCTTCAAAGTAGAGTTAACCATAATGACATGAATGGAACAAAGCTTTCAGGACCTTCATTTGCTGATAGAGAACAATTCAGAAAGGAGAAGAAATAACTGCAAACATCCATTAATAATCAGAACATGGAATATATGAAATATGAATCTAAGAAAATTGGAAGTTGTCAAAAATGAAAATGGAACACATAAAGAGCAATATCCTAAGCATACGTGAAATCAAATAGACTGATATTGCCATTTTAAATAAGATAATCAGACAATATTGTTTACTATACCAGGAACATCAAACTGAGGAGGAATTGTATCACATTCATCATCAAAACAACATTTCATGAAATGCGGATGGGTCTCTTGTGATACAATCGTGAATAATTGTTATCAGGACTCCTTGTGAGGGTTGGAATTGTAAAGGTAGATGTTTTGTAGCACGGAAGGGAGTGATTAACCTTTCAGTGAAGGAGCAGAGGTCTCTGGGACCATTAAGGGAGAAGAGCGGAGAATGGGACCCTACCCAGAGAAGTACTGATGCCTGAGATGGAGGCAGAGACAATAAGGTGGAGAGATGGATCAGCTGGGGACTTTAGATCCAGAGAGGAAAAGGGGCTGTGTGCTGATGACTGGGGGGCAGGCTTGTAGTGTGTACCCTTTGGTTGGTTGATGATGCATGGAGGGGATTGTAACCATAGCAATGAAATGATATACAATAGGATGAATGTAAAACTAATGTTCTCCCACGTAAAGTATCACATAATTCACAATAAAACATTAAAACAACAACAACAACATTTCAAGATCTATCTTAAAGTAAAATGCTGTCTGTGGCAGGGTAATGTCCATATGTTACAAGGAAGACCTCACTACTCACCTGTCAGTTGGCTGTAATGTGGTGGCTTGCATATTACTGTGTTGCTGTAAACTATGCCACCAGTACCTTAAATACCAGCAGAGTCACTCATGGTGGACAAGTGCTAGCAGAGCTTCCAGACTAAGACAGATTAGGAAGAAGGCGAAGTGGCCCACTTCTGAATTCTTAGTCACTGAAACTTTATCAATAGAAATGAAACGTTGTCAAATACAGTAACAGTGAATGAAAACATTATGAATAGCATTGTCAGAGAGTGCCAGAAGATAAGTTTCTCAGGTACCCAAAATACAACTGAGGAAGAGCTGCCTCCTCAAAGTAGTATTGACCATGATGATGTGAATGGAGCAAAGCTTTCAAGACCTTCATTTGCTGATGGGGCGCAACTCAAAATGAGGAGGAACAGCCGCAAGAATCTATTAAAAATCAGAATATGGAATATATGAAGTATGAATCTAGGAAAATTGGAAGTTGTCAAAAATGAAATGAAACACATAAAGAACAATATCATAGGCATTTAGTGAAATGGACTGATACTGGCCATTTTGGATCCAAAAACCATATAGTTTACTATGCCAGGAAGGTGAAACTGAAAAGGAATGGCATCACATTCATCATTAAAAAGAATATTTCAAGATCTATCTTGAAGTACAATGCTGTGTATGACAGGATAATATCCACGTGCCTACAAGCAAGATCAGAAACTATTCAAATGTAAGCACCAACCACTAACCAGTGATGATGAAATTGAATAATTCTACCAGTTTCTTCAATCTGAAACTGATCTGATCAAACATGCACTCAAGATGAACTGATAATTACTGGTGATTGGAATGGGAAAGTTGGAAATAAGAGACAGGATCAGTGGTTGGACAATATGGCCTTGATGATAGAAATGATGCTGAAGATCTCAGAATTTTGCAAGACCAACAATGTATTCATTACAAATACCTTTTTTCAGTAACATAAAAGACAACTATACACATGGACCTCCCCACATAGATAACACAGAAACCAAACTGACTACATATATAAAAGAAACAGTGGAAAAGCCCAATATCACCAGCCAAAACAAAGCCAGAGGCAGACTATGATACAGGCCATCAATTGCTCATATGCATGTTCAAACTGAAGCTGAAGAAAATTAACACATGTCCACAAGAGCCAAAACATTACCTTGAATATATCTCACCTGAATTTAGAGACCTTCTCAAGAACAGATATGATGCATTAGGAATGAATGACTGAAGACTAGAAGAGTTGTGTAATGACATCAAAAACATCGTAAAGGAAGAAAGCTTAAGGTCATTAAAAATATAGGAAAGAAAGCAAAGACAAAAATGGATTTCAGAAAAGACTAAAACTTGCTCTTGAGCATAAAGAAGCTAAAGTGAATAGAAGAAATGAGGAAGTAACAACAACTGTTACAATGTAACAACAATTGTTACA
>NW_006408534.1:5166175-5170804 GCF_000296735.1 Chrysochloris asiatica | reverse complement strand
CAGGATCGGACATTGTTTCGTTCTGCTGTGCATGGGGTCGCTATGAGTCGGTTCCGACTCGATGGCACCTGACAACAACAACAACAACGGTTACAATGCACACCTGCACACCTCTGCTCACACTGTTGACATTCCGCAAAAACTTTCTCCATTGGACTTTCACCTGTTTGGTTCCCTGAAAGCAGCCCTTGGAGGATGAAAACTCACCACTGATGAAGGAGTAAGGATAGCAGTATATTCGTGCCTCACAGCTCAGCCTAAAACATATTTTAATAAGGGAATGTGAAAGCTTGTTGACAGATGGACAAAGTATATTGAAAAGCAAGAAGAAGATTATGTTTTAAAAATGCTACATTTGTCTTTTCTAAAAGTTGATTAAAATAAATTCTACAACCAGAGGGCAGATCATTTCTGACTCACCCTTGTATATACATATTAAGTTTTACTGACTTTGCTTTTCTAGAGAACCCAGCCTAAGACATATGGCTTTGAATTACTCCCAAGCGCCTTTTGCCTTCCATCTGCAAAATAGGGTCAGTCTGGTAGATATGAATTTTCTCAGCTCCTGTTTATCTGGGAATGTCTTAATTTCAATCTTATTATTGAAGAACAGTGTCTCTGAGTGTCGTATAGTTGATGACTTTTTTGTTTTTCCTTTCGGATGACATATCATTTCAATATCTTCTGACTGCCAATGTTACTAAGAAATCTACCCTTAAACTTATTGGAGAGCCATTGTATATGACTGTTTCTCTCACTGCTTTCTAGATTCTCTCTTTAGTCTTTTATGTATCTTGGTTCAGATCTTTTTCCGTGTAGATCTTCTTTTAGTTTCTTGAGTTTGTTGATTTATGTCCTTTTTCAGATTGGGGAAATGTTCTGTCATTATTTCTTTAATTTTTTTTTTTTTCTGTCTCTTTCTTTCTCTCTTCTGTTTTCTCTCATTTCCTTCTGGAATTCCCATGTTGTATGAATTAGTTCTCTTAATATTATTCTGTTAAAATGTGCTCGACTTTCTTGAGACTTCTTTCTCATTGCTTTATAGCCTCTGTAATTTTGATTATCTCTTATCCTGTGATTCACGAGTTATTTCTTCAACTTTATTACATCTGCTGTTAAATCTTTCCATTGTGTTTCTCATTTTAGTATTGCCCCTATTGTTATTGTTCAGTTACAATATTTCATTTTGTTTCACTTTATCTCTTTTTTAGATTCTCATTTTGTTCATGCTTTGTTTTCCTTATTTCTTTTTGATCTTTGTCTGTTTTCCTTTAACTCTTTAATTATGTTTAACTTTGTTGTATTATATTTTTCCTTTTTTTTTTTATTATTCAATCTTCCATAGATTCACTTTCACCTCCTCATCATGTTCATTTGAATGGGTCATCAGTTCTTTTTTGTTTTTTGTTTTTGATTTGTTGTTGAGTGCTGTCATGATGGTTCCAATCCATAACGACCCTGTGTAGGGTTTTCAAAGAGTGGCTGGTAAGCATGAACTGCCAAACTTGCAGTTCAAACTGACTTTGCAGTCCAGCGCATTAACCCACAGTGTCATACCAGGACTACATGATGTTTTGTTAGGGCATTGGATTTTTCAGCGGTGTTAATTTTCTCAGTTATCATTAGCATTTGGTGTTTTTCCTGCAGTCCTTTCTGCAAAAAACTCCTGCTTAGGCAGAGCCTTTGTGTCCTTTGTTTACCATTTTCTCTCCCTTTCGGTGACAGTTCCTTCTCTACCCCTGGTTTAAACTGAATTAGGATGTCCTAGATCTTAATTTTCAACTTTCACTGTCTCCAAAATACACAAGAGAACAGGTCGTGGTCAGTCTTTCCACCAGGGGCACAGTCACAGGCAAGATATCACACACTACTTAATCTCTTCACCAGACAGTAAGGTTCTCTGTCTGTGCCTCTTTCTCTCTCTCTCTCTCTCTCTCTCTCTCTCTATATATATATATATATATATACACACATATTTATACATATAGAGAGTACAAATGTGTGAGTTTGAAAACACATATTTATACATACATATATATACATACATGTATACATGCATATGTATACATGTGTGTGTATGTATACACACACACACATACACAGAGAGGGAAGAGTCCTGGTTTGGTGCTGTGGGTTAATGCGCCAGACTGCAAAGCTATTTGAACAGCAAGGTTGGAGGTTCAAGCTCACATGCAGGGTCGCTATGGGTTGGAATCGACTCGACGGCACTTAACAACAACATATGCAGAGAAAGAGAGAGAATGATGAAACATACAGTGGTCTCAGTCTCTCTCTTTCATCATTATGCCTTTCTGCAACCACATTTCTGTCAGAAAACCCATACCCAGTGATCTTCCTTTCCCGCTCTGTGTGGCTGCTTATATCTGAGGTGACATTCAAGGGACACACATGAAGACTTTCCTCTGTCTCAGGAGGAGGAAGGGCTGGCACTGCCCAAAAAGACCCCTGAGAGATCTGTCTTGTTGATTTCAGAGCCCTAAAGGCCCTGTGGTGATTGGGAGAGCAGTCTCCACTTTGGTGGTTTTCCTCCTGGCTCCACTATAGGGAAAGTCCCTGTGTGGTACTGTGGATTAATATGCCAGACTGCAAAGCCTTTTAAACTTCAAGGTTGGCTGTTCAAGCTCACCAGCTGCTCCTTGGAAACCCTATACAGGATCGCTATGGGTTGGAACTGACTCAACAGCACTTAACAACAACAAACCACTATAGAGAACGTGCTGGAAGAGTGTGTCCAGAACAGTCCAGCAGCTGACAGTTACCAGAAAGAGTAGGGGTTGTCATACTCCAAATGCCCCTTCAGGGAAGTGTGTATTATTAGTATCACAGTCTCCATTGTAGACTGTCTTTTGATGTAGCCTCCACTCAAGATTCTTTTTCCTAGTACGCAATGGTCTCAACACCAGTCCTCATTGCCAAAAAAAGGAGAAACAAATAGACCCAAACAGACTCCAAGAATATCTCTCGTGTTATTTTCCGAGGCCTGAGCTATGGGGTGTGCAGGGAGCCATGTAGAGTGCTAAGTATGGGAGCACACTCCACTGCAGGCTATCTCCATAGTAATTTGCAGCAGTCTGTCACATTCTGACTGCACCCCTAGGGAAGTCTTCCTTGTTCCTATCAGAGTCCCCTTGGTAGATTGTTGGCTGTGAGTGCAACCTGCACTCAAGATTCCTGTTTCCTTGCACATGGAAGCCTCTCAATCAGTAGTCTTTAGCACCAACCAGAATGGGGAACATACAGACCCAAATGAAACCCAGGGAGGTTTGTTTGGGGTATCTGAGTTATGACGTGTGTGGGGAGGCAGATAGTGATGCTTATCAGAGCAGACTCCACTGTGGGAACCTTATATTGTAACTTGAAGTATCTGGGGACCAACAGTTATCAGGTGTGGGAAGGAGTATTACACTCCAATCAGATCCCCAGTGAGGTCTGCCTTGTTGTTAAAAGACCCCTAGGTTTTTAGTATGTTAACTGTGGGTGTAGACTCCACTCAAAATGCCTGCTTCCTAGAAAATAGGATTTTCAATCTGCAGTCTCAGCACTAAACAGCTCTTAAGCACAGAAACTGGTCCTTCTATGTGCAGAGGAAAGAAAAGTGATGAAAATTGAAGATTCTTGGTATCAATTAGTTCAATGGACTAAATGAGCACTTGAACATCAGTTCCATGATTCTGAGAACAGAACTATATAGTGCCTGGCTACCAGTACAAACTGCTCTGAAAGGAATCACATTAGATAAAGTGCTGTACAACGTGGAACAAAATTCAAATTTACAAAAAAAAATTGGGCTAACTGGTCAGAAAGAGACTAGAGGAACCTTAGACTATGGCCCTCAGCCACATTTCAGTTCTGTAATGGAATTCACACTCACGGTCCAATTTTGTTTTGTTTTTTAAGTTTTTATTGTGAATTGAGTGATAGCTTACATGGGAGAGCATCAGCTTTACATTCATCCTATTGTATCTCATTTCATTGCAATGATTACAATCCCCTCCATGCATAATCATTCAACAGCATTTGCTTCCAATCTCTCTGGTTTTTTTTTTTTTTTTTTGGATGTACTCCGAAACACTGAGGAATATATAACCATTCAAACAATGAAAGAGTACACCCTGCACTCCAGCCCCCTGGCCGCCAGCACACAGCCCCTCCATGAGTCCAGAGTCCCCAGATGCTCCATCTCTCCATGTCATCATCTCTGCTTCCACCTCTGGTGTCGCTGCTTCTCTGGATAAGGTCCTGCACTCTGCTCTTCTCCCTTGATGGTCCCAAGGTCCTCTACTCCTGGACTGCAAGATCAACTGCTCCCATCCTTCTGTTATAAAACATATATCTTTACATTTGCAACATTCACAATCAGTCCTGACAGCATCATGGTCCAATTTTTAACCAAGGAATAGATAGGTGTATAGTAGGAATCAAAAACATTGGACTGCTAACCACAGGGTTGGCAGTTCGAATATACCAGTCAATCCTTGTTGTTGTTGCTGTTAGAGGCCATCGAGTCGGTACCAACTCATAGCGACCTTATGCACAACAGAACGAAACACTGCCCGGTCCTGCACCAACCTCATAATTGTTGCCATGCTTGAGCCCATTGATGCTGCC
>NW_006408534.1:5161676-5163280 GCF_000296735.1 Chrysochloris asiatica | reverse complement strand
GAATGCAAAGGTTGGGAACAAAGAGGAAGGATCAGTAGTTGGAAAATATGGCTTTGGTGATAGAAATGATGCTGGAGAACGCATGATAGAATTCTGCAAAACCAATGATTTCTTCATTTCAATCAATCCTTGGAAAACCTTTATAGGGTTGTTAAAAGTCAGAGCTGACTCACTGGCACTTAGCAACAACAACACTAGTGATTTAAGCTTACCATTGGCGGGTCAATCATTCAAGATCAAAAGGGCAACATTTGTCTTGGGACAAGTTCCGAACCTTGGGAAGGAGGGTGGAATGGAAATAGGAACCACAGGGAGAGAAAGGAGAGGATTGCCATCATCGAGATGAAAAAATGTGTGACTTGTTGGACATAAAACTGATGATCTGCTCTGTAAACCTTCACTCAATTCACAATACAAAGGTTTCCAAAAAAAAAAAAACTCAAGGGGAAAAAGAGGACGGTAAATTAAGATAGGTTAATGTTGTTGTTGTTGTTGTTGTTGTTGTTATGTGCTGTGGAGTCAGTTCCCACTCATAGCAACTCTGCATAGGGTCTCCGAGGCTGTAAATCTTTATGGGAGCAGAAAGCCTCATCTTTCTCCTGTGGAACAGCTGGTAGGTTCAAAATGCTGACCTTGAGGTTCACAGCCCAATTTGTAACTACTACGCTACGAGTCAAGAAATCAAACAACATGTTGCATTAGGCAACTCTGCTGCACAATACCTTTTTAAAGTGTTGAAGAGCAAAGATATCAGCTTGAGGACTAAGGTGCGCCTGACCCAAGCCATGGTATTTTCAATAACCTCAGATGCCTGTGAAAGCTGGACAGTGAATAAGGAAGACCATAGAAGACTTGATTCTTTTGAATTATGGTATTGGAGGAGAATATTGACAGTGCCATGGGCTGCCAAAAAAACCAATAGATTCTTTTTGCTCCTTAGAGGCCAAGATGGCCAAACTTTGTCTCTCATACTGGAGGGACCAGTTGCTGGAGATGGAGATCATGTTTGGTAAAGAGTAAGGTGGAGGGTGAGAGAAAAAGAGGAAGACCCCCAATGAGATGGATTGGCCAAGTGGCAGGATCGATGAACTCAAGCATGGCAACAGTAGTTGCCCAGGACCCAGGACCGGTCAGTGTTTCGTTCTGCTCTGCATAAAGTCACTATGAGTCAGTACCGACTCGATGGCACCTAACAACAATAACAACAATGCTACCAGAGATTAATAGTACATATCAACAAATCGTAATTCATACATATTATATGTTGTTGTTGTTGTTTAAAATTTTCAAAAACTTGTTTAAAATTTGACATTTATAATATAATTGAGAATTTGAACACTGACAGAACTTTCTAATGACAAAAGCATATTATTATTATATTCTTAAATTTGATAATACTCTTGTGGTGTGTTTACCAAAGAGGGGTAACTATGAAGTGAATAGGAGAGTGGATGCGTTAGATCTGAATGTCTGTTGTTTGGATTATTGAGAAGCAAGAATTTTTTTTTTTTCTCAATTTAAGGTTTTTATTGTGGATTGAGTGAAAGTTTACAGGGCACATCATCAGTTTCACATTCAACCATTCATATAACTTGTTTCATTAC
>NW_006408534.1:5157172-5161576 GCF_000296735.1 Chrysochloris asiatica | reverse complement strand
ATTCAACCATTCATATAACTTGTTTCATTACATTGATTATAATCCCCTCCATATACCATCAGTTAAAAGTATTTCTCTTTATCCACTTTAGCTTTTTTTAAAAAACACACAAACAAAAAAACCCACTCAGGCATATATAATAAATTACTTCTCCAAAAGGCACATAATTTGGGAGTCTTTTGTAGTGTCTAGGTGACAAGTGATGGTGGCCTAAACTAAAGCCATGAAGCAAGATGCAAGGATTTGAAGCATATACTTGGAGATAGACTTGATGGTGAATTGGATGTCTGAGTCAGAAAAAGGGAAGTACAATAGTGACTTCCAGGTTTCCAAATTAAATAACTGGGTAGATGCTTATTACTTCCTAAGTCAATCATTGGAACCAGGAAGGATAGTGTAGGGTATGTAGTGAACCAATGAAGTCTTTTGGTTTTTTTGACATTTTTACCTTGAAACATACATGGGTATGTGAAGTATATATTGTGAAGGAGTGATCATATCATTTGTAACGAAATTATATTGATGAAAAGACAGCTTATGAATCTTCGGGAATTCATCAGAGAGAGTGTGTAAAGGCAAACGTTAATTGAACCCTAGTGTAGTGGATTACAAGCTGGGCTTCTAACCAAAAGGTCAGTAGTGTGAGTTTACCAGTCACTCCATGAGAGAAAGATGAGGCCTTCTGCTCCCATATAGATGTACAGGCTTGGTAACCCTATACAGAATCACTATAAATTGGAACCAAGTCGGTGGCACATGACCACCACCATCAAATATATCGTAGGATAAGGACCAGACTGGCAGTTCAAACCCACCATCTCAGAAACCCTATTCAGGGTCACTATGCATCAGAAATCACTCAACAGCGCCTAACAACAATCTTGTCATGGAATTCCTGGGTGGTGAAGTGAACAGGCTTGGCTGCTAGTCAAAAGTCTGGAGATTTTCGTCTACCCACAGGTACCTTGGAAGAAAGGCCAACCTATCTACTTCTGAGAAATCAGTCACAGAATACCCTATGATGTGCAGTTCTGTTGTGACACAGTTGGGGTGACCATGGCTCAAAATCTACTTGATGGCGACTGTTTTTTAAATTTTTATTTTAGTATATTAGGCACTTAAAACAGTTACAGAATAGACAGAGAATACAAACAAGTCAATGATAAATTAATTATGCCATAAAATGTGGGCAAAGTAATGTTTTGGGTAAGGATGGGAGGCAGAACCCCTTTCTACATCCAGTCACAAAGGAAAGAACATTAATAAACATTAGCAAGTTTACACTGGCTTGTCAGAAAGTGAACTTTTCAACTTTCTCAAAGGAAATCAGCATTTTTATTGATAACATCATTCTTTCAGCCTCATCTTCTCAAAGTCTGAATTTAAAGAGCTTCAGACACTAAGTAACATGTCATATCCAGCAGGTGGGTGTCCTAAGAATCATGAACAGATAGGACTTTAAGCTGCTAGGGAGCATGCACCATGAATGAACTAAGCTTCAGTTTTCCATGATTAAAGGGGACTAAAACATCCAAGCAGTCTGAGGGGAAAGGCCTGGCCCAGAGATGCTTGCTGCTTCACAAGTCCTGTTTGTATAGGCCTGCAAGACCTTCAAGTTTTCTCCCACCCTGAATACACAGGCTGCGAGGGAGCTCTAGTTTATAAGCAAGGCTGATCCAAATCTTTTACTTGTGATTCTCTGATGTTTTATGAAGTGTTAAGACAAACCCTGGCAAGAAGACTCTGAATAAAATGCTTTTTATGATTTCCTTGTTTGTAATGTATTAGGCTAGAGGATATGTGTAACCTGATCAACCAAGGAATTTTTTAAAATTCTATTTTTATGGACTTCCAAGAAAAGTTCCATTTAGAGACAAAGTAATGACTTTTAGAATTAATTCTTAAATTCCTTACCAATATGTTACCAAAAATGGGGCCCATTTAGTCAGAGGTCTCAAGATCTTTAAACTGTCTCCTAATAATTTTTCTTTGAAAAGTGGTATATATGAATTTTGGAAAACAGAACCTTGGGTAGTGGAGAAGAGTCATGAATAGAGTGTATTTCTAAGTGTGGGAGCGATGGGAAAAGACTTATCACTAAGGGCATCCCATTATGCTGTGAAAATGCCAATACAACTCAAAGTGATCTATAGATATACTGCAATTCCAATTCCAATTTCCATCACTCATCTGTCAGTGTGTTGTACTGTGGTGGCTTGTGAGTTGCTGTGATTCTAAAAGCTATGCCACCAATATTTTAAATACCAGCAGGGTCACGCAGGGTGGACAGATTTCAGATGAGCTTCCAGACAAAGACAGACTAGCAAGAAGGAGTGACAAACCACTTTTGAATATTTAGTCACTGAAAACCTTGTGAATATCAGAGAAACACTGTCAGATATAGTGCCAGAAAATGAGCCCCTCAAGTTGGAAGACACACAAAATGCGACTGGGGAAGAGCTGCCTCCTCAAAGTAGAGTTGACCGTGATGATGTAAATGGAGTAAAGCCTGTGAGAGAAAAGCCCGTAAGACATTCATTTGCTGATGGGGCACAACTCAAAATGAAGAGATATAGCTGTAAACATCCATTGGAAATCGGAACATGGAATATAGGAAGTATGAATCTGGGAAAATTGGAAGTTGTCAAAAATGAAATGGAACACATGAACATCAATATCTTAGGCATTAGTGAGCTGAAATGGACTGGTATTGGCCATTTTGGATCTGATGATCACATGGTTTACTATGCCAGAAATGACAAATTAAAGAGGAATGGTGCTGCATTCTTTGTTGAAAAGAACATACACAGTCATGAGGTACAATGCTGTCTGTGATAGGATAATATCCAGGCGCATACTTGGAAGCCCAGTTAATATCACTATTATTCAAATTTATGCACCAATCTCTAAAGCCAGTGAAGATGAAATAGAAGAACTCTACCAACTTTTTCAATCTGAAATTGATCTAACATGCAATCAAGATGTGTTGATCATTACTGGTGATTGGAATGCAAAGATTGGGAGCAAAGAGGAAGGATCAGTAGTTGGAAAACATGGCTTTGGTGATAGAAAAGATGGTGGAGAATGCATGATAGAATTCTGCAAAATCAATGATTTGTTCATTTCAAATACCTTCTTTAGACAGCATAAGAGAAGACTATACACATATAGACTTCACCAGATAGAAAATATAGAAATCAAATTGACTACATCTGCAGAAAGAAACGATGGAAAAGCTCCATATTATCAGTCAAAACAAGGCCAGAGGGAGACTGTGGAACAGACCTTCAAATACTCATATGCAAATTCAAACTGAAGCTTAAGAAAATGAAAACAAGTTCATGAGAGCCAAAATTTGACCTAGAATATATCCCAACTGAACTTAGAGATCATCTGAAAAACAGATTTGATACATTAAACACTAAAGACCAAAAACCAGAAGAGTTGTGAAATGACATCAAGAACATCATACATGAAGAAAACAAAAAGTCATTAAGAAGACAAGAAAGAAGGAAAAGGTCAAAATGGATGTCAGAAGAGATACTGAAACTTTCCCTCTAGCATAGAGATGCTAAAGCAAATGGAAGAAATGAGAAGGTACAAGAGCCGGATAGATAATTTCCAAGATCAGCTCAAGAAGATAAAGCCAAATATACAACAAAATGTGCAAAGATCTGGAATGAGAAAACCAAGAACACGCTCAGCATTTCTCAAGCTAGGGGAACTGAAGAAAAAATTCAAGCCTTGACTTTCATTATTGAAAGATTCTCTGGGCAAATTATTGAATGATGCAGAAAGCATCAAGAGAAGATAGAAGGAATATACAGAGTCACTGTACCAAAAGGAAATCATTAATGTTCAACTGTTTCAAGAGGTATGATCAAGAGCCAATGATACTGAAGGAAGAAGTCCAAGGTGCAATAAAGGAAATGGCAAAGAACAAGGCACCAGGAATTGTTGGAATAAAAATTGAAATCTTTCAAGAAAATGAGGTGGCACAGGAGGCACTCACTCATCTCTGCCAACAAATTTGGAAGACAACTATCTGGCGGACTGATTGGAAGAGATCCATATTTGTGCCCATTCCAAAGAGAGGTGACCCAATGAAATGCAGAACATCAGACAAAGTCTTTCACATCCCATGTGAATTAAGTTTTACTAAAAGTAATACAGAAATGGGTGGAAGCATACATTGACAGAAAACTTCCAGAGGTTCAAGCTGGATAGAGGCCGTGTAACAAGGAATATCATTGCTGATGTCTGATGAATCTTGGCTGAAAGCAGAGAATATCAGAAAGATGTTTACCTGTGCTTCATTGACTATGCAAAGGCTTTCGATTGTGTGGATCATGACAAGCTATGGACAACACTGTGAAGTATGAGTATTCCGGAACACTTACTTGT
>NW_006408534.1:5110429-5134765 GCF_000296735.1 Chrysochloris asiatica | reverse complement strand
TCATAGAACCCAGCTTCTCGTATTATTTGCTCAGCATACAGGTTGAATAAGTATGGTGAAAGAATACAACCCTGTCTCACACCTTTCCCAATTTTAAAACCTTAAAAAAAAAAAGTTGAACAATGAATAAGGAAGACTGTAGAAGAATCAATGCATTTGACTTATGGTGCTTGAGAAGGGTATTAAAATGTCATATGGACTGCCAGAAGAACAAACAAGTCTATCTTGGAAATAGTACAGCCATTAGGCCCCTTCGAAGCCAGGATGGCAACAATTTGTCTCTCATACTTAGGGCATATCAGGAGGGACTGTTCCTTAGAGAAAGACATCCTGCTTGGTAAAATACAGGGTAAGCAAAAAAGTGATGACTCCCAAAGAAATGGACTGACAGGGCTGCAATGGCAGAATACAAATTTTCCAAGTCCCAGTGGCTGTTTGGTACCACCAGATAATTTGGTACTTTTCCTCTTCAGCTTAAATATTGATGAAGACTTTGAGAACTAGAGCAGCGGGTAGGAATCAATATCTAAATCTATACTGTCACAAACTATATTGCCATGGAGTTTTGTTATATTTTGAAAACTCGACCACAGTATTCTGACTCCTTTCTTTGTTGAGAATCATCTCTAAGTAGATTTTTTCCTCATAGGTACAGACCTATCTTGAAACATAGAATGGCATTAATTTGCAAAGTAAAAACACCATTAACAAGAGAGATTCTATGGAAGAAAGGAAAAACTTTTAATTTTTATGTATGGAATTATCATTTTTTCTTACTTTTAAAACTAGAGGCTCTGGAAGTTCATTTTGCACTGAACCTCTGTAGTTATGTAGCTTGTCCAACAAATATTTCCCACTTCCTCCTGCCTAACAGAATCCTGTTTTCATCCTTCATTTTCCAAGGGGCTATATGCATCAAGAGTGATGGTCTCCCGTCTCAGTTTTAAATTCAGGCTCATTACTGGTGAAAGCTAGTCCCTTCCTTACTGCTCCCTACTCAACATGACATAACCCCCTTTCTGGTTTTACTTTCACTCCAATAGTATTTATCTCACAATCACCAAACTCACTATGCATTTCAGTCACTTGTTTCTTGTCTTACTCCTCCCATGATTTTTGTCAGTTACGTCATCTGATGTTTTCTTGTCCCTAGGGCAGAGTGTGACACATAGTCGATTGTCTTTGTTTCTTAGTGCTGCTAAAACAAAAATACTGGAAGTAGGTTGCTATAAAGAGCAGAAATCACTTTTCTCACAGTTCTAGATGCTAAAAGTAGAAATCAGGTTGTCAGCCCTATCACTGCTTCCACATAAGTAGACCCCAGGCATTCCCTGGCATGTAGATGATCCTTTATGTCATCTGTCTTCCTTTCTTGTGTACAACTGTGCCTAATCCATTCTTCTTTATAATGCAGAGTGGTTAGGTTTAGAACTCCCCTACTCAGATTCTAATTAACATAACATGGTGGTGGTGGTGGTGGTGTGTCGAGAAGTCAATTCCGACTCACAGTGACCCATTATAGGGTTTCCAAGGCTGTAAATCTTTATGGGAGCAGAAAGCCTCATCTTTCTCCAGTGGAATGGCTGCTGACCTTGAGGTTAGCAGCCTGACTTGTAACCACTCTGCTACCACAGCTCCTTTAACATAACACAGAAAACCTTATTTTCAAACAGGATCACATCCATAGGTCCAGTAGTTAGATTCCAACATATATTTTTGGGAGCACAATTTAATCCATAACATAACTCAATAAATATGTGAAGAGTAGACAAATGAATCCATTCCCTTTGCCTCTGACTTTGGACAAAGAAACGTGGAGACATATATGCTAGATGATGCCTAGAAATGTTCCTATTAACTGATTAAAAAAAGAAAGAAAGAAATGCAAGAAAAGTAACATTTACTCTTGTTTCCACTGGCATGTGCTAATTCAGTTCTGGGCCTGTGGTAGCCTCTTATAACCACAAAAAGAGACTAAACAAGATCAAATCAATATGTTGAAATGACAGAGTGGAATCTGAGAGAAAAAAAAAAAAATGGGTCTTTGATGATGTTTTTCAGTTACTCTGACTGGGGACTCTTGTTATCTCATGCAATAATACATTCTTTTACTGTTTTTCACTCTTTTAAGCATTTACAGCTGACACAACCATTCTTCCCCCTGCAGCATTTGAAAAGATTGTTTGGATTTGAACATTGGTTCAGAATCTTGCCTAGCTTTCCTGAGAGTTAAAGTGGTTAAAATCACAAATCTGGAACCCAATCCTAGCTTCAAAATGCAACTCTAATACAGTAGATGTGGGACCTCAGATAAATTATTTGAATTTCACTGTGTACAGTTAAGTTGATCATTGTTTCTGTTGCATGAGGTTGAAGTGAGGATCAGATTCAAGGTAACATGTAAAGCAATTAGCACAATTCCTGCTGCAGGTGATCCGGAAATGTTAGTATTTTCCACCTGGATTCAAGATAATCTGGTTCAGGTGATGCAGACATAGAAGCCTCCAGCCATGAATACTCCTCCCCCAAACTTCCACCCTTAGATTAAAAAGAGTAAATGAGGAAAGAGCTTTGAAAATCAGGAGGGAAGGAGGCAGTGGCAGAGATCTGATGGAAAACAAAATGTGTGGCTGTAGAAAAACCACATTGCTGAGATTCCCTAAAACCATCCACCATTCTCTTGAAGATAAATTGTTTATCGGTTAGAATTGTTTTCTGTGGCCTGTAATAAAAACCTGAAGGTGGTGCTTGAAGCAAATAAGGGTTTGCTTTTATGTAAGGGTTTTGTTGTTATTTTTCCACATTACAATAGCTTGTGGCAGACAGTTGGAACGGCAGCTTTTTGTTTCATGTTCTTAATATAACTGCTGTATTTCCAAGTATTACATCCACATTCCAAGCAAGAGGAAGTGGGGTGAGTGAAGGGCAAACTGGTGTGCCAGTTAAGTTGTCCCTTTTTATCAGGAAAACACTAGATTTCCTGAAAATTGCACTCAGGAAACTTGTGTTTATATGTTTTCTTTGCCAGACAGGTACACATGACCACCACTAGTTGTTAGGATGGATGTCAATGGAGATAAACAGTTTTATCTACTATTGTCATCCTCAATTACAGAAAGGTCTGACAAACTAGGAAAAAACTATGCAACTGCAATTATCTGCCATAGCTTCCCTGACACCAAAGGAAAAAGGACTTCTTCTTTCCTTTTAATGTTTTATTTTTGGAAATTTTCAAACATACAGAAAATTAGGAAATTTTGTTTAACAAACTACTGTGAACCCAATATATAATGTATCAATGAGCTATTGTTGCATAACAAATCACCTCAAAAAGCCTAGTGGCTTAAAACAACAGCCGTTTATTTAGCTCATGATTCTACTCTTCATGTTGGCAATTTAGGCTGGTATCAGGTGGACAACCGCTCTGCTCTTGGGCTCCCTTAGGTACCTGCAGTTAGCTGCAGGTTCACCAGACAGTGCCGCCAGTGGGGTTGATAGGCTACTCAGTGGTATATCATAGCTCTCCTCCAGATGGTCTTGGACCTTCCAGCACTCTCACCAGTTGCCACGGAGTTGACACTGAACCATGGTGAATGCTCCCACCCCTCCCTTGTAAAAGTATAATTTTATACTTTGCGTTCCAAAGAGTTTTCAAAGGCTGACTTTTCAGAAGTAGATTGCCAGGCCTTTCTCCCAAGGTACCTCTGGATGAATTTGAACTGCCAACTGTTTAGTTAGCAACCAAGTGCATTAACCATTGGTACCACCCAGGAACTTTATGTTGTTGTTGTTGTTAAGTGCCGTCGAGTCGGTTCCGACCCATAGCGACCCTGTACAGGGTTTCCGAGGGTGTAAATCCTTACGGGAGTAGAAAGCCTCATCTTTCTCCCGCGGAGCGGCTGGTAGTTTCGAACCGCTGACCTTAAGGTTCGCAGCCCGATTCGTAACCACTACGCTACCAGAGCTCCTTAGGAACTTTATAAACCTGTCAAATAATTGAGTGAGGATAGTAATGGTTCCACGTTAGAACTCTTGCTTTCCATGCAGGAGACCCAGGTTCAATTCCCAGCCAGTGCATCTCATATGTAGCAACCCCTCATCTCTCAGTGGAGATTTGTATGTTGCTGTGACACTGAACAGTTTTCAGGAGTGCTTTCAGACAAAAACAGGTTAGGTTAAAAAAGACTAGCAGTCTACTTCTGAAACTCAACCGATAAAAATCCTAAGGGTCACAATAATTCATTTCACAACTGATCATTGAGATAAGGGCCATGAGTAAGTTGAAGGTTCATGTCCACCCAGAGACACTGCAGAAGAAATCTTAGTGATCTACTTTCAAAAAAAATTAGCCATTGAAAATACTATCGAGCACAGCTGGCACAGTTCTACTCTGCCACAAATAGTGTTGTCATGAGTCAGAATCAACTAGATAGCAACTGATTTCCAGTCGGGTCGTCCAGGCTTATTTTCGTATGGCAGGGTTCTGAGAGACTGAAAGTTCTTAAAGTCTACACTCAGAATTGACCCACAGTTATTTTGTCACATTTTAATGGTCAAAGCAGACCACAAGTCCAGATTCAGAGTAGGAAAAATGGATTCCATAATTTGAAGAGAGGACTACAAGAGAATGGGTACAGGGAAAGGAATAGAAAATTGGGGTCATTTTAAAAACTCGTCTACCATATTCTGCTTTATTATTTTTTCTTTAGAAATTATTATTTCTTTAGAATGGGCACTGATTAGGATCTCTTCCAGCTTACAGTCCAGGTAGATAGATGTCTTCTAAATTTCTTGACATGGATAAATAAGTGTTTCCAGAATTGCATCCATTTGTTGAAGCATCTCAATTGGCATTGCTAAGAATTTCTGGTGGCTTTTTTGGGGAGAGGAGGAGGAAAGCAGTGCTTTCAGTGCAATTTGAGCTTCTTCCTTTAGTACTAGAAGTTCATAATCCATGCTATCTACTGATATTTTTTAACACTGACCAGTTCTTTTTGGTGAAATGGCCCTATGAATTATTTCCATTTCTTTTGTCTTCATCCTTCTTGTGTCCTTCAAATTTATTCTCACAGAATTTTTCAGCTGCCTGTCAATTTGCCATATCATATTGGAAGCTATGAATGGGAGCACAGTAGCTCTGTAGGATAAGCACTGGACTGTGAACCACAAAGTCAGCAGTTCCAGCCCACCAACCACTCCACAGGAGAAATATGAAGCTATCTGCTTCCACAAAGATTTACAATTTCGAAACTCAGTGGTTATGAGTCAGAACCAACTCAACAACACTTAACAACAACAATTAGTATGATGCTGAAAGCTTTACCACTGGTATTTCAAATAACAACAGGGTCACCAATGATGGGCAGGCTTCAGCAGAACTTCCATACTAAGACAAACTAGGAAGAAAGGCCTTGTCATTTACTTCCAAATACCAACCAATGAAAGGCTTATGCATAACAATAGAACATTGTTCAATATAGTGCTGGAAGATGAGGCTTTCCCAGGCCCTCAGTTTGGAAGGAACTCAAAATATGACTGTGAAAATGCTGCTTCTCAGAGTAGAGTCAACCCTAATGATATGGATGGGGTAATGCCTTCAGATCTTTATTTATTCATACGGTAGAACTCAAAATGAGAAGCAATAGCTACAAACATTCACCAGTCATTGGAAGAGGAGATGTATGGAATATGAATCAAGGAAAATTGGAAGTGGTAAAAAATATAATAGAATGCTTAAATATATGCTTAGACATTAATGAGCTGAAATGAACTGATATTGATCATTTTGAATCCAACAATCATATAGTCTACTATTTCAAGAATAATAAACTGAAGAGGAATTCTGTTGCATTTATTCATCTGTAAATGAACATATTGAGATCTATGCTGAAATGCAATGCTATTAGTGATTGCATTAATATCCAGAGGTCTACAACGGAAGACTAGTTAAAACAAGTATTATTCAAATTTACATGTTGTTGTTGTTAAGTGCTCATGAGTTCGTTTCAACTCAATGACCCTGATTAGGGTTTCTGAGGAGTGAATGGTGAGTATGAATCACCGACCATGCAGTTCAAACTGACCTTTCAGTCCAGAGCTTATCCTACAGCACCCCACCAGGATTACATACCGACCACAATTGCCAAAGATGAAGAAATTGAAGATGTTTACAAACTGTGGCAGTCTGTACTTGCTCTAACATGCAATCAAGGTACAGTAATAATTACCAGTGATTAGAATGCAAGGGTTGGAAACAAAGAAGGATCAGTAGTCAGAGAACACAGCCTTGTTACTGAAAGTATGCTGGAGATCACATGATAGAATTCTGCAGGACCAATAGTTTATTCGCCTGAAATGTTTTTTGAGTTTTTTACAACAATACAAATGACAATCCAATCCCATGGATGGAATGCACAGAAATCAAATTGACTAAATCTGTGAAAAGAGACAATGATGGAATTCAGTATCATCAATAAAGACAAAGTTAAAAGCTGATTGCAGAACAGACTTATCTTTTGCTCATGTGCAAGTTCAAGTTGGAACTGAAAAAAAAATCAAAGCAAACCCATGGGATATAAATTATGATCTTGAATACACCTCAAGAATAAATAAGACACACTGAACACTACTAACCAGAGACCAGAAGAGTTGTGGGAGGCATTAAAAACATCATAAATGAAGAAAATGAAAAGTCATTAAAAAGACAAGAAAGAAGGAAAAGACCAAAATGAATGTGAGAGGAAACGTTAAAACTTACTCTGAAGTACAGAGTAGCTAAAGTGAACAGAAGAAATGATGAAATAAATGTACAGATATCAAAGGGCAGCTTAAGGAGACAAGGTAAAGCAATAGTTATGATATAGTGAAATATACAAAGACCGAGTTAAAAAAAAAAAAAAGAGTATAATCAGTATTTCTCAAGCTGAATAAACTGAAGAGAAAATTTATTTCTCAGGTTGCATTACTACAAGACTTGATGGTGGTTGAAAAGATGTAATGGATTTAGAGACCACAACTCAATGGTACTTAACAACAACAAAAATTTAACATTTTATATTTTCATTTCTTTTTCCTATCCAAAGAATCACATTTACTAAAGATTTTAGCATAACTAGTTATTCACTAAGGTTCCTGGGTGATGTAAACAGTTTGCACTTGGCTGTTAACCTGTAGATTTAGCAGGCCGAAGCCACCCAGTGCACCACAGGATAAAAGGACCTGCACTCTGCTTCTGTGAAGATTACAAACAAGAAAACCAATGGAGCAGTTCTACTCTGTAACACACGACGTCACTGTGAGTTGGAATTAATCTGACAGCACAAGACAACATGTTATTCAATTTCTAGCTAGCTATTTACATACGCTCTTTAGTTGCTATGAATTACTCACAACTTGTGGCAAAAACAGACTAAAACATTGCTTGATCCTGCATCACCTTATTGATTCCTGGTATGTCTGAGTTCAGAATCCATCTACATGAACACACACATCTATGTTTAGAACATGAATACCAATTATTACTATTCACTACATGATTCCTGAAAGCAGCTAAAACTATGCTTATTTTTTTACTAGGGATGCACTACCAAGTTAGTATTAATGCACCAGAATGCAAAGTTATTTGAACTGCAAGGTCAGCAGTTCAAGCTCACCAGCTGCTCCGTGGAAACCCTATACAGGGTCGCTATGGGTCGGAATCGACTTGACAGCACTTAACAACACACCAACAATGTAATTAATAAACCAACTCAATACAGAGTTGGATTCATTTGCTTCATCTGCTTTTGATTTTAAAGAAATTAGTTTTTAATTTTACAATTATGTAAAACATTTATACGGTTCCAAATAAAAACTGCAGAACAAGGAAAAAACAACCCAAGTATTCAATGAGAAGCATTTGGGTAAATACACTGTTGCATTCACATAATGAAATACTGCAGTGGTTACAAATTGGGCTGCGAACCTCAAGGTCAGCAGTTCAAAACCACCAGCTGTACTGTGGGAGAAAGATGAGGCTTTCTGCTCCCGTAAAGATTTACAGCCTTGGAAACCCTGTACAGGGTCACTATGAGTCGGAACTGACTCCACTGCACATAACTACCACCAACCACATGTCCACTAAAATGATTTTGTGCAAGTATGTTTATTAACGTGAAAAGTTATAGTGCTAAATGAAAAACAAAAAAGTAGGCTACAAAACTACATACCACTTAAATTTGATGGACAAAAAATGATACCATTTAAAATTGTTTGGGAGAAGAAGGCTTAAAAGTATATACACAAAAGCATTAACTCCAGTTTTCTCTCAATTAATGGGATTGTTGTTGTTGTTGTTGTTGTTGTTGTTATGTAACGTCAAGTCAGTTCTGACCCATAGCACTCCTGTATAGGGTTTCTGAGGAGTGACTGGTAGGTTTGAACTTGAATTGAAAACTGACCTTGCAGTCTAACATAGCACCACATGTTGTTGTTGTTGTGTGCCGTGGAGTCGGTTCCAACTCATAGCGACCCTGTACAGGGTAGGGTTCATTTTCCTCTTCTCCATATTGATTGTTTCTGTGATAAATATACATTGCTGTTATAATAAGAAATTTCAAATAAAATCTTAAATTAAAACTTACCATATGAAATCATAGTGTAAAATTATTATATGGTAAGTGCTAAGACTGTGTTAGAAGATTCTTGCACAAAACTCTAAGAGAAGCCTGAAGAAGTTTTTAACCATTTGCCATGAGAAGTTGTTGTAGCTAATTGCCTAGTGGATTCTGACTCATGGCAACCTATGTGTGCAGACTAGAACTGCTCTATAGAGTTTTAGAGGCTGTGACCATTTGGGAGCATCAGAGAGAATGCTTTCTTAATCTATGAACATTATGGATTTGATCAATGAAGACTAGGTGTGTTTAGCATGGCAAGATTAAGGTTGTAGCATTCCTGTGGGACAAGTCAGTAAGGTATAATTAGAGAGTTCTCTAAGTTTGATGTAAGGGACATTTATAGGTGTCTTGGGTGTTCTGTCAGATGTAGCACGAGTAAGTGAGACTCACAAAGAAAGGGCAGAAAACAAATGGAATTCAGTACTCACAGGTCCCAGAGAGAAACTACAGGATGCCTTGATTCAAGGTCCTACAGGAGGTTGCAGCCAGAGACAGAGCAACAAGTTGGAATCGTCTTAGAAAGTGCTTGTGTATGCAAGCTGTGTGGGGCTAGCTAGATTTCAGTGCTGAAGTCTTATTGATCAGTTTAAAGGTTTCTAGCAGACAACCACTAGACCACAAGTTCAGTTTGAATCGCAAAGTCGGCAGTTCAAACTCACAAGCCACTCCTTGGAAGCCCTATACAGGGCGAATATGAGTCGGAACTGACTCGACGGCACTTAACAACAACAACAAGTTCATTAACGGGAGTTCTGGTGTGACACTCTAGGGTACTCAAAGGACTGCTATCTGCTAGGTTGACTGTTTCAACCCACCAGCTGTTCCCCGGAAACTCCATATAGGGTCACTATGAGTTGGAACAGCACTTAACAACAACAGTGAATTAACTTGGGAAAAGGGAAAAACTTTTACCAGAGGCCATCATAGGGAATATGGCTGGGTGGAGAAAAAGGCAAGCAGGCTGGGTACTACAATAGCAACAGCATCTCTTTATGACAGGAAACTGTATGGGGTGTGACTAGTTAGAGACTACAACTGTTGAGAGACTATGTGACAATCTAGGAATTGCCATGTCAGAAAATGGGTGAAAGAATAGCCAGGAGGAGTTAGTGGATGTAAAACCAGCTAATTATGTAAGCCACAAATGGCCTTATGGCAGGAGAAAAAGACAGTGTAAGAATCTAATGCGTTAAAGTTGTATGTCCATATGTTTAATGTTTTTACAATTGCAAGTCGTGTAATGTAATATGTGTGATTTTGTTGTTTGTTGAGACATCACCTAAACAAAAATATATAAAAGAAAAGAAAGAAGAAATTAAAAAGGCGGCCAAATACACACAACAAAACCCAGAAAAATTAAAATAAAAAGACAAAGAAGATACAAAACACTAAAAAATAATGAGGTAGACACTTTGTTTTCAGTAATGACTTTAAATGTAAATGGTCAACATACCCAATGCAAACAGCAGAGAGTTGCAGAATGGATAAAAAGACACAATCCATGTTTTTGCTGCCTACAATACACATTAGACATAAAGACACAAACAGAGTGAAAATATAAGGACAGAAAAAATATTCCATGTAACCATTAAACAAAAAAGAACTAAGGAGACCATGATATCAAATAAAAGAGACTTTAAATGAAAATATGTTACAAGAGATAAGGAAGCAATTCATCAAGAAGACATAACAATTTTAAATGTATATGCACCTAACAGCAATACTCCAAGCTACATTAAACAAATATTAGTAACAGGGAGAAATAGAAAACTCCACAACAATAGCTAGGGACTTTAACACACTACTTTGAATTCTAGACAGAACATCTAGAGAGATCACTAAGAACACTGAGATGGTAATAAAGCCATAAGCCAATTTGACCTAAGGGTGTATACAGAACGCTTCACTCATCAGCAGAAGAATACACATTTTTCTCCAGTGCACATTATCATTTTCCAGAATAGACCCTATGCTAGGGCAGAAAACAAGTCTCAACCAATTTTAAAAGATTGAAATTATACAAAACATCTCCACTGACTGCACAATATGAAGCTAGAAATCAATGACAGGAAAAAAAATTTAAACTAAATAATATACTACTAAAAACTATTGATTCATAGAAAAAAAAAATCAAAAGTAGAATTTAAAATTTCTTAGAATCAAACAAAAATGAAAGCACATCATATCATTGCAGCAAAAGCAATACTCAGAAGAAAATTCATAGCACTAGATGCCTATGTTAAAAAAAAAAAGAAAGCCAAAATCAATAACTTAAATCAACAATTTAAGTAAATAGAAAAGGAAGAGAACTAGAAGCCTAAAGTTACTAGAAAATGAAATAATAAAAATAAGAGCAGAAATAAATGAAATACAGAAAAAAATCAACAAAACCAAAAGTTGGTTCTTTGAAAAAGATAGATAAAATAAAGTTAGTCATATTGACAAAGGAATCCTGGTATGGCTCTGTAGGATAAACACTGGACCATAGACGTGTTTGAACCACAAGCTCGGTGGTTCATACCCACCAACACCTCAAAACCACCTCAGAAACCCTATACAGCATCACTATAAGTCAGAACCAACTCAAGGGCACTTAACAGCCAACAATAACATAGTGACAAAAGGAAAAATAAGTGAGAAGAGGCAAATAACCAAATTAAGAACTGAAACTGCAGACATTACAACAAATCCAACTGAGACAAAGAAGATTTTAACAGATTGCCATGAAAAATTGTACTCCTATAAATTTAAAACCTAAATAATATGAGCAAATTCCTAGAAACACTCTGCCTACTTAAACTAACACAAACAGAGGCAGAAAATCTAAATAGACCCATTACAAAAGAAGAGATTGAAAAGGTCGTCAAAAAATTACCCAGGACCAGTTGGTTACACTGAGGAATTCTACCATTCAGAGAAGAGCTGACACCAATCATACACAGACGCTTCTATGAAGGAACACTCCCACACTCTTTCTATGAAGCCAGCATAACACTGATTCCTGAACTAGGTAAAGACATCACGCAAAAGAAAGAGGTCTGTGTTGGAAGAAGCGCAGCCAGAATGTTCGTTAGAAGCAAGGATGGCAAGACTTCGTCTTTCGTACTTTGGACATGTTATCGGAAGGATCAGTCCCTGGAAAAGGGCAGCATGCTTGAAAGTGGAGGGTCAGCAAAAAAGAAGACTCCCAATGAGATGGGTTGACTCAGTGGCTAAAACAATGGCTTAAACATAACAACAATTGTGAGGATGGTGTAGAGTCACTATGAGTTGGAATTGACATGACAGCACCTAACAACAACAACAAGTGGGAAAAGAAGTAAAACTCTTCTATTCATAGATTTCATGATCCTACATATAAGATCCTAAAGATTGCAGTGGAAACTTCCTTGAAATAATAGAAGAATTCAGCAGCGTTGGAGGGTACAAAAACAGCACACAAAAATCAGCTGAAATTTTGAAGGACTTCTTCCTTCTTGGATCAACTATCAACACTCACGGAAGCAGCAGTCAAGAGATCAGACGACGTATTGCATCAGGCAAATCTGCTGCACAGGAACTTTTTAAAGTGTTAAAGAGCAGAGATGTCAGCTTGAGGACTAAGGTGCGCCTGACCCAAGCCATGGTATTTTCAATAACCTCATATGGTTGTGAAGGCTGGACAACGAAAAAGGAAGATTGTAGAAGAACTGATGCCTTTGAATTATGGTGTTGGAGGAGAATACTAAATGGGCTGACAAAAGAACCAATAGATCTGTTTTGGAAGAAGTGCAGCCAGAGTGCTCCTTAGAGGCCAAGATGGCCAAACTTCGTCTCTCATACTTTGAACTTATTGTCAGGAGGGAACAGTCGCTGGAGAAGGATATCTTGTTTGGTAAGATGGAGGATCAGAGAAAGAGAGGAAGACCCCCAACAAGATGGATTGGCCTGGTGGCAGCATCCATGGACTCAAGTGTGGCAACAGTAGTGAAGTTGGCCTAGGATCGGATATTGTTTCGTTCTGTTGTGCATAAAGTCACTAGGAGTCGGTGCCAACTCGATGGCAGCTAACAACAACAACATCTCAGTTCACTAGAATGGTGGCTGGAAATCAAATGATCTAGATAATGGAATTTCATAATTAACTTATTAAAGAAGTTCAATGAAACGTTATAAGATTTGACACTAATAACCACCCACTCTTCGAAAATTGTCTTCTTTGGATTCCATGACATTCCATGCTACTCATTATTTTCCTATGTCCTGACCATTCCTCTGATCATTACTTGTTTCTCTTATTCCTCAGCATCCCACCAATGGTTTTCAAGCTTCTTTCCTCAGTAACTTTTCTCTGCACCCTTTCCTTAATGCTGTCTGTCTTTCCCATACCTTCAACAATAGCATTGTTATCTCATATTCTTTATGGTGGGCAGATAAAGAAAGGAAGAAGAGATGGCAAGGAAGGAATAACTTCCTTCATCCCTCTAAAACCTTTTCCTGAAAATTTCCACCCAAGCTCTAGACCTCTCTTCTAATTCAAAAATGAACCTACCCACTTCAAACATTTAAACAGAAATTCGAACCATCTTTCCCCACCACCACCACTAATAGTTTTACTGAGATATAGCTATAAAATAAAGTCTATATAGGAGGAGGCTTCAAAAAGTTCAAAGAAAAGAAATCCATTATCTTTTCACTTCATTTTTCCAAGAACCTTATGAAACCCCCTTACGTTTTAATGTTCAATTTGAGAAAGTTTGTCATACATGTATACAAACACCCATGGCACTATCACCACAATGAAGATAACAAACATGGATCACCACCAAAAGTTTCTTCATGATCCTTTAAATCCCTTTCTTTCCCATCATTCTGTGCACCTGCAACCCTTTCTAGCCTTCCCCCTCACCAAATAAACTGAAGTGCTTTCTGGCTCTAAAAATTTGTTTGTATTTTCAAGTTTTATATAAATGGAATCAGTTTGCACTCTTTTTGGTCTGTCTTCTTTCATTCGGCACACTTATTTAGAAGTTCATCCATGTTGTAAAGTGTATCTGCAGTTCATTCTTTTTTATTGCTAAGAAGTACTGCAATTAAAGAATTATACTATAATTTGCTTAACTTGTTGATGGAAACTTGGATTGTTCGAACAGTTTTGTGCTGTAAAGCTGTCATGAACATTTGTGTGCAGGTCTTTGTATAGATGTTCAATTTCTTTTCTCTGGGGTAAATACTTTGGAGAGAAATTATTGGAACATGTGGTACATACATGTTTAATTTGTTAACTAACTTTCAAATGATTTTATAAATGATTGAACCATTTCACATTCCCACAAGCAGTATATAAGAGTTCTGTTCCTCCACATCCTTTTCAGTACTTGGTATGGTCAATGTTACAGATTGAATTGTGTTCTCCCAAAATGTGTCAACTCAGGTAGGCTATGATTCTCATATTGTGCAACTATTCTCTATTTTGTGATGTTGTTGTTGTTAAGAACCGTGGAGTCAGTTCTGACTCATAGTGACCCTGCACAGGGTTTCTGAGGCTGTGAATCTTTACAGAAGCAGAAAACCTCATCTTTCTCCCACAGAACAGCTGGTAGTTTCGAACTGCCGACCTTGAGGTTAGCAGCCTGATTCGTAACCACTATGCTATGATGTTAATGCCACTACTCTTCCGTCAGTGTGCAGTACTGTGGTGGCTTGTATGCTACTGTGATACGTGTGTATGCATATCAACAGTGTCACCCAAGATGAACAGGTTTCAGCAGAGCTCCCAGACTAGGAAGAAGGAGAGACACTGGAATGACACTGGAAACATCAAAAGAAGATGGAGTGAGGTGGGGCTTGATGGTGGATTAGGGAGAAAGACTGTGCAGAACTTCACCAGTAATAACACGGAATACAGGGCAAAACAAGTTCAAAGGATGGTCCCAGAACTCTGAACTTCATATAAAGGGATATTTAAGAGGATCAAAGTGAGTTTGGAGCAGAGGCCAGAAAAGAGGTGTTTTCTGATTTGCAGGGACCCGTGAGTTCTGGAGCAGCCATTTTGAACAGGAAAGAGCAGATACAAGGTTGAGAGAGCACTCCCATCACAGAGATCTGATAAATAAAGGTACGAACATTTCTTTTTTGTTCTTTTATTTTTCTCTGTCTGCCCACCTTCATTCTTGGGACATGGAAGGAATTGCAATCATTGTAGTGACACAAAGTGTATGGTTTTGTTTTTTTTTTATGTGGGATTGATGATCTGTTGTGTAAACCTTCACTCAATTCATAATAAAAAAAGTTTTTTTTAAGTATTTCTACAAAATCAAAGAAATCTTTATTAAACAGAAATCTGAAAATCTGAAGCTATTGTTTCTCAACATGTCCACCATCTAGGTCTATACACTTCTGAAGGCATTGTTTACATTGTTGCAGGATAATGCATTGGATAACAAGGTCAGTTTGAACTGTAAAGTTGGCAGTTCAAACCCACCAGCTACTCCTCAGGTTGCTATGAATTGGAACCGACTCTATGGAACTTAACAATAGCAACAGCTACCCTTCCCTGAAGAAATTAACTTACACCACATTAAAATGTCAGTTTTGGCATTCTCAAGGGACTCAAATTATGTTCCTTTTGAACGTTCTTTGAGTTTGGAGAACAAAAAGATGTCTGAAGGGGTAAGATCAGGGCTGTAGGGTGACTGGGTAAGGTTTTCCAATTAAATTATCTTAAAGCAGCCCTTACTACCCTCAAAGAACAAGCAGATGCATTGTTATAATGGAAAAAAAAATTCCTTAGTGAGACTTTCCTGACTTTTTTTTTAAATCAATGCAGTTTTCCACTTTCTTAAAACTAATAAGCCCCTGTGATTGTTCTGTGCCCTTCAAGAAAATCTATCAAGATTATCTCTTAGGAATCCCAAAACACAATTGCCATAACCTTCTAAGATGACTGCTCTGCCTTGAATTTAATTGTCCCGTGAGATGCTCTTGAAAACCACTGTTTGCATTAGAACTTCTTCTCTTCATTGTATTGGTAAATCCAAGACTCATCCTAGGTTACAATTCATTCTATAAAATTGTCTTCATTAACTTTGATCTTTCTTAAATGAAAGCTCAGCTCTTGGAACTAGCTGGTCTTTATGCAATGCTTTCGGCATCCATGGAGCAAAAGCTTGCTAAGGTCAAGAAGTTTAGTTAAAATGGAAAATCCCAGGCCATGTGAGATCCCAGCTTCAGTAGCTATCGCATCAATGGTAATTCTACAGTCTTCTTCCAACAGTTTCTGGACTTCGGTCATGGGTTCTTTATTCGTTGAGGCTGGCCGTCTTCCCTCTCTTGGCTCATCTTTGAGGTCTTCCCAGCCTTCCTTAAAATACTTGGTTCATCTAGAAACTGTTTTTTTTTTTATGTGGGAAAACATTCTTATAAACTTGTTCCAAAGCTTCAATTATTTGGAAAGATGTCTACTTGAGTTTTGCTTAAGACTAAGACAGTGTATTACTGAGAAGGATTTTCTGAACTGGTTACAGAGACATGTTTGAAATAAACCCTTGCATAAGAACACAAACTCTAGTAGCAGTAATTTTATTGTTGTTGTTAATTGCTGTCGACTCAGTTCCAACTCATAGCAACCCTGTATAGTGCTTTTGAGGAGCGACTGATGACTTTGAACCACCGCCCTTGAGGTTCAAACCAACTTGGAAGTCCTGTGCATTAACCCACAGCACCACACCAGGACTCCAAAATAATTTTTTTAACTTATCCTCATATCTATATATATGTTTTTGTTGTTGCTAAGTGCTGTTGAGTCTGTTCTGACTCATAGCGACCCTGTATAGGGTTTCTGAGGAACAGCTGGTGTGTTTGAACTACTGACCTTGTGGTTTGCACTCCAGTGCTTATTCTACAGTGTCACACCAGAATATACAGTCATTCCAATAATCTTACCGTTTCTTTCCATTTTTTAAATATTTGCTTTATTTTCAGTTTCTTCTGCAGCTAGAACTTATTATCACAATATTAAAGTTTGAGAGAACTATTGAATGAATTCCACCAAAGGGGAAACACATAAATCAGAGAAAAACAGTAGTCTTAGTTGCCTAATTCTGGTCTTATTTTATCCAACAAGTTTTCATTAATCAAATATGGCAGCCCCAAAAAGGATCATGTTGTCTTTCTGATCATCCTTTTCATTGATTACATGCCCTTGACTCCACCCAATAAGCATTTATAAAGAAGATAATAATAGTGATGATCTCAGTGAAGTAAAATTGTTCATAAGCACAAGATTTGGAGTCAGGGAACTTGGACTTGAACTCATTTCTGTCACTTACAGAATGATCTTGAGCAACTCAGTTGATCTGAAATGTTTACTCATTTCTTCCAACTGTATCTTTTACTATTCTTTCTCTTGCTCACTTCAGTCAAACCACATTGGTCTCCATATTTTAGTTCTTGGACACACCAAAAAACTTCTTCTCCAGGCCTTTGTAATTGCTATTTCTTCTGCCATCAAGAGACTCCCTCCAAAATTCTTTGCCCAAATTTTGCCCCATTAGAGAGGTCTTTCTGACCACTTTTTATAAACTAGCATTCATGCACACTTCTCATATTTCCTGTCCCTTACTGTTTAACTGTTCTCCATAGAATTGAGCACCATTTGATATATATCTAAAGGTATTTGTTTATTGTCTGTCTTTTCTCACTTGTGCATAAACTTCATAACAACAGGGTATTTAGTTCACTATGTATTCCCAATGCCTGTGGCAGAATTACTGTTGTTGTTATGTGCCATCAAATTGGTTCCAACTCATAGTAAGCCTATGCACAACAGAACGAAACTGCCTGGTCCTGAGCCATTCTCACACAGCAGTTGTTATGCTTGAGCCCATATGGCAAAGTAGGACATTGATAAGTAGTGTTAAATGAACATACTGAATTAATAAATAACAATACCTTTCCTAGTCGGTTCATGGAGTCCCTAGGTGATATAAATGGTTAAGCACTTGACTGCTCATTGGAAGTTTGGTGGTTTGAACCCACCCAAATTGCCTCAGAAAAAAGGCCTGTGATGACTTGTTTCAGAAAAGTCAGATTTGAAAACCTGATTCATAGAGTTGTTATAAAAATTAAAAGAACTAAAATGAATACAGAGAAATGCATGGAGGGGATTATAATCATTGTAATGAAACAAGGTGTATGATTTGATGAATGTAAACTGATGATCTGCCCTGTAAACTTTCACTCAATTCACAATAAAAACTTAAAACACACAAACACAAAAAAAACCTATACAGGGTCCCTATAAGTCAGAACCAACTCCATAGCAATTACAATAACATTAAAGAAGTGATTACTTTGCTAAAAAACAAAACAAAAAAAATTAAAATAAAACACTTTGTAGAAGGCTACATAAATGGAATGCTCTTACTACAGTAAACAGACTTTTTAAGTGATATTTATGCAGCTATGGATCATTTTTGCAAAGCCAAATAGATTGAGAAGAAATGAGCTCTCTCTTTGAAATGTAAACCTAACATTGGAAACATTAAGAACTCTAAAAGGCAATCACATCACTCTACATAGTTGACCATTTTGAGAACTTTAAAACAAATCTAAATACTACTCTAAGTCCATTATAACTCATAATATTAAGAACAAAGTTGTTCAACTGATAACTAGTTTGAGAGCCAGGACTCTTGTCAATGTTATTTCTTACATGAGTAGGTAATTTCCACTACTCATACTTTCACTTTAAAGACTTAGAGAAGCAGTGGACGTTCTCAACAGCATAATTGTCCACTGTTGTTCTTGAGTAGTGCTGTTGAGTAGGTTGTGACCCTGTATAGGGTTTCCAAGGAGAAGCTGGTGAGCTTGAACAGCCAACCTTGAGGTTCAAACAACTTTGCAGTCTGGCACATTAACCTACAGCACCACACCAGGACTCGTATGTGAGTTTATTTCAGCTATTTATTGATTCCAGGCTTGTGCCAAGTAAGTGGATGATCTAAGGATCCTATGCCTCTTTGAGAGTAAGAACAATTTTTCATTTCCTCTGAAACTTTGGAGATCATTGGCTAGGGAAAGAAAAGAATTAATGAAAAAGAAGTCCTTGAGATATAAGTCAGCTGCCTCCACATGACAAATAATAAGACTCATGAAAAATTCAAAGGTCTATACAAAAAGAATGCTTATATCAAGTATTGGAGTCCTGGGGTGGTGCAGTAGGATAAGCAATAAACTGCTAACCCACCAGCCACTCCTCAGAAACCCTACACAGGGTCACTATGAGTCAGAACTAACTAGATGACACTTAGCAACATTTATAAATGTTATAAATGCTAATAGACTACATATTCAGCTATTAAATGATTGACAGTCTGCATTAAGTAGGCTTGGAATTGTTTTTTGTTTTGTTTTGTTTTCCTTTCAAAATCACCCCGAAATACGTAGAATTTTGTTTACTATACTGTGGATTAATCTTGTCTTGTGAAAGTATCATAAATGGCATTTAAACAACTCAATCTGTTCTTTCTATTTTTATTCAAGGACAAAGTCTCTTGGAAAATTTCAAGGATTCAGAGCAACTCCAGTATTCAGCATCAAGTACTCTAGCTTCTCTCTTCATTCCATGATTATACGGCAAGGATCCCACCAAATGAACAGAACGAAAAGAATGTCTTACATTCCAGTAAGGCACCCTTTTGAAAACAGGTGTTTTTCAAATGTCGTTCTGATGACCCTGTGACGTAAGACAGGTCTCATTGTTATCCAATTACTATTAAGTAATAATGGTAGGATTTATTTACAGTTCTTCCTATAAAATGATTTCAAGAAGTAGATAAAGTCTACAGAGGAGAAAAATGCTGGCATTCTACACAGAGATAAGATCATTCTTAATTTCTGATATACTGAGTTTATGGCTATAGCAGGAGTCAGATGGGAGAAGAGATGCTCTTTGTTCAATAGCCTGCTAATGTAAGAGATACACAGTAGTTTAAACTAGTACATTGTTGAATCCTTCTTTTGCAGGGTTAGGATTTTGATATTCTTCTGGAATATCTATTTCAACTTAGATACCCTCTAAAGAAAAATCAGAGTAGGCATTTTTGTGTATATAACAATTTGAAGCACAATGCTGACATCTAGTGTATTGACTGATTTTTCTCCTTTAAAAAAAAAAAAAAAAAAGGTTACAATACAGTTTAAAAATGGCAAACTTTTGTTAAGAACTTACTATGTGCCATGCGGAATCCTGGTGTGGCACTGTAGGGCAAGCACTGGACTGCTAATCTCAAGGTCAGCATTTCAAACCTACCAGAATCCCTTTATAGGGTTCCTGTGAGTCAGAACTGATGAACGGCACTTAACAACAACATGCCATGTATTATGCTAAGTACCTTAAATGTTATCACCATATTTATCTTCATTGACTTGTGAATGATGCATTATTACCACACTTATTTTACAAATAAGAGAAAAAAACATTTTTGAGAGTTTAATCTCATTTTCTTATTGTGAAAGTCAGGGTTCAAGCCCAGATCTGTCTGACTTCAATTGGAGCACTTAATCATTATGTTAAAGGAATCAAGTAGGATTCTTTTCTTTTTTTTTAAGATTTTATTGTAAATTATGTAGGTTTACATGGGAGAACAACAGTTTTACATTCATCCTATTGTATTTCATTTCATTTCAATGATTACAGTCCCCTCCATGCATCGTCAAATAACCAAAGGGTACACCCCACAGGTCCACTCCAACCCCACCCCCCAGCCGTCAGCACACAACTCCTCTCCCTCCCTGAGTCCAGTGTTCCCAGCTGCTCTGTCTGTCCACGTCATTGTCTCTGTCTCCATCCTTGGCATCACTGCCTCTCTGAGTAGGGTCACTAGGATTCTTTTCATAAATGCCAAATTTATTTACACGTTTTCTCCTGGAGGACATGTTTGTACAGACTTCCCTCAGGGCTGTTCTTAAGGATGCGCAGGGACTATATAACAAAATCAAGACATTAAAGCAAGAGTTGGGCTGGCTCAAAGCCACAGGCCTCAAAGTTGTTGTTCCCAGAGTTATTCCTTTTACTTCTCATTTTTCCTAAGAGCAGAGTAGAGTCTAACAGAGTCTTCTGGATAAATTCTAGTTACCTCTGGGTATTTCAAAGAGGTAAATGCTTATCCCAGGAGCAGTGTGCATTACAGCCCAGCTCTTTGTAGGGTGAGCCTACCTTTTCTCAAGTTAGCTTGTTTCTTCTTTTAGACTGGCTGCACCAGGAAAGCAGAACTTTTGCCTTACTCATTTTTAAAGACACAATGCTTGGCACATAGCGGGTACTCAGTAAATGTGTTGAATAAATGATTGAAAGGTTGAAATTTTTGTGTTATTTTCTTTTCACCTTTTTATTTAAAATATGCAGCCGTTTGGATTTAGTCGCTTTGCACCTGCTGCTAAGAAGGTTATGGTGAATATTATTCTCAAATAGACTGCTTATCTTCCCTCAGTTAGAAAGCATGGCCCCCAGGGCCTGCTAGTAACTCTGCTACTCCACTGTCTCCATCCAAATGCTCTTTCAAGACAGTCTTCTAGTTCCCTGACTTTTTCCCTATAGCATACTTTCCCATTGTTGTATGTTGTTTTTGTTAAGTGCCATCGAGCTGGTTCAAACCCATAGCAACCCTGTATAGGGTTTCTGAGGCACAACTGGTGAGCTTGAATTGTTGACCTTGCAATTCAAATCGACTTTGTAGTCTAGTGCATTAACCCACAGCACCACACCAGGACTCCCCATTGTTGTATATTCTAATGTAAAAATAAATAAAATGTTTTAATACCCACCTGTTTCCATGGATTCAATTTTGACTCAAAGCAGCCCTCTAGGACAGAAGAGATATGCCCCATAGGGTTTCAAAGACTTTAAATCTTTAGGGGAGCTGACTGCCACATCTTTCACTCTTGGAGCAGCTGGTGGGTTTGAACCACTGAACTTCTAGTTAACAGCCAAGCACTTAACCTCTGTGCTAACAGGTTTGTAAAACTCTTATATACAGATTTCCAGGGCAAAATGGTTGATGCGCTGAGCAACAAAGACATTGGAAACCAAGTGAAACAGATATACAGATATCAATTTCTGGAACCCTGAAAATCAGACTGAGAGATGGATTAAATGCCAACTGGAAGAGAAAGCTAAACAGGAGCAGCAAAAGAGAAGAAAAATGGGTAGACTGCCGGCCTAGAGCAACAGAGCAACACAGTCATCTTGAACTTTTGTGAGCACCTGTAGATACAATGGCCTGTAGGCCCAGGCAGGCAGTAAGCAGGGTATGGTTCTACCTTGTTCCTGCACCCTCCTGGTAGCCAGTCCCTGCCATCATCAACACAGCTGTCAGTGGCACTCCCTTCTGTGCAGGCTCTGCGTTACTAAGGGTCAGGAACTGGACATAGCACCCTTGCTTCTGGAGGTACAGGAATCTGCCTTGAACTACACTACACAAAAAACAAAAGAGAATTGTCTTCACACTTTCAGTCTCTATCACATCCACCAGAAGACAGGTGGTACATGCCAGAGGCCACAACAACATGCAATCATAAATTAAATATAAATATGACACCACAATGAGTCAGAGAAAGCAGACTATTTTAGCTTACACAAAGAAACAAGACAGAGTGACTCAAACAAGTCATCAAAATACAGAGTCAGAAACTATAATTCCAGAAATAGTATCAGAACCACTTAACAGAGAATTTAAAAGAATGATATTTTGTCCCTTCAATGGATTAAGAAAATGACTGAGAAAACTGCATATGAAATCAAGAAAAAAACAGACAAAATTTTAGAAGAATTTAGGAAATAAACTGACAAAATACATGAAAAAATTAAAAACCATACAAAAAGATCAATTAGAAAGCCAGAGATTAACATTAAGATTTCAGAAATAGATAATACACTGAAACGACAATGAAGTAGAGTTGACTCAATAGAAGACTGAATTACTGAGCTTGAAAACAAATCTCTCAATATTCATCTTAGAGGAGCAATCAGTTCTTTCAGCTTGAGAAATGCTGAGCATGTTCTTCTCTTTTGATTTTCTAAGTCCAGGTCTTTGCACATTTCATTATAATATCTGACTTTGTCTAATCCAAATGCCCTTTGAAATCTGTTCATTTCTTTTACTTCAATAGTTCCTCCAGTCACTTTAGCTTCTCTATGCTCAAGAGCAACTGTCAGAGTCTCTTCTGTCATTCACGTTGGTATTTTCATTTTTTCTGGTCTTTTTAATGACCTTTTGCTTTCTTCATGTATAATGTTCTTGGTGTCATCCCACAACTCTTCTGGTATTCAGTAACAGGTGTTTAATGCAACATATCTGTTCTTGAAATATATTTAAATTCAGATGGGAGATAAAAAAGGATATATTTTAGCTCTCCTGAACTTGACTTAATTTTCTTCAACTTCATCCTGAACTTACATATGAGCAACTGATGGTCCGTTCCACAGTTGCTCCATGACCCTGTTTTAGCTGATAATATTGAGCTTCTCCATTGTTTCTTCCCACAGATGTAGGCTATTTGATTCCTGTGTGTGTGCGTTCCATCTGGTGAGGTCCAGGTGTATAATCACCTTTTATGTTGTTGAAAAAGAGTGTATATAATGAATATGTCATTGGTCTTACAAAATAATATTGTGGGATTCCCAGAATCATTTCTATCAACAAGGCTATATTTCCCAACTTTGTTTATACTTTCACATTCCAATCACCAGTAATTACAAATGCATCTTGATGGAATGTTTGATGAATTTTAGACTGAATAATTTGGCATGGTAGGATTTTTCACTTTCATCATCACTGGTTTTAGTGGATGGTATATAAATTTGAATAATATTGGAATTAACTGATCTTCCTTGTAGGGATATGAATATTATACTATCACAGACAGCATTATACTGCAGGATAGATCAAGAAATGCTCTTTTTGATGATGAATGTGATGCCACTCTTTTTCAATTTGTTATTCGTGGCATAGTAAAACATATGACTATCTGATTCAAAATGGACAACTACAGTCCATTTCATCTCACTAATCACTAGTATTACCTTTGTTTTATTGTGTGGATCATGACAAGCTATGGACAACATTGCAGAGAATGAGCATTCTGGAATACTTAATTGTGCTCATTAGGAACTTGTACATTGACCAAGAGGCAGTTTTTTTTTTTTTGTTTTTTTTTAATAGAACAAGGGAACACTGAATGGTTTAAAAATGGGAAGTGTGTCTACTAGAGTTGTATTCTTTCACCATATTTATTCAATCTGTATGCTGAATGAATAATTTTAGAAGGTGTCATTAGGGTTAGAGGAAGACTCATTAACAAACAGCAATAACACAACCTTGCTTGTTGAAAGTGAAAAGGACTTAAAATACTTACTGATAAAGATCAAAGACCACAGCCCTCAGTACGGATTGCACCTCAATGTAAGGAAAACAAAAATCCTCACCACTGAACCAATAAATAACATCCATACAAAAAGACCATAGAAGACTTGATGCTTTTGAGTTATGGTGTTGGAGGAGAATATTGAAAGTGCCATGGACTGCCAAAAGAACCAATAGATATATTTTGGAAACAGTGCAGCCAGAGTGCTCCTTGGAGGCCAAGATGGCCAAACTTCGTCTCTCATACTTCAGATATATTGTCAGGAGGGACCAGT
>NW_006408534.1:5103878-5108572 GCF_000296735.1 Chrysochloris asiatica | reverse complement strand
AAAGCCTAATATTTATGTGGGATAGTATCCAGAAGAATAATTTATGTGTGATTGGAATTCCAGAAGAAGAAGAGAGGGAAAAAAATAGAGAGAATGTTATCCAAGAGTTGTTAAAAGAAAACTTCGCTAACATCATAAAAGATAAGAAGATAACCATTCAAGAAGCTGAACAAACTCCAAACAGGATAGACCCCAAAAGAAAATCACCAAGACATACTATAATCAAACTTTAAAAATACAAAGACAGAAACCAAATCCTGAGAGCAATTCAGGAAAAATGAAGTTACCTACAAAGGAGAATTTATAAGACTAAACCCTGATTTCTCAGAATCCATGCAGATAAGAAGAAAATGCGATGGCATATATAAAATCCTGAAAGAAAAAAACTGCCAACCAAAAATCATGTACTCACCAAAATTGTCCATCAAACATGATGGCAAAATTAGGACATTTCCAAATAAACATAAATCAAAAGAACTATTAAAAGCCAAACCAGGATGGCGGCTAGGGTGGAGGTGCAGTGAAGTTTGCCATCAGCAATAACACAGAATACCAGGCAAAGCAGATCCAGGGCAGAGCTCCAAAACTCGGAACCACAGAGATAGGAATATTTTAAAAGTTTGAAGACTTATAGCTTGTGAAATTTGGAGCTGAAGTAAAAAATCGTGTACTTTTGAATCTGCTGGGCTGGGCTCAGAGGCCTAAAGCCGATATCCTGGGTGAGACCAAATGGCAAGACCAAACAGGGGGAGCAGAAACACCATGGAAAAATGCCATGGGAACCTTGGGACAAAGGTGGGCAATATACTTTGACAGTTTTGTTTCGTTCTGATTTTCTTTTTTTTTTTTGATATTTGGTCATTGGCATGCCCACTGTTTGCTCACCTCCATTCTGGCGACTACAGGGAGAGCCTGAGCGTGTGGCCACCCTCCCACCCTCACCACTGATGGGTTCTTCTACCACGCATGCGCACAGATACTCAGACCAAGAGCAGGCCCTGAACTTTTCTGAACGGGGCTGTAAAGAGGGAAAGAGAATTTCAAAACAAAACAGGCCAAAAATTAAATTAAAGCCTGAGCTATAGCATAACAACCAACACTGGCATCAGTCTCTCAGGCAGCTTTGAAAGCAAGAAGCTGAAGAGAGAACATTAAAGTCATACTCATATTAAGCTACAGATTTTTTTTCCCTTCTTTTTCTTCTCTTCCTCCTCTCCCTCTTCTGTGATTAGAGACTGCAGTATTCAGTCTCGTTTTTGTTGTTGCTGTTTTTAAATCTTTTTCTTTCTTTCACCATTTTTTCCTGCTGGTGTTGTTTTGCTGTTATATGCCCCTCCCACCCCTTCTGCCTTTGGAGGACTCTTTGTCTCCTTATATTACACAAGAAGAGTCAAAAACTGCTGCCATATAGCCAAGCTACAACCACACTCTATAAAACACCAAAACCCAGGCAAGAATCAATAGCAACTGCCATATGCCAGGGAGACAGACAACACCTGTGAAAGTTACTCTGAATTAAGCAATAAGAAGAGTGAAAAAGGAAGCCCACATCCTAATCACATCTTCCTGGAAGCAATCAGAAAGCATAAAAAACTACCAAAACACATACTCAATTAAGTATTAAAGCCACAGATAAACATTAAACATGTCCAAGAAGCAAAAACAGATGACCATATCAGCACATGTCCAGAAACAAGATAAAATGTCTGAGACAAATGACCTAGAAGTAGACCTGGACTCCATTCAGGAAGGAGAGCAGGCCTTGGGAATGCCTGAGAAAGAATTCAGAAAAAATGATTATAAAATGTTTCAAAACACTTTACAATGGAGTTGAGAAAAATAAGGATGAAGTCAGGAAAGTGCTACAGGAACAATCAAATAAGACAGATACAGCATTGGAAACAATTCAAAACCTACAGAAAAAGATCCAAATGATCAATAACAAAATATCAAAAAAAAGAGAACACTCTGAAAGGGCATAGTAGTAGAATAGAGGAGGTGGAAGGCAGAACCAGTGAGCTGGAAGACAAATCTCTCAATACCACTAAGATAGAAGAACAACCACAAAAAAGAATAAAAAATTCTGAAGAAGGTCTAAGATTCATGTTGAACAACATGAAGAGGAATAACTTAAGAAAAGCCAAACCAACCTAACTAAAGGGAGTTCTTTGGACACAGAACAGACAACAACCTGAGATGAACATAAGTAACAATATCACCCAGACCTCAATCCAGATAGAGAAATAGTCTAACTAAAGCAGACCCAAAACACTTGAAAATAGGGAATGATATACCATTTGCAACAACCACAACAACAAAAAGCCATGAAGTAAAAAGAGGGAATAATGTAATTACAGAACTTCCGAATGAATGAGAAATCAAGTATATTTCAAGAAACAAAAATAAACTTAATCGCAACCCTAAAACTAGACTAAACCTACTCCTTTGCCCAATCCCTATCTCTAACACTAACCCTAGTCCTAACCAAACCCAAAATTTAAAGAAATGCTAGGTCTAGTCTAGACTTAGCCACAGTCCTAACCCTAACTCTTACTCCTAAATCCTTCAAATAAAAAATAGATGAAATCTGTAATTATGACAAATATTATTTTTCAGATTAGTTTTTTTAAATTATTAGATGCAAGCAACGTAAGTAACAAGTCCAATGCTATGCTTGTGTTAATTTCATCAAGCATGATACAGCAGTTTCCAGGGCTTTCCTTTTAATTTAGTTGGGCCAGCCTAGATTTCAACTTTCATGCTTAGACCTTAAAAGAACCTGTTTAAGTTCTTCTAGACTAGTTAATTTTTACTCACCATTCGCATGTACAGTATATAATGGATTCTCTATGAATGTGAGTTTAATATAAGAAAATCTAACACAAGCTAACATTGACCAATCACTGGGCATATTCAACTTCCCACATTAGCACAGCACACACACTATTTCATTCCACAATACTAATAGAAAAGCATTATTACTGTTTCAGTTTTACAGATTATAAAAACAGATTTTTAAAAAATACAAGGTTAGGATTCAAGTCAATATTTGACTCTAAAACCAACAGTTTTTACAACTCCAAGTACAAATTTTTGGTTTATTTTACTCTTTTTGGTTGAGAAAAGAAAGTGCCTTTTCTATCTAGGTACTAGGACTGTATTTTCATATGAAAATGCTCTTGACATTTACTTGAAGCTGGGTTCAGGTAGTAATGCCTTCTTATACTCTACAAAAATGCTTCTCTTTTATTCAGCATCCTGTAATTCTCTTCTGGGAATTATCTATAATAAACTAATTTAAATCAATGAGTGTCTGCAGTTGTTTCTTCTTATTTTGAGTTCTGCTCCATCAGCAAATGAAGATCCCAAAAACTTTGTTCCATCCACATCATTACGGGTAACTCTACTTTAAGAAGGCAGCACTTAGTCCAATTTTGAGTGCCTTCCAACCTGAGGGCTCATCTTTCAACTATTCATAAGGTTTTCAGCAGCTCAGAAGTCTGTTTTAGTTCGGAAGCTCCTCTAAAACCTGTCCTCCATGGTTGACCCTGCTGGTACTTGAAATGCTGGTGGTATAGCTTCCAGCATCACAGCAACACGCAAGCCATCTCAGTGCCATAAACTAATAGATTAATGGTGTAACTTTGTGATATACAGGTAGAATTACTTCATAGACAAACTTGAGGCAGAAATTTCTGAGTTTACTTTGAAAACACTTTACATTGTTTTCTTTAAGGAAATATTAAATTTATGAAGACATGTTTTACAGCCCAGCTTTATGGCCTACTTTGGTGAATGTTCTACATGAACTTCTGCTGTTGGGTGGAAGTGACCTATAAATGTCAACTTGATCAAACTGCTTTTCTCCTAATTCACTCTACCAATTATAATAACCATCTTTTTATCTAATTATTATAATTTGTCAATTTTCCCCCTTCCTGTTGAAGGAATTGGCAAAGAGCAAGGTGCCAGGAATTGATGGAATAAAACCTGAAATCTTTCAAGAAAGTGAGGTGGCACAGGAGGCACTCACATCTCTGCCAAGAAATTTGGAAGACAACTATCTGGCCAACTGATTAGAAGAGATCCATATTTGTGCCCATTCCAAAGAGAGGTGACCCAACAAAATGCAGAAATCAACAGACAATATCTTTGATATTCTGTGCTAGTAAAGTTTTACTAAAGGTAATACAGAAATGGCTGCAAGCATACATTGGCAGAGAACTTCTAGAGGTTCAAGCCAAATTCATAAGAGGATGTGGAACAAGGAATATCATTGCTGATGTCCGATGGATCTTGGCTCAAAGCAGAGAATATTAGAAAGATGTTTACCTGTACTTTATTGACTATGCAAAGGCTTTCAATTGTGTGGATCATAACTAGCTGTGGACAACATTGTGAAGTATGAGTATTCCAGAACACTTAATTGTACTCATGAGGAATCTGTACCTGGACTAAGAGGCAGTTGTTCGAACAGAACATGGAAACACTGAATGTTTTTAAATTAAGAAAGGTGTGCGACAGTGTTGAATTCTTTCACCATATTTATTCAACCTGTATGCTGAGTAAATAATCCGAGAAGCTGGCTTATATGAAGAAAAACGTGGCATCAGGATTAGAGGAAGACTCATTAACAACTTGTGATATGCAAATGATACAATCTTGCTTGCTGAAAGTGAAAAGGACTTAAAATA
>NW_006408534.1:5101960-5103373 GCF_000296735.1 Chrysochloris asiatica | reverse complement strand
TCTCATGCTTTGGACATATTGTCAGTCGCTGGAGAAGGATATCATGTTTGGTAAGGTGGAGGGTCAGAGAAAAAGAGGAAGACCCCCAGCGAGATGGATGCTCAAGCATGGCAATTATTGTGAGGTTGGCCCAGGACCGGGCAGTGTTTCATTCTGCTGTGCATAAGGTCGCTAGGAGTCAGTACAGACTCTATGGCACCTAACAACAACAACAACAATGGTTATCTTTGTTTGTTCTGCATTGGATCATCTGTGTGTTTCTAGTCTTCATCTTATTTGAAAAATGCTTGGCCATTATTATTTCTTCAAATACTTTTTCTCTACTTCTCTTTCTTTCCAATTACAACACTACTTTAAACCACTTGATATTGTCCCATAGGTCACTAATGCTGGTTTTTACCCCCAACTCTTTCTGCCTTTGCTTCATTCTGAGCTATCCTGTCTTTGAATTCACGTATCTTAGTGCCAATCTGCTGTTAACCCTATTCAAATACTATGTTTTTTAATTTATACAAGTTTCATTAGAGTCTTCTTTATTCCTCAATTTTTCTCACAATATCTTCTACTACATTCTAGCCCACATGGAGCATATTTATGAGTAGCTTTAATGTTGGACAAGTTTCAAATGAGCATCCAGACTAAGACAGACGAGAAAGAAGGTGAGATGGACTACTGCCAAATATTTAGTCACTGAAAACTGTCTGAATAGCAATGAAACACTGTCAGATAGCACCAGAATATTGTCAAATATAGTGCCGGAAAATGAGCCCCTCAGGTTGGAAGGCACTCAAATTACAACTGCCTCCTCAAAGTAGAGTTCACCGTGATGTCTCAAATGGAGTAAAGCTTTCAGGATCTTCATTTGCTGATGGGGTACAACTCAAAATAAGGAGAAACATATGTAAACATCCATTAACAATCAGATACAGAATGAACGAAGTATGAATCTAAGAAAAATCTAAGAACGAAGTATGAATCTAAGAAGTATGAATCTAAGAAAATTGTCAAAAATGAAATGTAATACATAAACACTGATGTCCTAGGCATTGTTGTTAAGTGCTGTCAAGCTGGTTCTGACTCATAATGGCTCTGTATAGGATTTCTGAGGAGTGGCTGGTAGGTTTGAACTGCTGACCTTGCAGTCTAGTGCATATTCTACAGCACCACACCAGGACTCCATCCTAGGCATTATTGAGCTGAAAAGGACTGATACTGATCATTCTAATCTGATAATCACATGGTTTATTTTTCCGAGAAAGACAAAATGAAGAGGAATCGCATTCATTATAAAAAAAAAAAAAACTTTTGAAATCTATCTTGAAGCGCAACACAGTCTGTAATAGGAAGCTATTCATACACCTACAAGGAAGACCAGTTAATATCACTATTATTCAAATTTATGCACCAACCACT
>NW_006408534.1:5086137-5101565 GCF_000296735.1 Chrysochloris asiatica | reverse complement strand
AACATATCCCACATAAAGTTAGGGAACATCTCAAGAACATATTTAATGAATTAGACACTAATGACCAAAGACCAGAGAGTTGGGGGATGATATCAAGAACATCATATAGGAAGAAAGCAAAAAAGTCATTAAGAAGACAAGAAAGAAGGAAAATAATAAACTGTATATCAGAAGACACTTTGAAACATGATCCTAAGCATAGAGATGCTAAAGCAAATGGAAGAAATGAAGAGGTAAAAGAACTGAAAACAACATTTCAAAGATAGTTCAAGTAGACAAAGTCAAATGTTGCAATGAAATGTGACAAGATCTGGAGTTAGAAAACCAAAAGGGAAGAACACAGTCAGCATTTCTGAAGCTGAGAGAACTGAAGAAAACATTCAAGTCTCAACTTGTAATGTTGAAGAAATCTATGAGCAAAATACTAAATGACGCAGAAAGTATCAAAAGAAGATGGAAGAAACACACAGAATCAATGTACCAAAAAGAAATGGTAAATATTCAATCATTTCAAGAAGTTGCATATGATTAAAAGCCAATGATAATGAAGGAAGAAGTCCAAGCTACACTGAAGGCATTGGCAAAGAACGAGGCTCCAGGAATCGATGGAATGCGAATTGATATTTTCAACACAATGGAGGCACTCACTCATCTATGCCAAGAAATTTGGAAGATAGCTACCTGGCCAACTGATTGAAAGAGATACATATTTGTGCCCATTCCAAAGACAGGTAATCCAACAGAATGCAGAAATCATCAGACAATCTCATTAATATTGTTTGCAAGTAAAATTTTGCTAAAGATAATTTTTAAAGGACCGCAACAGTACATTGATAGGGAACTGCCAGAGGTTCAAGCCAGATTCAGACAAGGACATGAAACAAGAAATAAAATTGCTGATATGAGATGGATCTTGGCTAAAAGTGGAGAATACCAGATGTTTACCTGTGCTTTATCCACTACACAAAGGCCTTCAATTGTGTGGATCATGACAAGCTGTGGACAACATTACAGAGGATGAATATTCTGGAACATTTAATTGTGCTCACGAGGAACTTCTACATACACCAAGAGGCAGTTGATCCTAATTAGGAAAAGTGTGTGCCAGGGTTATATTCTTTCACTATACTTATTCAATCTGTATGCTGAGCAAATAATTCAATAGGAAAACAAGTGCTATTGTCATGGCAACTTGACCGTATGTTAGGAGGTTGTTGTTGTTGTTGTTAGGTGCCATCGAGTCAGTACCAACTATGCACAGCAGAATGAAATACTGCCCGATCTTGGGCCAACTTCACTATTGTTGCCACGCTTGAGTCCATCGATGCTGCTACTTGGCCAATTCATCTCATTGAGGGTCTTCCTCTTTTTCTCTGACCTTCCACCTCACCAAACATGATATCCTTCTCCAGTGACTGGTCCCTCCTGACAATATGTCCGAAGTATGAGAGACAAAGTTTGGCAGGTAGGAGATTTTTTTTAAAAATTGAAGGCAACCAGCATCAGGACTCACTATATATCACAATAATACTATTATGAAAAGCTGATAAACAACCCAGGAAAGAGCACGGAAGATGATTAAATGTTAAGTAGCTTCTAAGGAAGAATTCAAGAACAAAAATGAATTAGGCCTAAGCAAAGTAGTTTGGGTCTGTTAGGCAAGGAGGTTAAAAACTGTTTTCAATTACTTAAGAAATGATCACAGGAGTAACATTTGGTCAAGTTATAAGGTTTCCTCTGAAATCTTTAAAGCAAGAACGATGGGTGTGAGGTCATTCCTACTTTAAGATAAGGCTATAAGTAATTTGACTTTTCAAGATCCTTAAAGAGGTTGTTGATTAGTGCCATCGAGTTGGTTCTGACTCATAGCAATCCTGCATAGGGTTTCCCAAGAGTGGCTGCAGTTCAAAATGACCTTGTAGTCTAGTGCTTATCCTACAGTGCCACACCATGACTCCAGAGATTACAACCTAGAAATACTGTGATGGTCATTCCCTAACAGTATAAAAACCACACAACTTAGATAATTTAGTACTCAATCTATAGTTATCAAACACTGTTCAGACACAGTCATATTCCCCAATATGTATCCAACATATTATAAATACATGTGGTTCAAATGACAACATAAAATACAATAGGTTCAAATGATTCACTGAAAGTGAGAGTAATGAGAAATATTAAAATGCCATGCATTTCTCAGAACTTGAAGTTGAAAGAACAATGCACATTTAAAGATATTACTGTCAATGTGTCAAGAAAATAACCACACCATGCTAACCATTTTAACAATTACTGTTAAAAAAGCCTCATGTAAAGGGGCTTCCAAAAGTTCATGGGAAAATTCCATTGTCCTTTAATTACATTTTTACATGAACTTTTGAAGCCCCCTCCTATTAAAACTTGATTAGCATACTTTTGAATCATCTCCATAACAATCAAGCACTGTGATTCCAGACTTCACCTACCATTTCAAATCACCACAAAACCACGATTTCACAAGTTTGAATTCTCTTGTTTGCAAAGAACTATGAGGAGCAGCAATGAAGAAGTACAGTCACATGTCTAAAAAGGAAAATCTATTACTAACGTAGATTAGTAGAGATTACAGGTTAGCAGAGCCCTGGTGTGATGCTTTAGGATAACCACTGTACTAGTAACCACACATGTCAGCAGTTCAAACCCACCAGCCGCTCTCAGAAACCCTATGCAGGGTTGTTATGAATCAGAGCAGACTCAATGGCACACGATAACAATGACATGGGTTAGCAAGTGTAGCCATACCTACTCACAAGAATAGCAACAACTATTACTGCTACAATGGTTAGTTGTTTACAAAGATGTTATCTTGGGAAACTACAAATACTCTGTCCAAAACCTTGTCAATAAGGTTCTAAAAGAAGCACGAGAATAAACCGTGATCAGTTGACCCTTAAAAGTATCATTTCATATGGCACCAAACATTCTGTGTCTGTATACAACTGGTGTAACTTCACTAAATTTTGTCCCAGGTAGTTCTCTCAAATTAAATCATTGCAACCCAAGCTTGGTCTGGATACTACAAAGAGCTTGTTTCCAGTTTTGATCAGAGGCCTTATGAATTGAAAAAGAGATATGGCAATATAAACTACAGTGAAATTGGGTTAATTCACAGAGTTTCATTCTTGGTACTGTTTCATTGTGGTTAAGTCTCACACAGAGGACCTTAACTCTTTAAATTCTGAGTAAATAAATTACTTTCCATTCTCAATGAAAATTACTTTCCAAGCTCCTCTCACTCCACTGCAACATTATTCTTAGGTGGGGACATGGCATTAAAGTGCTCCATAATCGATTCCCTAACACAGCTAAACTATTTATTAAAAATCTACTTCAACCCCCCTCTAAGATTGAAATTCAAAGGGAACACATGAGAAGGCATGTAAGCTCGCTGGTGACCACATTGGTCTACTGGTGAATGGAAGAGGGGGGAAGGCAGCAATGAAGAAATGGGCTGAGTTCAACCAAGTTGCACAGATGCCCGTTGATCTGAAGATGAGAGAGAGAAGAGGAAGGGCTGTTTGGTCCAAATTGAGGTGAGACCTGGGGACACCTGAGCCCATGGACAAGGACATAGCCACAGAGGGCTAGCGCTGAAAGTTAAGCAGCCAGCTGATATGAGGGGAGGGGAGATGCACAAGAACACCCAAACTTCTAGATAGTGCCCATTTGACCTAGCCTTGATGGCTTGATAATCAGTATTTGACTAGAGGAAGATAAAAAAGAAAACAATTTTTGATAAAGGAAATGAGGGTAAATTGCTATAATTTGATGGACCTGACCTATACTCATGGAGATAGTTAACTCTAAATACCAACAGAGAGGGAAGGAATCTTCACATGAAGTGTCAATGCTATCCCCGCTGTATACAGGGTAGATATGGAGGGGCAACTTAGACATTGGCTACCTAAAATGAGAGGGCAGTAAACACATGGAGACTGGTTTACAAGGTTTCAAGAGGTGGTTTAGTTTAAGAGTGGGGGTAGGGGGGAAATAGAAACTCCACTGAACAGTTTTCATCTTGTCTAGGTAGGTCTGGTAAAAAGAGATGGGGATAAAATTCTTATGATTCAATAGTGAATAATTATGACTAATTGTTACTGTCACAATTGTAAAGGTAGAAGTTTTGTAACAAAAACAGTGGAGTAGTTAGTCTGACAGTCCAGAAACAGAAGACCCTAGGACCATCAAGGGAGAAGAGCACAAGCAGGATGCAGGATCTTATCCAGAGAAGCAGCGACACCAGAGATGGAGGCAGAGATAGGGACATGGACAGAGGGAGCAGCAGAGGACTCTATATTCATGGAAATAGAGGTGGCCAGGAGGCGGACTTGCAGAATTTGGCCTTTGGTGATGTCAATCATTATATATGCCTGAGTGTTTAAAAATAAATAAATAAAATAAAAAAAGAGCTAAAATTAATAGAAAGAAATACTGTTAACTGATGGTGCATGGAGGGGATTATAATCATTGTAATGAAACGAAGTAGATGATTTGTTGAATGTAAAACTGATGATCTACCCTGTAAACTTTCACTCAATTCACAATAAAAACTTTATATATATATATTCTACTTCATAGGTACAGGTGATCAGCTAATACCCTAATCTAATTTCTTAAATAGTTCATGTATCCTGCCCTTAAGACTTGCGATCATTTAGAATCAAAAGAATGTGCTCACGCTGTGAAAGTAGTTAACAGAGTGAGGTCAACTTCTGAACAAGCATTGGCAGTTGCGCAAAGTTATTGCCGTGAGGACTGTAGCCATTGAGTTCTGGTAAGCTGGTGTTGGTGTTGTTGTTAAGTGCTGTTCAGTCGGTTTTGACTCATAGCAACCCTGTTTAGGGTTTCCCAGGCACAGCTGGTGAGTTTGAACTGCCAACCTTATGGTTCAAACTGACCTTGCAGTCCAGTGCTTTATCCCAGAGTTCACTGCCATCAGTGGATTCCAACTCATAGCGACTCTATTATATAGGAGTCCCTTTTGAAGGGAGCACTGGTGGCATAGTGGGTTACGCCATGGGCTGCTAACCGCAAGGTCAGCTGTTCAAGCCACCCAATCCGCAGATGAGGCTTTCTGCTCCCATATATAGGGTCATAACAATATCTTTACAGAAACAAAGAGCTTCATCTTTCTTTTGCAGAACAGTCTGAGCCTAACCCACACTTTTTGTGTCTAGTCATATAATTTTTTATTGCGAATTGGGTGAAAGTTTATAGTGTAGATCATCAATTTTACATTTGACAATTCATACCCATTCTGTTTCACCTCATTGATTGCAATCCTCTTCATAACATCACGTATCCCACTTATCCCTTGTGTTTCTTGTTTCCATTCCTTCTTCTTTCCTAACTCTTCTGAACTCTTGTCTTTGGATAAATGCTGCCCTTTTGATCTCACGTGGTTATTTCAAGGTGTGCATACCTCACTACTGTTATTATTCACCTTATAACGCCATTGTTTGGTTGAAAATTGAACTCAACCACAGTTTGTATATTGTTTCAGTGTGCTGTTGAGCAGGCTTTACTTTGAATAGTGCTTGTAAGGATTTGACCTGTTAAATTATACCTACATATTGAATATTATGTATTCACTGTTGGTGTGGTGCTATGTGTTGATGTGCTGGACTGCAAAGTTGGTTTGAACAGCAAGGTTGGCAGTTCGAGCTTACCAGTTGCTCCTCGGAAACCCTATACAGGGTCGTTATGGGTCGGAACCAACTCGATGGCACTTTTTAACAACCACGGTTGTATTACAAGATTATTATATATAAGTAGGCACATTTTATTCACAATGCTCATTAGTTGCTATTAAAGCAACTTTAGAATGTTAAGTGACATTTGAAATAAATTGTAGACTGCTGCCAAAAGAGAAAATTTGAGTACCTTTATCCCCAGGTGTCAAACTAACTTTTGACAGATTAGAACTGCCCATAAGGTTTCCAAGGCTTTGTATGGCACTGACCACAAGGTCGGTGGTTCAAGATTACCAGCCACTCCTCAGAAACCCTGTACAGGGTCGCTATGAGTCTGAACCAACTCAACAGCCCATAACAGTCTTTAGGAAGCAGACTGCCATATCATCCTCCCACAGAACAGCTGGTGGGCTTATACCACAGACCTTTCGTTTAGCAGCCTAACTTACTTTCAGATGCTTTTAGTTCTATGCCAAACTCAAGAATATTACCGTTCATTACCCAATGGAGTAAAATGGAAGGATGTCAATTCAAACAGTTCTTTTACATGTCAATGAAGTCAATAGATTTTCTTGTACAGTAACAAAATAATTCATATTTCCCCAAATCTCGTAGCTGTAAAGGACTTTAGTTGTGCTACAAAAACAAATATCAAACTTTGTATTTTCAAATATTGTACGATTACACCACTTATCATCTTTCACTAAAATGTCTATAAATTTCACACACATTTTTCTCTGGGTATTCAAATTAACTTGCATTATGTGTTACCTGGTCTAAAGCCCATCCATGAAGTTAAAATCCTGACCATCTTGCTTATATATTTAAGAAAAAAGCAATGATCCTAAAACCTTTCTAGCTTCTCACCCCCTCCCACATCCAACACACACAAAGGATTCATGGCATCATTCTCAACACTCACTTCTATAATCCCAAATTGGAAATTCCTAATGTTTCAAATCTCTGGAACTTCACCTGGATAGAAAACCTCATCTAAACCATTCCTCACGAATTGTCTCCCTCTTGATTCCCATGATTATGTGCTCTGGCTCCTAAAGGTGTAGGAGTTGAGATCAGAGTCCAGTGTCCTTTGTTGTTGTTAAGTCCCATTGAGTCAGTTCCGACCCACAGTGACTCTCCGAGAAGCTGCTCGGTGAGTTTGAACCACTGCCCTTGCATCCAAACTTACGGTACAGTGCATTATCCCACCACACCACACCACACCAGGAGTCCCCTGTCTCCTTTATGCCTTTTAAAGGAAAGTATTGATTGAATCAAAAAGCAGCTATAGTCTACCCTGACCTTCTCTACTTGATTAATCAAATGTTTCCTTAATTCTTCCTCCAAATCCTATTTCTTCAAATCTTCATGTCTCCCACTTACCTCTGAACTGTTTTCTCCTCTTTCCATGTGTGTAGTCCCACACAATCACAAAGGACTATGAAGACCTATCCTGTTGTGAGAACCTGTAAGGATGGCCATTCACTTCCTCACAAGAGAATGGCAATAGGCAAAGCTCTAAGTTCTGTATTTTTCATTTCTATTTGAGAATTCACTGATTTTCATGGATTCCAGATGTCATAGACAATCATTGGTTTTTGCAATGGTGTTGGTTTTGCAAATGCTGTTGGTCAATCAATTTGGACACCTAATTCATACAAGAATAAAACTTAAAAATGAATGATTCCTAAAGGGAAAAAAAAAGACTGGTTGCAAAAAGACTACAAAAAAATGGAAAAGACGTGTCCTATTTGTATAACATTATAAAAGAAACAGATTGAAGTGTTGTGTTGAGCTTGCAGAATCTGTCTTACTACATACAAAGGAACCCCATTCAAAAAGAAACTAAAAAAACATTTTTATTAATAATTTTGGAGAGGATAAAACAACAAATTTACATACATCTTTACAAACAATTGCATAAAACATTTTTTCTCCATTCCTTTTAAAAGGTTTATTTGGCAAAAGATTGAAACATTACCATAAGCAACGAACCTGTTTTCCTTATAAATGGACATTTCTTCACTCTTTCCCTTAAATGTCATACAATTACAGACTAGATAAATTGACACTGACATTTATGAGAATGAAATAACTTGCAGTGTTAAGATTAAAGTCAAGACTACTCTGTTAGGAGATAATGCTAAAGTTATGAGTGATAATTACGATTATGAAATACAGTCATTGCATATCTATAAGCTCTTAATCTTTTTACAGTATTCCAAAGAGAGGAGGAAATATAAAAGGGATAGTGAGCAAGAGAGAGAAAGGGCAAAAGGCTGTTGGCTGCTTTTTGGTACACAAAGCAATCTAGACCACCACTACAAGGGAAGAATATGCTCACCACTATTTCTGTGCTCAATTGTGGGACTGCTATGTCAAAAATATTAAATCTCCTGAGTTCCAATCTCCATTTTAAAAAGTCATGGCTATAGGCTTACAGCAAGCTTTAAAGTGAAAATGTAAATTCCTCCCAGGTAACAGCAGTTTCATTAGGACTACAAAAGCAGGTTTTGTGGGGTTTTTTTTTCCCCCTTTTCTAATACATTGGAGAGGACAAATAGAGGGGGAAAATACCAGTGTCTTCTTTCCTAAAATCAGTATCTTTTATGTTAGAGGAATTGTCTTTTAAAATGTTAGGAAGTAGTAAGCATTATAAAAAGTAACCAGTAACACTACTCTTAATTGCCTATATAACTAAAAGACAGAAAGATGGGTTATTTTGGCATAGGTGAACATCATGTTGAATATTCAGTGTTTCAGTTCTCTCATTACACAGAAAAAATATGTCAGACTTACTTGTATAGTATCCTTGTTCTAGGGACTAATTTAATGTATCTTCAAGAGAGTTTGGATTTTAAAAGTATATTTAAGCTATTGATATTAATTGCTGTCATATTTTCCACTATCAACCTTGTTATCCATTTGACACAATATTCTTCATTGAATATGATAAACTTCCATTTCCAAAAACCTAAATGTCTATATTTTATTGCATAAGTCATCTGTTATTTTCTTGAAGGTGCTCCTAGGCTGACCTGTAAATGAGTGCAAAACTTAGTGAAGGTTCTTCATTCCATTCTTCAGGAATAGTGGGTACAGCAAACTCTGCTACAAGGAAAGGTTAGTAAAGTATATTTTCTTATCATACATAGTACTCCACATCTTGGACAAAGCTCAATTTTGTTGAAAATGATTCAATTTTCAAATATCTATTCTAACATTGGAAAGTGTGGTAGCTTTATAGGATACACACTGGACTAGGAACAAACCACAGGTTGGTGGGTAAAGCCCACCAGTGAGCTCCACAAGAGAAGGAAGAGAGGGCTTTCTGTTCCACTAAAGATTTACAACCTTGGAAACCCTATAGAAGGTCACTATGAGTTGGAACCAACTTGATGGCACTAAACAAAAACATCAATCCTAAAAATGTCAAGAAGGTGGAGACAATGTTATGCATTTAAAAGGGGGTGGTGGAAATAAAAATTGGCAGAAATAACTAAAATTAACAGAAATTTACTATAAAACAGCTGCTAACTTTTTTAAAGCCATTTTAGTGAACAGGAATAACTTCTTTTTTTTAAGCCATTTTAGTAAACAGGAGTAACTTCTGTCTTGAGTTGTGAAACCTTAAGTTTATAGGCAAATATCCCTTCAGTTAAAAGAGGTATCATTTTAAAAAATAAAAAATAAAGGAATGTGTAGTTGTACAATATTAAAACTTATATGTTGCTAAAAATACTTTTCAGTAATAAACAAGTTAATGACTTAAAGACTACATTATTTGTCTATATTTGTATTATCTATAAAATTATTTAAAACTACTTTAAAAATAAGGGATAAAGTGCAGTAGTAAATAAAATACCTGTTAAAAATGGAAATTCCCTAAATTATACTTAAAATGTAAATTACAATAAAGTAGTTTTGAATCAAGTATGCTACTATAAATACCTAAGTGAAAAATATGATACCCTTTTAAAAAAGCTTTTAAAACTGAAGTATAAATGAAGTGTAGTAATAAACAAAAAACTTGTTAACAATGTGAAATTCCTAAATTACACTTAAAAGGTAAATTACAATCAAGTAATTCTGAATCTAGTAGTGAGACTACTACAAATACCTGAGTGAACTATGAAAACCTTTAGACATTGAGTCACAAACTCCACGCAAAGGATCAGACCAAAATTTTAACCCGTTTTAGTACTAGTAACAGGTTTAGGCTTTACCTATTGAATAATGTAAGCATTTAGCGAAAAAGTTGCTATTGGTAAGAAATGATAAACATGACCATTTTAAAAACCATTAAAAAAAATTAAAAAGCAAAGTAGAGGCTAGATTACTGCATCCAAGTATAATATTTTCCTAACACAGAAACAATTATGAGAACTGGAAATTAAAATACTGCCTGTGGCAATTATGGAGATCTTGTTTTTAAAACATAAACTTTTAAATATTTTAACTACTAAAATATGCATCATTGTTTCACTACCTTACTTTTCTCTGACAAGTGCACCAAGTAAAATTTGCAGGAATTAGTTAACCCTGTAAGATTCATCAAAATTTATAAATACCCACAGACACAGCACTGTCAAATGCAAGTACCTGACATTAATAAAAGGACAGGGGAGCATTTCATGATGAAAAATATGTAAGCTTTAGGAAAGAAATTCTTCATGCTTATTTTATATCAAGTGATCAAAGGATTGTCATAATTAAGACAATTCAGCTTCCAGTTAAGATTTTTAAAGGACATTTCCTATTTTAAATCATCTTATCTAAAATTCTTGAAAAAAAAGGTGGTTTATGCCGATTCATGGTGAATCCATGCGTGTCAGAGAACTGTGTTCTACATGCCTTTCAATTGGCAATTGGTGATTTATTTATTTATTTTTAAAAAGCACGTTGCTCGGCCTTTCTTCTGCAGGGGCTCTGGGTGTATTTGAACTACCAACCTTTTGCACTGTAGCTGAGTGCATTAACCTTTTGGACCACCCATAGACACCATTAAGAAAAGAGTAATAGTGTTCAGGAACGGTGTCAGCTTTGTGGACACTTTAGGATAAGTTGAAGCGACCTAAAAAAAAGGGAGAGTCTTCCTTTGTATTTAATATATTTTCTTCCTAAACTATCCAACTTTTTCATTTCTAAAAGAAAACTACAACCTCAAAGGTCAAGAAATGTCCTGCCAGATGAAGGGTTTCAAAAAAATTGTGGAAAAGGTCCGTGTCTTTTAATTCCATTTTTCCATGAACTTTTCAAAGTCTCCTTGTACATACCTAAAATGAAAACAAATTCCATACATTTTTGAAAAAGCACATTAAGATAAGTAATTCTAATTTTACAAAGATGATTACCAAAGAACTAGAAAAGTCATGACTACGAAGCATAGGTAAAAGATGCAAGAAATTCAAATCAGAAACGTCAAAGGGGGCAGCATAGTCAGATGCCTGATAACATTCCTGTTACAAGAAAGACCCAAGAAAACAAGTGAATGGATATAAATAACAACTTTGGAATCTTGTGCAGCAAAAGCAAGAATGAAGAAGTAGAAATGGAAGGAGAGACTATACATAAACAGCAGCCATGGATCAGTATGGATTGCAGGTGCCCTGCCAGTCAAACCTTTTTCTCAGTATGGCTACTCAGTAGATTCATAACCCTGTAAAATTCATCAAAATTACAAATATCCAGACACAACACTGTCAAATGCAAGTAGCCATACAGAGACAAAGCAAGCAATCCAAGTTAAAACTAGGCAGTGGATATGAACACACACTTCATCAAAGACGACACTCAGACAGCCAACAAACACATGAAGAAATGCTTGCAATCATTAGCCAGTAAACCCAAAAACCCACAGTCAATTTTGACTCACAGCAATCCTATACAGGTCAGAGTAAAACTGCTCTTTAAGGTTTTCAAGTCTATTAATCTTTACCCGAGCCAATTCCAAAAAAAAATGGCATGGGTTTGAACTGCTGACCTTGAGATTAGCAATCCAATGCTCAAGTTCACAGTACCACCAGGACTAGAGAGATACAAATCAAAACTAAAATAAGGTATCATCTCACCTTAATAATAATGGCTCTAATCAAAAGCGAAAGCAAAACACATAAAAAACCAAACAACTTAAACATAAAATAACAAATGCTGGTGAAGTTGTGGGGAGATTGGAATTCTTATACACTGCTGGTAGGAAGGTAACAGGTACAACCCACTATAGAAAATGGCATGGAACTTCCTTAAAAAGTAAGAAATAGAAATACCATGATTCAGCAATCCCATCCCAGGTTATATACCTTAAAGAAATAACTCTGACACAACTTGACATACATATACCATGTTCACTGCTCCATTATTCACAATACTAAAAAGATGGAAACAACCTAAGTGCCTATCAATGGATAAACAAACTGTGGTACATACACACAGTGTAATATTACACAATGATAAAGAATAACGACAGCCCCAAAACATCTCACAGAATGGATAAATTTTGAGTAAAATGTCAAATACAAAAAGACAAATATTTATGATATCACTGTTTTTAAAAAAATGAAAATGTTTATAAACAGAGTTTTAAATAATTCTTTCATGATAACCAAGCACAGGCAAAGGGAGGGAAAGTTACTAACTAGAAAGACGAGTTAACACTGGTGAAGGGAAAGGCAATACACAATCTAGAGGAAGTAAAGACAACATAATGAAGGGAAAGGAAGGCAATGAGGTGAACTCAAAATCAAACTCACAAAAAAAACCAGACTTACTGATCTGACAGAAACTGAAGGAACTCCTGAGACTCTGGTCCTAATGCACCCTTCTGACTTAGAGTTGAAGCCATTCCTGAAGAACGGCTTTCAGAGAAACAATAGACACACCTTTAACATAAATAATACCATTTGAGAAACGTGTTTCTTTGGAACAATCATTTATATGGGATCAAAAAGACAACATCTGGACAAAGTAAATATGAGAATTAGCAAGGGATAGAAAATTTGAATGTAAGGAAATGGGGAACCAAGAGCAAAAATGTGAAGGTTGCTGATATACTGTGGGAAAAGTCATTAACACTTTTTGTACAAAGTATTGAATGGGGGACTACTTCACTGTGTAAGCTTCTATCTACAGCATAGCAAATTTTTTTTATAATTTAAAAGAAAAAAATCCAAGCAGAGTATTCCACAATTAGGAATTGATTAAATTTCCTCTTCTTTTTTTACTTGTAACACAGTAAAATTCTCAATGTGGAGCTTGTTCAATTTATAAATTTTATATTCCTTAATAAGATCACAAAAAGTTTTGTCTTAATAATCTTTGGGAAATGATTCAGGAGCCAAATTACCCTTACAATCAATGTTAAGCAAGATTAATCCGAACAAGTGGGTCCTAGTAGGAAATGGAGTGCTGGTATGGCGTGGTGCTATAGGATAAGCGCTGGACTGCTAAGCACAAGGTTTGTGATTCAAATCCACCCAGCCCCTCCTTGGAAACCCCATACAGGGTTGCTACGATTTAGAACCAACTTAACAGCACTTAACAACAACAGTAGAAAAATTACAAGCCCCCTGGTGGGATAGTGGTTAAGCATCTATCTGGGTGATAAATCTATGTGGTTCAAACCCACAAGCCACTCCAAAAGAGAACAATGTGGCAATATGCTTTCATAAAGATTATAACCCTGTCCTATAGGATCACTATGAGTTGTAATCAACTCCATGGTAACTGCTTTGGTTTCAGTTTAATAAGAAGTGAGTTAGTTGAATCTAAATATTTAAAACACAAACAAACAACAAAAACCCTACAATTTTGGCTTAGTCGAATTCACTGTTTTAATTACTGCCAAAATAGATAACTCATTCTGTGACTTACTTATGTCATTTGGATAATCAACCTATAATTTTTTAGAGGAACAAACAGATCTGGTAAAAATATTTCTACCTAATATCTCTATATGGAACTTCTACCTAAGATTTTTAACTTGATCATTTTGTTATAAAATATAGCAGACAAGATTATATTTAACATGGGTAAATATGAGAAAAATGACAAAATGAACTTGTCAAAACATTAAAATACTTTTGATTTTGTCCAAAATAATCATCTTTAAAAAAAAAATTTTTTTTTCATATAAAACAGAAGCACTGTATAAGGTTTGTTCTGAATGACTGTGCATTTGAACCACTCACCTTGGGGTCAGCAGCCCAGTGCTTATCCTACAGTGCCCCACCAGAACTCCAAAAGCACTACTAAGGGCTTATTTCCAAAGTTGAATCTTTATTCACTTGCCCCAGAAAGAAATTCTGAAACAAAGATTTAAGAATCTAAGAGACTTATTTGGGCCATGATACCAGGAAACACTGATAAGGGAATGGAAAGTGAGACAGAAAATTGAAAAAAAAAAAAAAATTAAAATATATATTTAACGGTTTCCGCCTATGGGCAATGAGATCCAGTCCCAATGGGAACTCAACAGGACAGTGTGGAACATGCTCCCATCCATTACTGATGGAGGTCTACTCCTAGAACATTATCTTCTCAGTACTTCCAGCCTAATTTTGTGTGCAGCTAAGGTGGAGGATCAGAGAAAAAGAGGAAGACCCCAGCGAGATGGACTGGCAAAGTGGCAGCATTAATGGACTCAAGTATGGCAACAATAGTAAGGTTGGCCCAGGATCAGGCAGTGTTTTGTTCTGCTGTACATAAGGTCGCTATGAGTCAGTACTGACTTTATAGCACCTAACAACAACAACAAGGAAAGCAGTGTCACAGGTGCTGACAGGACATGTAATGTGTGTATTAGAATAGTGATAGTCAAGTGTCTGCTACAAAGTCTCAACATCAGTCAGACTCAAATACCAAATAAACTATATTTCCTTTTTGTTACTGCCCCATTACAAAAAAAAAAGCCATGCAATTTAATGATGAACACAACAGAATAGAATTTCTGGTCTTAAATCTCCTGGCATAGAAAACAAAAGTTGACAGAGTTGACAAGTATTGGAATTCAAAATAAGAAATCTATTTTAATCTGAAATGATCAAAATAAATGTCTATATGAATGATCCACATTTTTACTGAAGTTGCAAAACCCCATGACTAATTGATTTCACCATGATATCTCAAACAGCCAAACCAAAACCAAAATGCAGACTACAACATGGTACTGTATGTTAAAACAAAGGACTAAAAATTAGAAGAAGTGAATTCATGTTCTACATCTGATACAAACCATTTCTGCAACTTAGGCAAATAGTGAAATCTGTGTCTCAGGATATCTATCAGTACAATGAAAGTAATAACAGAGTAGAAAAAAGTGTGACAGAGATTTTTATACTAAAAGTAGCATATATGTTATATTGAGAGCTTTCACTGTTATCATAAAAAGTCTAGGGTGAAAAGAACCTTGTTGTTGTTAGGTGCCAACGAGTCGGTACCGACCCATAGCACAGCACAGCACAGCAGAACGAAATACTGCCCGATCATGGGCCAACCTCACTACTGTTGCCACGCTTGAGTCCACCGATGCTGCTACTTGGCCAATCCATCTTGTTGGGGGTCTTCCCCTTTTTCTCCAGCAATTGGCCCTCCTGACAATATGTCCAAAGTATGAGAGATGAAATTTGGCCATCTTGGCCTCTAAGGAGCACTCTGGCTGCACTTCTTCCAAAACAGATCTATTGGTTATTTTGCCAG